>NC_051085.1:53372681-53688515 GCF_004664715.2 Peromyscus leucopus
ACCTGTACTCCACAAAAATGGAAAACCAGGAAGAAATGGACAATTTTCTGGATAAATACCAAATACCAAAATTAAATCAAGACCAGATAAACCATTTAAATAGACCAATAACCCCTAAAGAAATAGAAACAGTCATCAAAAGTCTCCCAACTAAAAAAAGCCCAGGACCAGATGGTTTCAGTGCAGAATTCTACCAGACTTTCAAAGTAGAACTAATACCAATCCTCTTCAAAGTGTTCCACACAATAGAAACAGAAGGAACACTACCAAACTCTTTTTATGAGGCTACAATTACCCTGATACCCAAACCACACAAAGATGCAACAAAGAAAGAGAACTACAGACCAATCTCCCTCATGAACATTGATGCAAAAATACTCAACAAAATATTGGCAAACCGAATCCAAGAATACATCAAAACAATCATCCATCACGACCAAGTAGGATTCATCCCAGGGATGCAAGGATGGTTCAACATACGGAAATCAATCAATGTAATACACCATATAAACAAACTGAAAGAAAAAAACCACATGATCATCTCCCTAGATGCTGAAAAAGCCTTTGACAAAATCCAACACCCCTTCATGATAAAGGTCTTAGAAAGAATAGGAATACAAGGAACATTTCTAAACATAATAAAAGCAATTTATAGCAAGCCAACAGCAAACATCAAATTAAATGGAGAGAAACTCAAAGCGATACCACTAAATTCAGGAACAAGACAAGGCTGTCCACTCTCCCCATATTTATTCAATATAGTACTAGAAGTTCTAGCTAGAGCAATAAGACAACAAAAGGAGATCAAAGGGATACAAATTGGCAAGGAAGAAGTCAAACTTTCACTATTTGCAGATGATATGATAGTATACATAAGTGACCCCAAAAACTCTACCAGGGAACTTCTACAGCTGATAAACTCCTTCAGTAAAGTGGCAGGATACAAGATCAACTCAAAAAAATCAGTAGCCCTCCTATACACAAATGATAAAAGGGCTGAGAAAGAAGTCAGAGAAACATCACCCTTTACAATAGCCACAAATAATATAAAATACCTTGGGATAACACTAACTAAACAAGTGAAAGACCTTTTTGATAAGAACTTTAAATCTCTAAAGAAAGAAATTGAAGAAGATATCAGAAAATGGAAGGATCTCCCATGCTCATGGGTAGGTAGGATTAACATAGTAAAAATGGCAATCTTACCAAAAGCAATCTACAGATTCAATGCAATCCCCATCAAAATCCCAACACAATTCTTCACAGACTTGGAAAGAAAAATACTCAACTTTATATGGAAAAACAAAAGACCCAGGATAGCTAAAAGAATCCTATATGATAAAGCAACCCTTGGAGGCATCACCATCCCGGACCTCAAACTCTACTATAGAGCCATAGTAATAAAAACAGCTTGGTACTGGTATAAAAACAGACATACGGACCAATGGAATCGAATTGAAGACCCTGACATTAATCCATGCACATATGAACACCTGGTTTTTGACAAAGGAGCCAAAACTATACAATGGAACAAAGAAAGTATCTTCAACAAATGGTGCTGGCATAACTGGATGTCAATATGTAAAAGATTACAAATAGATCCATATCTGTCACCATGCACAAAACTCAAGTCCAAGTGGATCAAAGACCTAAACATAAATCCAGATACACTAAACTTAATAGAAAAGAAAATAGGAAGCACTCTTGAACGCATTGGCACTGGAGACCATTTCCTAAATAAAACACCGACAGCACAGACCCTGAGCACAACCATTAATAAATGGGACCTCTCAAAACTGAGAAGCTTTTGCAGGGCAAAAGACACAGTCAATAAGACAAAAAGACAGCCAACAGATTGGGAAAAGATCTTCACCAATCCCACATCTGACAGAGGATTGATCTCCACAATATATAAAGAACTCAAGAAACTAGACATCAGAGCACTGAACAGTCCAATTAAAAAATGGGCTAAAGAGCTAAACAGAGAATTCACAAAACAAGAACTACAAATGGCTGAAAGACATTTAAAGAAATGCTCAACATCCTTAATCATCAGAGAAATGCAAATCAAAACGACTCTGAGATACCACCTTACACCTGTTAGAATGGCTAAGATCAAAAACACCAATGACAACCAATGTTGGAGAGGATGTGGAGCAAAGGGAACACTCCTCCACTGTTGGTGGGAATGTAAACTTGTACAACCACTGTGGAAATCAGTATGGCGGTTTCTCAGAAAATTAGGAATCGAACTACCTCAAGACCCAGCCATACCACTCTTGGGCATATACCCAAAGAATGCTGATACATACCATAAAGATACATGCTCATCTATGTTCATAGCAGCACTATTTGTAATAGCCAGAACCTGGAAACAGCCTAGATGCCCATCAACGGAAGAATGGATGAAAAAAATGTGGTACATATACACAATGGAGTACTACTCAGCAGAGAAAAACAATGAAAGCATGAAATTTGCAGGCAAATGGATGGAACTAGAAAAAATCATCCTGAGTGAGGTAACCCAAACCCAGAAAGACAGTTATGGTATGTACTCACTCATTGGTGGATTCTAGATATAAAATGAACAATCAGACCACAACCCATAGAACCATAAAGGCTATATATATATATATAGCATGGAGGTCCCTAGGACGACTGTGGCTTATAATAAATTTCAGTTTTACTCAATTATTGAAAAAAAATAGCCAAATGAATAGAAACACATGAACTATGAACCAAAGGCTGAGGGGCCCCAGCTGGATCAGGCCCTCTGAATAGGTGAGACAGTTGACTGGCTTGATCAGTTTGGGAGGCAACTAGGCAGTGGGACCAAGTCCTGTGCTCAATGCATGAATTGGCTGTTTGAAACCAGGAACTTATGCAGGGACACTTGGCTTAGTCTGGGCGGAAGGGACTGGACCTCCCTGGACTGAGTCTACCAAGTTGATCACAGTCCTCGGGGGAGGACTTGTCCTGGAGGAGGTGGGAATGGAGGGTGGGCTGGGGGTAAGGGGAGGGCGTGGGAGGGGGGAGAATAGGGGAACCCATGGCTGATATGTAGAATTGAATGGTATTGTAAAATAAAAAATATATATCACAAAAAAAAAAAAAAAAAAAAAAAATGATATATTTATAGATAGGTAGATGAGAGATACAAAGAAAGCTGGTGAATGGATGAATAGATAGATAAATAATAGAAGATAGATATAGATGGATAGATAGATATACATAGATAGATCAATAGATACATAGATGATAGATAATAGACAGACTGACAGACAGACAGATGATAGATAAACAATAAATGAATTATATATTTTTATATATATATGTATAGATAGGTAGATGAGAGATACAAAGATAGATGGTGGATGGATAGATAGATAGATTGATAGATAGTTAAATGATTGATAGATGCATAGATAAATAATAGATAGATGATAGTTAAATGATAGATGGTAGAAACATATATAGAGATAGAAGATGAATAGATAGATAAATGATATTTGTATAGATAGGTAGATGAGAGATACAAAGATAGATAGTTAATGGATGAATAGATAGATGGACAGATGATAGATAGATAGATAGATAGATAGATAGACAGACAAACTGATTGATAATGATTGACAAATAGATAGACAAGAGATAGAGGATATAAGGATGGATGGATGGATAGATAGACAGACAGACAGACAGACAGATTGGTGGATATCTGCTTTTCACAGGAGAAAAACTGGCATACAAGTTAGACACTGTAAGGAAAGGCAGGATCCTGTCTTGGAGAGTGCGTCCTCAAAGGTACATTCCTTACCTACCATCCTAGATGTTCAAGAAAATTAGTTAAGAATGGTGCAAGATACAATGAAGTAGGTAACAGCATGGCCCAGCATTGTGTGTGTGTGCTTGTGTGTGTGCGTGTGTGTGTGTGTGTGTGTGTGTGTATGTGTGTGTGTGTGTGTGTGTGTACGTGCATGTGTTAATCACATTCAACTGGCTTGCATCAGCTGAGAGAGGAGCAAGACTCTTGGGGAAATAATTTACTGGAATCAGATATAAAGTACTACAGTCCATTTACCAGTTAAAACACAATCCTTCCCATAGAGAAGCCATGGTATAAACCAGCAGCTTTCAAGGCATCTGGGCCATAGTGGGGACAGAGACATTTAAACCTAGAGGAGTTGTTCCCCAGAGTAAGTGTGAGTCGTTGTGATATAGTCCATAGCAGGACATGGGACCTTGTCCCTACCACTAACCAACCACTAACACCTGCTTACCCAGGCAGTGTGCATATGTACTATGAAAGGGTGTTTCCTTAAGTATGCAAGAGCCTGGGACACAGAGTACTTCAGTGTTCGAGTCAAGAGCCTGCAGATGGTGGAAGATAAAGAGAACCTGAAAGAGGAGCCAGAAATGCTGGCCAAGCAACTGTTTCAACACCATACAGTGATTATAAGTGTACCCACTCTTTATACCAAGTGTCTAATTTCATAAAACAATAATATTCAATCTATGGGGAGAAGGAAGCACCAAAACAGCAGCAGTCAGGAACCCCAGAACCCCACTTCCAGGGATGCCAGAACTCCACTTTAACATACCTCAGCACCCCATTTTCATCAATGAACACATCCTCCTTACAAAAAAAAAAACACAGAGAAACATCAGCATCAGTCTACATGGTGGAATAGATGGACCCAGCAGTTATGCACAGAACATTTTATCCAACAACTACAGAATACACATCCTTCACATCCCCACATGGGACTTCTCTAGAACATAAAATATATTAGGTCACAAAAAGAAGCCCAGCAAACTCAAAACCACTGAAACAATTTCCTGAATCTTTTCTGACTGGTACTAAAATAAGACTAGAAATCACTACCCAAGGGAACATTTTAAAATAGTCAAATACACAGAAACAGGACAACACAGAGCCCTGAAGAAACCAAAGGAAAAATGAAAAATCTCTCAAAATAAAAGGAAATGGAAACACAAGAGACAAAGCCTTGTGAGATATAGCAAAAAAGGAAGCTTAGGGGGAAGTTTAGAGTGGCAAGTACATCCGGAAAAAAATAGATTCAAGGGACAAACCTAACAATTCCTAGCAATGATTCAGAACAAACCAAACAGTCAACAACAAAAAGATTAGGGGGAAAAATGGAAACACTAAAGATGTAGCAAAAGTCAATGAAATGAAGAGCTGGCTTTTAACACATAAAATTCAAGCCTTTTATAGAGAAGTGGAAAAAAAAGAAGAGCCAGATCACGTCTGAGCTGAGGAGGTAACATATTACAAGTAATACCACAGAAACACAAAGGGTCATTAGAGGCTGCCATAGCCAACCACATGCTTCCAGTTGTCAAGTCTGGGAGAAAGTGAATTTCTGGATACTGGCTGCTGAACCCTGAGGACACAGAAAACCCCCTTTACAGACCTCTGTCAAGTATTGGGGTTGAAGCAATAGTCTCCAAAACAGGAGGGGCATCCCAAAGTCATTTTATTAGCTCAGCGTTCATCTAATAAGAAAACCAGGCAAAGACAAAACCAAGAAAGAAAACTACTGCGACCCATCACCAAGTTGAACATAGAACCAGAGATTCTTAAGGCATTACAACTGAATCCAATGGCAGAGAAAGTATATGATCATCCCAGGTTTACCCCAGGGATGCAGGTGTGATTCAGCAGATGTCAATCAGCAAATATAATATTTACTTAATGGTGTCGAGGTTGTAAATGAAAGGGAACTCATACACTGTTGGTCTGGATGTAGATTTGTACGGCCACTGGAGCAGTACAGAGTTCCTCAAAACACCAAAAATGGTTCTACCATTTGATGTAATGATGTCACTTCTCTGTATTTACCCCAAGGAGACAAACTCAGCATGCCAAAAGGACACCTGCCCTTCCGTGTTTATTGGGATGTTGTCTGGGGTTGCTGAGGTATGGTGTCACCAAGGTGCCTCTGAATAGATGAAGGGGAGAGTCAAGTGGCATGTATATTTATGCTATGTTACGGGATGTTTTCACTCACATAACATAGCAAGGAATGAACATCTGTCACTCACAGAAAGGTACATGGACGTGAAAGACATTTTGCTAAGCGAGGTAAGAACAAACAGATACTGTCAGTTCTTTCTCAAATTTAACAGTAAAGAATGTTCATCACAAAGAAGAAGATAGAAAAAATAATCACTAGGGTTTGAGAAGGATGGAAGAGAGAAGGAGAATATGAATAGCCGTAACAAAGCACAATTCAATAGAAGAAATTCCTCGGGTGCTCTGCAGCTCAGTAGGATGACCACTGTTTGCAACAAGGAACTGTATGTTCTATGAAGACACAGAGGGAGGAACTCTAGGCTGCTGAACATAAAGATAAGGAGAGGAGATGCTAATAACTCTAATTTGATTAGCTATACCTTGTGTGCATGTGTTAAAATATCACACTGAATGAACCCCTCCAATTCAATTAGCATGTAATTCTGTTTCCAGAAGCCATAAGTTAATAAGTGAAAATCCTGGTACCAGGTGCTCAGTGCATGAGTTGTGAGTCACGGAGGTCTCTAAGTCTCAAAATGCAATGCAGGCTAGTATTGCTCTAGGCTGCCCACAGAAGTAGTGACAAGGCCTGATAGCAGAAACCATCAAACACTTCAGTTGCAAGACATGCAAAAACCAAAATGGAAAGGAACTAGAAACTCCCCCCTGCTAGCTAGCTTTCACAAAATAAAGTTACATGCAGTCATCTGAGGAAGAAAAGTCATCGACAATCTTAACCAGAGGTGGACCCTCTGCAACCTTACCAATCTTCCAGGCAAGAGGTACCCATCAGTGCAATGGTGGTATGGTGGTTATGTGGATAACCAACAACTTTCTGATTGTTCCATTGGAGGGAAATCATGCCTTACAATGTAAAACTGGTCAAAAGCCCATAGCAGTTATGGGGATAACCAACAACTTTCTGATTGTTCCATTGGAGGGAAATCATGCCTTACAATGTAAAACTGGTCAAAAGCCCATAGCTGGGGAGATTATAGACTCTAGAGGGGAATCTACAACTCTCAACCAGCCTTCAAGTTTGTATAAGTTCACAGGAGATTCTTTTTTGCAGCAAGCAGCAGTAAATAGAGAGACTCGTAATGATTCAAAGTGGTGAGAATGAGAGATGGCTGAGTGCTCACCCATTAACCTCTAGACAGACATTTTTGACATCATCTCCAAACCTCAGAGAGCATTGCAGAAGAGGAAAAAGAAAGAATACAAGAGCCAGAGGATGAGGAAGAATGCTGTGAAACACAGTGTCTGGGTCCGACAGGACTGCTGCACACATGAACTCAGCAAACAGTGGTTACCTGCCCAAGACTTAGCTGGTCAGCATTCCCTCATGTGTACTGGAAGGGCTTATGGGGCTCCACCCTCCCCTAAGGCGGTTAATGGTCGCTGCAGAAGTCATTTCAGGTAGGTTGCCCTTGTTTCCAATGTATAGCTCCACCCCATGTTTACGCAAGCAGCCCTAATCAAACTCTGTGCGTGGGTCACAAGGGAAAAAAGGCATACATGTAGGATGGGGCGTGAGGGAAGAATAAGGGGTTCAGAGGTGGAGGGATGAGAGAGGGTAACGGGGACCAGATATAATCAAAGTACTGTGTGTGTGTGTGTGTGTGTGTGTGTGTGTGTGTGTGTGTGTGTGTGTGTGTATGCATATGGGGCAGAATGAAATTAAATGAAAAATATAGTAATACAAAACAACAAATATGAGTAGGATTGTGTGACTTACGATTTCCAGGGCATCTCCCTTCAGTCAGGAGAAGGACCACTTGGGCATGTCTGACATGGCAATGCCCATCCTTCATCCAGAAAGCAGATTACATCATGTTCACTGATTGCTCTCATGTTCAGTCATGACTTTCTTTTATTTGATGTTCCCAGGTGGAGGATATCCTCCCATCTTTGAAGGTCTGGGCCAAGTGGACTCACTTTTACAATGCAGCCATAAAGTGAGTCCTGGTGGCAGCAGAGGGGAACCCCCAGAGCTTATACAGGACGCCACTCATAACAGATACCGTATCCTTGGCTCAGACTGCTGCTGCCTAAGGATTTACACAAGCCCTGGGCACAGGCAAATGTCAGATACTTTCTAATTCAGCAAACTGGTCCAAGTGTTCTCATGTCTGCTTCTGGAATCCAGATTTCTCAGGTTTAGAGGGTCCTAATTAGCTGAAGTTAATAACATTTACACAGATCTCCACCACCGCATAAGCCTCTTACAGCCTGAGGATGGGACATAATCTCACATAATCACTAATCTCATCCTACAATGGGCCTCCATTCCACTAGATGCAATTTCCCTGGGTTGGCACAGCGGAAGGCAGAAGCCTGCTGTGTGGGGATCCCAGCCAGGGCCTAAATGACGGAAAGGTGCTTTGAGAAGGACGGTGAGTGTAATCACTTGGATTTTCAGCCTGACTCACTACATATGCCAGGGTTTGTTTGCCAAGGAGAAAGACCAGGACCCATGTGCCGTGGACTTGCATGTGAACACTCACAACAGCTTTAACCAAGATCACGTCTAGGCACACCTGCATAGCACCCTCCACTTGGAGTGTTCTACCCTCTCTTCCCAAAGGTCTTGGTGGCTTGAACAATTTAGGAAGAGTGTTACTCTCGATGCCACCAGGGTTCTGGGATCTTCTATGTGTTAAGTAATTGTTCCTGGCCTCAGCTAGGAGGAAAATGTATGTTACCAGCTCCAGACACGTTCTTCTCTGTTAGGATATCTAGACTGTCCCCGGTGAGACTGAAGCTTGCAGAAACATGTTCTGCCACTGTGAGTATGATAAAGTAACTTTGACATGTGGTCTTTCCTTTTTTAAAAAAAAAAGGGGGGGGTACCTGAGTAGATTCCTCCTTATTCAGTGAAATCAAAAGAGAAAGGATACTGGGTTCCAAATAAATACAATTATCAATTACAGGATTGGAAGGACCCTAAAATTGACTCCGTCCAGACTTGTCTAAGATGAGCTCAGTGACACTCTTTCCATCTAGTGTGGTACCACATGACAGCACAGGATGCTGGAATTCCACAGACTGATGCTCTCTTTCCATCTCTCCCTCCCTCCCCTCCTTCCCCCCACCCTCCCTTCATTCATTCCTCCTTTCTCCCTCCATCTCTACACATATACTATATACTTTTGTTAGGACCTGTGGCTTGGGGGACACTTCCCTCTTAGAAGCAGCCCCACAAAAAAGGCAAGGCCTGTGTGGCAAGGCACTCAGCCTCCTCTGAACAGTTGTTTGAAAGTTGATCTCCTGTCCATCATGTCTTCAGACTGTTGACAAGGAATAAAGCCCAAAGCACACATGATCCTTAGAAGTGGTACGAGATGCTATGTGTTCACATCTTCAGCTGCGAGGTTTGAGTGGTTTCATTTGCAGTCACCTTGCAGACCAGGCACCTGCATTGTAGAACCACATCATCTCACCCAAGTCCCTGGGATGTACGCCATGGTTGGCCTTACCCACTTCTCCCTTTCTCTAATTGTCTGCTACGCAACTCCAAGAGTTCTGGGATCCGAAGCATGTAGATATTAAAATTCTTATGGAAAACACTGCATTATTGTGGTTCATTATTATGGTTCATTATTAATGAGCCTATTATTTTGTACAATTAATATATGCTATTTAAATTGTTTAAAAACAAACAAAAAAGAGACATTCAATTTTGATATTCTCTGGGTGACTATGACCACCTCACCAAATATATAGAGTTGCTAGAATAGACCCTTTTTTATAATGTATATGCTTCCGTGTTATCTTGTTTTTTTTTAAAAAAAAAACAATATTGAACAGATTTTAATTAAGCATAATAGAACATAATAAGTAAGAATAAAATCCCACCATTTAAGTAAATTCCTAAGTGACACTATTTCTTAAACTCATTGTCTCTGTTTATATTCCTGTTGCTGTGATAAAGTCCTCTAACAAATGCTACTTATAGAAAAAGGGTTTATTTGGGGTCACAGTTCAAGGTACAGTCCATGTGGTGGGAAAGTCCCAGCGGCAAGAGCTTGAGGCACTGGTCGTATGCATCCATAATCAAGAAGCTGAGAACGATGAATGCTTGTGATGAGTTCTCACGTTCCTCTTTTCATACAGTCCAAAATCTCAGCCCAGGGAACAGTGTCACCCACAATAGTTGGGTCTTCCCACCTCCAGTAACCCAGTCAGGATAATCTCTGGTAGGCATGTCCAGAAGTCTGTCTCCCAAATGATTCTACATCTCATCAAGTTGACCACTGAGATTAATCATCACAGTCATGATGTGAATTTTGGTTGAAACTGAATGAAAACCAAGAAGCTCATTTTAGGTCATTCCTCCCATGGAGACAAGGCTAATTGAACACCCCTGCGGTTTTCAGATCGCCATGTTACCATTAGTTCTGCTATATGATATCCTCCTCTCGGAAAAGTAAAAATGAAAGAAAGAGAGAGGTGGGGGAGGGAGGGAGGGAGGGAGGGAGGGAGGGAGGGAGGGAGGGAGGAAGGAAGGAAGGAAGAGAAATCTCAGGACTGTGATGAACTGACACATAACTAAGCCTTCATCCTTAAGAAACAACTCTCATCCTCCCTCTTGGGAACAAAGCGATGGTGGGTGCAATGGCTCAGTGGACAGGGGCATTTGCTGCCAAGCCAACAAGCTGAGTTTGAGCCCCAGGAGCCACACAGTGGAATGAAATAGCCAACTCCTGCATATTGTCCTATGACTTCCATATGCACTCTGTGGCACGTATCTGTGTATGTGGGGACACAGAGAAGTATAAGGAGAGAGAGGGCGAGAATAAGATGTGACAAAAAAAAACGTAAACGCATACAACAAAATAAAGTAGAATCTAGAACTAGAATGCTCAAAACCATCTGTGTGGCATGGGCTGAGCCGAAGCAGCCTGGAAGGCAGCTAGCATGGCCTGATGGGATGGATCACTGTAGGGTCCTTCTTTTCAGGATGTATGTCTGCTTCTCTCTCACAGCTCCTGCTCCACCTCGTGCCTGATTATAAGGTGCATCGAGCGCAGACCATTCAAACCTTCACCTTCCTGGGTAGCTAGAATTTTCATTCTGTCACAGAAAAAAAAACCAGATTAATTTGCTAGCTTTTCTAACAATATCTGCTATTTTGTTCATCTTCTTGTGAGTTAAATGCTTCTGTATAGGCATCAAAAAGACAAGGGAAATATGCTGCTTTTATGGAGCTGATTTAATGAGTGTGAATTTTAAGAGTTTTGCCATTTTATGACTATGCTAGACACCTACATTCATAATATATATACATATATTACAGAAAAAGTATGTCTGTGCATGTGCAGAGAGAGACAGGGGAGAGAAAGATAGACAGTGACTGAGAGACTTGGAGAGGGAATTGGAGTTTCCTTTTTCAGATCGCATTAAAAACAACTAGCGTATTGCCCTTTCCTAGAATGTAAGGACCATTGGTGTCTTATCATCTTGATGCCCCATGATACTCAGAGAGGCACTTCCACACATCAGGTCCTCAAGATCCACGTGTGGAATGCAAAGATGTGTCCGTGGGTAAATGTGTGGTGTGAAGACACCCCTGCTCAACTCCTCTGCCCCGTCGGTAACGTTCACAACCACAGTGCATAGGAATGATCTGATTGA
Source organism: Peromyscus leucopus (assembly GCF_004664715.2). NCBI lineage: Eukaryota > Metazoa > Chordata > Mammalia > Rodentia > Cricetidae > Peromyscus > Peromyscus leucopus. Next base: position 53,384,359 of record NC_051085.1, read on the forward strand.
CTGACCAGGCACGTTAGCTCTAGACAAGGAGACAACTGTCCCTTAGAAATGAGAAATAGGAGTTAACGCTCCACCTGCCACCTGGAGAGGGAACTGTTCTATGCCCTGCCCTATCTCTGACCCAGTACCAACACATACTCTGCTCTGAGGCTGAAAGGACAAGGTCCCCTTCCCACCAATCTGTGTTCAAGAGCTAACACTGTCTGGAGATTGCCAGCTTTATTCAAATTCTTCCCCAACTCCAGCATCCATTTCTTCTTCCATGAGTGTAAACACTTGAGAAGTGGCCAGGAGGAGGGTACTGTGATCTACTTCACTCAAACCAGTTGAAATAGACCCGGGCCCCTTTGTGGGACCCTCTGTTTTCTATAGTGCTATGGTTTGACAAGAAAGGTCTCCTAAAGGCTCACATAATTGAACGTTTGGTCTTTAGTTGGTGGTGCTGTTTGGGGAGGTTATGGGACCTTTAGGAAGTGGAACCTCACTGGAGGAAGTGCATCAAGGGCAGGCTTTGAAGATTTATAGCCTCACTCCACTTCTTACTCACTCTCTCTACTTCCCATGTGCTGATCAAAGTTGTGATCAGCAAGCCACCTGCTCCTACCTCCTGCTGCCAAGCCATGCTTCCCTGTCCTTATGGACTCTCCCTCTGGAATGCATAAGCCCAAATAAACCCTTTACTCACTAACTTGCTTCTCTCAGAGTGTTTTATCACAGCACCAGGATGGTGACTAATATGTTCAGCAGCTACTAATTAGTCTCCAGAATCTCTACCAATAAATAGTGAGGTATCCCAATACTCAGGAGAGATAAGAGGTTGAATGAGTTCAAGACCATCCTTAACTACTTAGAGAAGTTAGGTCATGCTGGGGTGCATAAGATTCAGTCTAAAAAAAGAATTATCAGGGTATGTAACATGCTACAACCTCAGCACACATTAGTTTGTATAAAATGGCTAAAGCAAAATTGCTAGGCTCTGATCCTGTGGTTGCTGTGGTGTTTGCTACAGAAGCAGGTGACCCGGTCAGCCCCAGCCTACAGCTCAGTCTTTCACCCTAATGTTCTTTATTTAAAATTGGATCATCTGAGGATCTTTTCAGAAAAGCCAAGTTTAATAAACCATAGAGTGCTCCTTCATATTTTAGGACTCTCCTTGTCTTGAAGTCCCTTGTGGCTCCTTGTCAACCAGATTTCACAAACTCATGTCACGAATCTTTGCTCCATTTCAGAAACCTACCAAGTCACTGGAGTGAGTATCACTTTTGATAAGCTGCTCAGGAAAGGAAGTGGAAGAAGTTAATGCATTTAATGCATAAATTATCAAGCCACAGGGCATTCCGTGCTGCTGATGTGACAGCCAAGAAATGAAAAAATAATATTTTACAAGCTAGAAGTTGGTAAGAAAAAAACGCATCCAGTTACTCTTTTCAAGGCATAAATAGCCCTGTGTGGGGGTCTAATATTGGCTATCTTTATCATCCAGAGACACTAACTTCATCCTGCTAAAAAATATATTTCTTATTTTGCAAGAAGGGGATTTGACTACATGTATTGTCTGGTCTGTTTCTCTTTTTGAAGTATGTGTGGTTCTAATAGCCTTTTAGATGGGCCTGATAATTGATGACACATGGATTAAGTATCTAGTTCTTGGCCTTTTTTTTGTCTTTCTTTTTTCTTTTCAGAGCTGAGGACCAAACCCAGGGCCTTGCACTTGCTAGGCCAGCACTCTACCACTGAGCTAAATCCCCAACCTGTTCTTGGCCTTTTATGAAGACAAAACAACAGTAAATCCTTCTCCTTCCCACCTTCCGGGCTCCCTACCCCATTCTGACATATCCACAATTCTGCCTCATTGGCTCTGAGAAAGGCCAGACTCACAGGGACTTCATTACGCTCATGTGCTCACAGCTCACAGGTCAGCACAGCACCATGCAGAATGTTGGCGGAGCCATTTCATGGAATCACAGCAAAAAACGCCCATGTATGCAAATTTGCAAGCTGAAGATTGGCAAGACACTCTGACAGAAGGTTCATTATTCGTGTCCAGGAGGAGTCTGCTGACAGGCTACATCATCAGAGTGCTGCTGTGAAGCCTTGGGCTCCTCAATATGGACAGCTTTTGCTCCCTTGTGTGAAGCACCAAACAGAGATGAGTAATGAGTGATCTGATGGGAACCAAGTGGAGTCATGTTCTCTGAAACCTGGATGTATCAACCAGCTGCTAAAAACCAGAAGATGCATGTCAACCCCAGCACCAAGGAACCTGGCTGGGTCTCTCAGCTCTGCTTTATCTGGAGCCTTGAACTTAAAGGTCTGTAAGAACAAGACGTCACTTTCTGCTGTGTTCAGACTCCTCCAGTACAAGGTCATCATACAGTTTAGGTCTACACACAGAGAAATACATTCACAGATAGTGTTGAGAAAATGGCAGTTGGCACCATACGAAGGATAATGTAGAAATCATTGTCCCTCAGTTGGAAAGTCTGGGAATCATGGGTTCTTAGACACAAAACTCCTCACTTTGAGTCAAGTCTGGGTTCAACAGTTGTCCCCAGATTGTGTTGTTCAGAATATTCAGGTGCAACATGGCACAGGCTGGTGAGCAAGTTGGGGAGAGCTGAGGGTCTGGGAAGCAGAGCAGAGAATGAGAGGAAAGATTGCCTGATGTTTTCCTTGTCCAAATTTATCAAGGAGAAGTTGAACTCTAATGAACACTGCCTGGTTCCCAAACTAGGAGTTCTCTTTAGTGTTTAATGATGATTTTTAGCATATAGCAAGGCTATATGGTCCCATTGCTGACCCCTAGGTATTCTAAAGTATATGCTTAGATCAAGACAAATCCAACAAAATCCCAGGGAATGATGTGTTCTAATTAGCTATAGTTGTCAACTTAATACAGCCTAGAGTCACCCGAGTCTCAGTTAGGAGGTTGCCTGGATCAGACTGGCTAATGGCGATGTCTTCGAGAAATTGTCTTCATCCGTATGGGAGAGCCCAGCCTACTGCAGGTGGCACAGTCCCTAGGTAGGTGGGTCTGAACTACAGAAGAAAGCTAGCTGAGCATGAGGCAGGGAGCAAGCTGGAGAGAAAGCCAGTAAGCAGCATTCCTCCTTAGTTTGTGTTTCAGTTTCTACTTGAGTTTCTTGTTTCTTTCCCTCTGTGATGAACTGTGACCAAGAAATACAAGCTGAAATAAACCCCTCCCTCCCTACATTGTCATTGGCCAGTGTGTCTTATCACAGCAACATAGAGTAAAGCAGAACACAGTCTCAGCTTTCTTCACTGCAGAATGTCTCACTCATACTGAACCTCTCCCTGTGTAAGGCTGAGCCAAAGGAGAAATAAGCAAGTAGATAAGAATCCAGCACAGCATCTAAAAGAATCCTCAGCAGCAGGAGTGATGACTGGCTGAGAACTCACTCATGTTTCAGATTTAGGGTTTTCCATCTGTCGATATTTCCATACACACAACAAGATATCACAGGTGTGGCTCTGAGTGTAAACCCAAATCCTCATTTCACACCCATCTTACACAGAGCTGAGCATTTTCTGACACAGGAGGTACTTTCTTCTGAGTTTGGCGATGGTTGCTGCTATTGTTTTATTTGTGGTATTGAGGATGGTACAAGAACTTTGTGCACATCAGGCAAGAGCACTACCACTGAGCGACAGCTGCAGACCCCAACCTGGGCACACAGTCAAGTCTGGGATACCAGCTAAGGTCACGTTGGCATTGGGTCAGTATTCATAGTCTCAGACCTCAAAGCATTGCAGATTTGGGCTTTGGGGATTAAGGACAGTCATTTCGTACTGATCTAACTCATAGAAGCAGACCGTGACCTCACCAGTCTTCCACTCCTAGATAACAGCTGCCAAGTGGGTAAGGAGAAGGGCAGGGGAGCGAGCATGTGTCCCCAGCACTGTCTGTGAGGGACAGTTTTCCGGACTCCCCACTAACGAATAACAAAATCCATGATGCTCAAATCTCTTACACTCAACTGTATCAGTTTTTGATAGAATCCACACACTCCCTTCTATATGTCTTAAGTCATCTCTGGGTTACAAACAAGAGCTTGGAATATTGCTGATCCAATATCCCAATTTTAATTTCCATTGGGCTATCTTTAGTTTCTAGCAATTCATCCCTTGCCCACCTCTGTGTCAGACCTAACGCCATGATGAATAGATTAAAGATATTCAGAACGTATTAACTTCACAAAGCCCTATTCTGCTTTCGGCCCTATTCCAAAGGCTAAGAATGCTATCAGATGGCTCTGAGGTCCATAGGTGAGATTCCTCTGCCTGCAGCAACTACCCACTTTAAGTTTCCACCAATGAGTTTTTAAATGCCTTAATTTACAACTTCCTTCAATCCACTACTGTCAAAACTCTAGGAAACTTCTTCCACATTGCAACATTGTATTTGGGAAGACCTGGATCTATGTTCCCAGGCCGGGGTCACTCAAATTTAGCTCGGGACTAGACTTGCATTCTGTTCAAGTTAAGAGCCAAGCTTATGGTGCCAATCCTCACTTCTAACAGAATGTAAATGAACATAAACAGCTATGATGCATATCGGTAGGGGAAGAGAGAGACGAGGTGGAGAGTGAAGGGGAAGACGCTCAACACTGACTTCTGTCTCTCAGGGTTGTCTCTGGTCACATAGGATAAACACTACCAAACACAGCGATGGAGAGACAAGCACTTGTGAGCATAATATGCTGCTGTGGTGCTGTAAGTAAGCAATGTCCCCCACAGATTCATGTATTTTATATACTAGGTTCCTTGGTTTGTATCACTGTCTGGATATCACCGTTACCGAACCTTTAGACAACAGTCTCACTAAAGGATGTACATCATTGGAAACAGGCTTTGAGGTTTCATAGTGTGGCTTCCCTTCCTAGTCTCATTCTGCCTCCTGTGTGTGGATGATGTGGTCCCTCTAGCCTCATCCTCCCTTTGCCTTCTCTGCTACTGTGCTCTGTATGCCCTCAAACTGAAAAATAAGCACTTCCCTCCTCTAAGTTGCTTCTGGTTGTGATACTTCACCACAGTAACAGCAAAGTGGTGGATACAAATGTCTGTGTTGAGATCGAGATGTCCTCATCCTCTTTTTGCCTAAGGAACGGGAGACTTGAGAACCCCAAGCACAGCACTGCCCTGGCTTCCCAAGGCACTTGGCATTGGAGCTCCTGCTCAGTGAGGCTGTCCTCACCTCTGGAAACCTTCTAGAAGACTCCATCATTCTCACTCTGTCCAGCCTCTGCTACACACTCTGAGAACTAGAAGCTCTTGCTCTGCAGATTGAAGAATAGTTTCTGCCTGGCTCAGATGTCTTTTGAGAATGGCTCATCCGCTCCAGCGCATGAAGTGTGTGTACGATACGCTGATGCATTAAGCTGCAGCGATAACTCCGCGCCCCCAGCAACAGCTGGCATCGGCAGTTGAAACACTGTCCAGCACTGTATTTATCCTGCCTCCTTTGGAGCTCAGTCAGCAGCAAAAAGAAAGAGCAGAAACAGAAAAAGACAGAGACGCTCTGCAAAGCACCGCCTGGTATTTCCTTCTCTCCGCAGCCTTTGACCCCTGCCGCGGTGAGGTTCGCTTCCAGTGCTTTGCCACGGCGGCGGCGGCGGCGGCTGTAAGAAACTTTTTAATGTGTCTCGAGCAGTAGATATAAAGAAATTGAGTCCGAATTACTATCTGCAATAAAAACGGTGCTGGGTGAAGAGGGCACTGCAGCTGCGAACGTCTCTGCTGCCTGCTAAGCCCGGGCAAAGGCAGGTTCATTTAGAGGCCTGTTAAAACCCGGCCTGAGATAGGATGCATCTGCCCTTGTTTACAGGTCAGTTTTCAGTTCAGCTAATTATATTCTGTGGACCGAAAATCCCTGATGCCATCATCCCTGATGATTTCACTTTGGGCATTTACTCTTGGGCTCCTCACTGCAAAGAAGTTGCCTTCTAGACCTTTATGCGGCATTGCGCGCGTGCGTGCGTGCGTGCGTGCGTGCGTGCGTGCGTGCGTGCGTGCGTGCGTGTGTGCGTGTGTGCGTGTGTGTGTGTGTGTTTGGGAGGGGCAGGGACAATGCCCTCTGCTCACTCCAGTCACTTGACTGGTCTCTAATGGCTCTGTCTGGAGGCACGGAGCGCTGTTGGCTGTTTATTTTTTCCAGTCCCACATGACAGGAAATATTAATAACTGACCCCACAGGAATTTGTCACTCCCTCCTTCGGAAGGACAGCATCGCTGTGTCTTCTGCGGACTTGGGTACATGTCATGTTTACCATCTTAAAGGAGATCAGACAATGGCACAGGGGAAATTAATTAATAGAGATTTCAGCTTGGCTTTCACTTCCCCAAAGACTTGACTCGGGCAGATATTTCATTTTTTTTTCCAAACTGGACACTGTGCAGAGATAAATGGAGGCAGATGGCCTCACCGCGAAGCTGCTTACCCTGATGGAAAGGCTCCGGGAGCCACAGCTGTAAGCGACCATGACCCTCTGACAGCTGCCACGGTGGTCGGCGTTCTCGTGGTGTGGCTGTGATTGTTTTGGGTTTAAACTCAGCATCCCATTAGTTCTGATATACAAGGCTGCTTCTGTGACTCTGATGTATTTGCATTCTGCCACCAAGAGAAGGCACAGTCTGATTGAGCAGATAGAACCTCGCACTGTCATACCCAGCCATCTCAAATCCAAGCTCCCATCACCTCGTGGCTGTTGTATATTTTAAGGTCGCAGTCGAGTCTGTTACCTCAGCAATGCCTCATCAGTAGACAGTGGAAGTAATGACAAGGAGGCTATCTGGACACATAAAAGTCATCTGGGCACCTGTAACTGTCAAGCTATTAACGCAGGAAATGGATGCTTGGGGTGGTTCTCTCTGTGCCGGATAAACATTCCAAGGGGAGTGATGAATTGCAGGGTAAGCAACCAACCTCTTATCTCCACGGAGACTAAAGAACACTTGCCAGCCATTACATCCTCTGGGCCTGTAGATAGGCAACACTGGCTGCATGCTCTGGGGTCTTACCTGCGGTGCTTCTGTCTCCATCCAAGCGAGCATGTGTTCGTGCAGCTGGGATATCAGAGGCCAGCATCATAAAAGCAGATGCAAGGGAAAGGTTTAGGGCTGTCCTGAGGGACTCAGGTTTGTGAATACAGGGAGCAGGGTTGAATGTTCTTATGAATTACAAGTTGGAGGTAGTTTTATTTTATTCTACAGGTATGGGAGTTTGTATGTATGTATGTATGTATGTATGTATGTATGTATGTATGTATGTATGTATTGCACCATGTGCATGCAGTACCCATGGAGGCCAGAAGAGGGTATCCACTCGCCTAGAACTGGAGTTACAAATGGTTATGAGCCATCCAGTAAGTGCTGGGAATCCAAGCCCAGTCCTCAGGAAGAGCAACAAGTGGTTTTATCTGCTGAGACATCTCTCCAGACCCAAGTTACAGTTTCTGATGGCTCACACCAGGCAGAAGTTTAGATGTATCAGGGTGGGATCAGCCCCCTTCAAAACTGAAAGAAAATAACCATCACATGGTAGATGGTAATTAGGTGTTAGGTGGGATAAGAACATTAGAGTGACTAACATATGGGTATTTAAGTTAATTATTATTCTACTCAGCAGCATATGTACAATGAAGAAAACTTTATAATTAGAATTATTTATCAAATCAAAGACAGAAAACAAAACACATGTTTACTAGGTGATAGTCTTTTTGTCCGTATTACTAATCAAAATATTTCCCCTTCTTTTGCCTGGAATACACTAACAGTTACAAAGCTAGTACAGGCCTCTGCCATAAAATACTAAGGACAATAGAGTGTCATTCTGTGCAGGTGACACTCGCTGCCCTTATTTGGGGATATCTTATAGAATGTCATTGTATGCAGGTTACACCAGCTGCCCTTATTTGGGGACATCTTAAAGCCTGGTTACAAGCATGTCTTGCCCTCTGGATAGACAGTGTAAGCCTGTCCCGGCACATCATGGATTATAAGCCTCTTCTAACACTAGCTGACACAGCAATCACATCTATGTTCCCTTGGAAGGAAATGAGATGTTCAACCTGTACATGTGGGCTTTCCCAGGCTGCCTCCTTGCAGGCACACAGAGTTCTAAGGAAAGGCATGAGCCTCTGCAAGGCAGTCTCTGAGCACACTGAGAAGTTGTGGGGACTGTTCTCAGACTCTGTGCAGGAAGAAAGACTATACCTCCAGTCTCCCCACAGAGTGTGTTTAGGGGTACTATTTATCCCATCTGATCCACACAGAGGGTGCATTCCCTTCAAGTCAGGTGAAGAGGAGTGTGGCTAGAATTTATCAGAAAAACCTTAAAAGACATTGAAATTAGGTAGCTGACTTGGAGAGAAAAAAGTAAAAGGAAGTCGAAGGAGCATTCTGTCTTTGATTCACAAGTGAGAAAAGATAACTATCCAGACAGTGGCCAGCCAAGTGCCCTTCATGGCTGGAATAGCCACCTTGGGAAGTAGCCTGGGAAGGTTCAGGAGATGGGCCGTTTCAAAGAGTAGTCTGCCAGGCAGGAGAGAGTAACAAAAGGAGTACCACCCAATATACCCCCAAGAAGCTGAAGGAGAAAGGAAGCACGGTGTCATAAAGATGATGTTGGAATGAGCAGGATAACCAGATAACCAGGGGGGCGATTTGGAATAGCATCTAATGATAGAGGCTCAGAATCTGCTAAGATGAAAAATATCAGAACAGGGTGTTCTTATATTTTTGGTTGTGAGCCTAGCCTTTAACGGCTGAGCCATCTCTCCAGCCCCAGAACAGGGTGTTCTATGGAGAGAACCAGGATAAAGATCCAGAGGAAGACACAGGCTTTACCCCTTACAAGAACAGACAGAAGGCTGCTACTCTCCACGGCAAACCCTGTCCATGGCGGTCTCTGGGGAACATTGTTTCCTTGGCTATCAGTTCCAGGAGGCAGCAATCAAGGCAGGTTCAGATGGGCAGCACGCTTGCTATCACCTGAGCTAGCAAGAATGGCCAGACTCTGGGTCTTTGGGGGTATCTCAATCTTGGACAGCTATACTCATGATTTCCATCACTCATCCAAAAGGCTTCTCTGCTCTCCCAAGAGCAGCAATTGTGTCTACACTGTAGATCTGAGAAACTCTAGGAGAATATTCCTTCTGCCTAGACTTCAAACCGGCCCAACAGTGTTCCTGTGTGGACCCTTTAGTCAGGGCTGGCATTGAGCCAGCCCAGGTCAATGAATAGAGAGACAGACTTTAATCTTCATAGAAGCGACTTAAGACTCACCAGGGAGAGTGGGGTGTCCAAGGAGTGATAGATAGAGGTTCACCCTTGCCTGTGTACCACAGGGGCTGACAGACAGGAAGCAGAGAAAGTGCAGTATTGGGAGATATAGACAATGGCCCAGTGTGATGACTGACCGTGGCTGTCCATCTGATGGGACTTAGAATTCCCATAGAAATAAGTCTCTGGGCATGTCTGTGAGGGAGTTTCATATATGCTTAGCAGAGGTGGGGAAAACCCATTCTAACCGTGGGCAGCACCATGCTGCGGGTTAGCCTCCTGGACTGAATGCAAAACAGGAAGTACCCACTGAGTACCCACACTTTTCCCTCTGCACTTCCTGGCCATGAGCAGACAGCGTGTGGCTGCTGCCTCCTGCCCCCATTGCCTTTCCACCATGATGGACTGTGCACTCAGATGGTGTGCCGAATAAACTCTCCCTTCCTTGATTTAGTTGGTGGTTTGTCACAGCGGCAGGAGAACTGACTTATCTGCTTGGTCATTCAGGACACAAGCCTCTTTGATAAACAAGCACACAGGAATCTCCCAGCATTCGTGGTGGGAGGCTGTGGAAGGAGAGGAGCCAAGCCTGCCAGGCAGAACCCCGGATGCTGAGGAAGCCTTGGGACTGTTTACAGGAAGTTGGAGTGCAGCAGGATTGGAAGAGCAGCTCAAGTGCCATGTTGCACATATCGTTTGTGTGGTCTGTCACTCACTCAAAGGATGATGTCACAGAAGCAATCAGACACATGAGGCCATTGGGAAATCAGAACTGGAGTGATGAGCATAATCGTGATATTTAAAAAGATGAGCACCCCTTTGTCATACGTGGGAAGAATGAAGATACGGAATGAGGAAGCAATTCTTAGAAAAAAAACAAATATTTAGAGGTCACCTGAAAGACAGGCCATCCTTCAGATGAGGGAGCACCCAGCAAAGTTGTTAGACAGTCAGCAGATGGATTCTTGGATCTGACATCACGGCCCAGAAACCCTTTGTTCTGCAGGCTGCCTAGCGCTTGCCCATTGATGGTACATGTGCATACACATGCACATGCTTACACAGAGAGAGAGAGAGACAGAGAGAGAGAGACAGAGACAGAGACAGAGACAGAGAGAGAGAGAGAGAGAGAGAGAGAGAGAGAGAGAGACCATTAAACAACAAGAAATGTCACATTACCTGGAAGCCCCTGGGAGGCAAAACTATTCTAGCTGAGAACTAGAGCTCCCAACAAAGGAGCTGACAACTGCATCATAGCATCAAACAGTCAAAAGCAAGAAAGTGACTAGACCTCAGGCTTGCCATCTGGAGGTCAATGTCAGGTCCTGAGAAAGCCAGGTCACTGGATTGTTGAGAAATGAGACTGTTAGAGAACAAAGATGGAGAAGATGGGCAACGCTGTTAAAATGTCTTGCTTGGATCAAGACGAGGACTCACTGGATGGGCACTTGAGGTAAAGAGGGTACTTTCTTCCTTGGGAACACTCTTGTGCTAACGAAATAACTTAGCAGAGAGGAAGGAACTGATGATTCAGGAGTTTGGGAATTGTGCACAGAGAGCCACACTGGAACCACACTGGCTTGGGGACATGAACTTATGGTGCCACATGAAGGGGACATGAGTAGAAGGTATGCATGGACACAGAATATGGAGGCAGGGTGACTCCAGTTGTACAGACATGCAGAGCACCCTGTCCAGGCCTCTTCTGAAAGTGCCACTGGCTTAGGACTAACCTCACAGCTGAATGTGAGGGGTCAAGACTTCTTTCAGATGTTACCCTTCTCCAACTGTGCACACCAGCCCAGAATGCGCAGTACCTGTTCAAATGCACAACTAACTCCCTCAACTCACAGCACCTTCAACCAGCCCCATGTAGTAACTACACAGGACTCACCCCTCACATTTTCAATTACCCTTTCTGTGCCTCTTGATTTTCTATTTTTCATCCATCTCTCCCAATCTTGAGACCATACTATTACCTCCAACCCACTGAATATCTTTTCTTGTTTTCTATGATACCACTGACAGAGAATATGACTGAGTTCTTATTATAACATCCTACTTACGCAAATATTTGCCCATACAATTCTGTATGTAATAGTAAGCTAAAATTTAAATTTTGGTGTATAGTCTAAGTTAGATAGTCAGAACAAGATGAAATAATAAAAGTATTGTATTATTCAAGTTTCCCCAGAGAAATATAAACAATAGTAATGTGTATCTATGTGTACAACATGATTTATGTTTATGTGTGTACATTGGGGGAGGAAGTGAGGGACAGACAGAGGGGGTGTTATAATGAGTTATATGGCAAGTTTATGGAGGCTGATGAGTCCCAAGGGCTGTAGTTCACAATCTGGAGCCCAGATCATCCAATGATATCTTTATCCAAAGACAAGAGACTGCAGCCTTACCTTAGAAGGACTAATATATCAGTTTAGGGGAAAGACGAACTTATGTTCAGCTCAAGGCAAGAAATCAGGAAGGATTCCTTTCTGCTCAGAGAGATTAACTCTTTTCCTTCTATCTATATCTTCAGATGAAGTCCTTTCTCACCAGGAAAAGCAATCTGCTTTGCTTTGGTCTAGAAAACCAAAGCGCTGGGCACAGAGTCTGGAGCCTTGTCATGACTGGAGTAATTTCTCTCCTCTTTATTCACTGATTTTGCTGCTAAGAGCTTCACCATGTGCAATGGTCTTCATGTGTGAGGCCCCCAAATTCATACACTGAAATGTTAACCCCTCGGGTGATAACCACAGGAGGAAGAGACTGCCATGAATGTGATTAGATCATGAGAACAGAGCATTTATGATAGGACTGGAGAGTAAGCTGAGTCAAGAGAGCCCAGAGACATCATATCCCTCTCACTGGCCCTCTCTCCACAGCAGGAAGGTTCTATCTATGAACCTAGAAACAGGCTGCACACAACACTCAATGTGTCAGCCATTTGCTTAGACTTCTGCCCTCCAGAGCTCTGAGAACAAATTTCTGCTGTTCCCAGAACCTCAAGAGACTAAGACACCATGTAGACCCATTTATCTTCCAATATAAGTTCTTCTTCTGTTCCAAAGAAGTTACTGAGTGTTATGTTGTATTATTAAAGTGATATGCTACCTGTAGAATCAGACTCATCCCATCAAAATAAATGTTCCTATTGGAATCAGTGTGCCAATAACTCTGGCAACTATAACACCTCAAAGATACAGGCAAATCATCCAGTTCAAACCAAACAAAGCTTCATCCTGCCCTTTTATGGTCTGCTCCTAAAGAGAAGCGAATTTTATCTAGGCAATGTGTGAGCACTGGTTGTTTCTTGTAGTAGCTGAGGTTGACCAGATCTTCCTTTTACTCATCTGTTCTGAACTACAACTTGTGCATTTCCTCATTTTCCAGGGAGTTCTTGGCACTCTGTTTTCACTGATGGTGCACACACACTCTGCTTAACAATCCATTTGGATACAGCCCTTCAACTAATTAAGGTCAGCATAAATGGCACTTGAATCAAATTAAATGTCTCTGCAAGTAACATAAATGAGGTTGAGATTCAAGAAGTACCCTTCCTGTCCATCCAGCTTCACTGAAATTTATAATCACCAGGTGAATTTCCCCGGTATTCTTATGAGGCACGGGGACCAAAAACCAACAATATACTTAACACATTGACCATCAGCTGAAAGTGTATCTTTACCACCTGACCCACACTCTTATCAACTCCTCTGAGTCTCGTTAGGTAGATTTAGGCTATAGAAAATCTCTGCATGAGAATCAAGTGGGCCTGTATTAGGGTAGGTTAACAAGGTAAAATTGTGTTACCTCCTGTCTACCCCTAAAAAAGGTGACCCTTGAAAAAGAAAAATAATTTATAATATAACTGATACAACACACTCACACACATTTCAATGTTTGATGACTCATTCAAAACATAAATGCCAAGGTCTTCTCTCTCATTTCCTACAACCAAACTCCTGACCTCACAGTTTGTATTTTTTTCTCATAAGCTTTAATCTATATAAACCAAGCCTGTGTCACTTTATGCCCTTCAGTCACTGGTACCTCCCACCCCCAGGATACAAAGTTCTCCATGGAGACATTCCCTGTTTAGTTCACTGGTCAAGAACTGAGCACGAGACGTCATCAGTGACCAAGAAAGTATAGACATAAAGGTTCTGGATTTCTTCCCAAAGGAAAGCAGTTTGGGGAAGAGCATAGAGAACAGACTGAGCCCTGGTCTGTCTCCTTTGTTTCCTTTTCCCTTCAAGAGGCAGCGAAGACAAGAGGCTGCCCTCTCCCCTACTTTGTCCTTGGGCTGACGACCTTCAACACTGGCTCCCAACTTAACTTCATTAGCTGGGTTTAACCTAACTGGCCCCTGATATTCCATCATTGTTTGTTTCCCAGTGACTAGTGGCGGTGGGTTCTCACCTGGCAACTCAGTGTCGGACTCTCTTGGGCATCTCTGCTCCATGTTACACCTTCTCTGTCCATCAAAATGGCCTCAGATGCCTTGTTCAGCTTCCTATTCACCGGAAGGAAACACCCCCCAGAGGACCTGAGCAGCAACAGGTGGCTTCTATCATTGCCTTGATGACTGGAAGCCACACTGCAGAGTTTTTGGACTCATTTCAGCTATTGTTTCCTCTCACCATGGATGGCACTGAACTGAGTGTCACCAAGTCCTCACCACTGTGACCACAGGCACAAGACTGCAGTGTCAGGATGAGCTGGATCCGGGGCACTGTCACTGCACACAGCCCCTGGCAAGCTCCGTCATCCTCTAATCCCCTGGACATTCCATCCAGGACCCCTTCTGATCCCATCCCGGCAATATTCTGGTTCCCTAACCAGCTTCCCTTCATTGATTGCCCTAAATTATTAACTCCTACCTCCATTTGTCAAATTAAATAGAATGGAGAGTGAATTTCTGCTCTAAAGATGGAGCACTCAAGGTTGGAGATTGAGGACATGACACTCTTTGGTACCCAGCACTTCATATCTATCCCAGAGCAGAAGGACCTGGCATATCATTTCTGACATCATCTTCTTTGTGTAGCAGTCCAAGGAGCTCTGGGAATATGAGACATGTTAGGAGAGTCGCAGGTACTCAGCCTCGCCTCGCATGGCTCATTTCATCCCGATGAAGGAGGAAGCATCGTGCTGGCCTCTCAAAACCATCTTTCTCACATCCATCAGCCCATCATCACAGCACTAAGGGGCTCCAGGACGTTGGAAAGATGATAAACACAGGATTCATCCTCAAAGTAAAACCATTTGAGAGGAGAAATCACGCTTTCTTGAGAAGTTATCTCTTGGTTAACAGTACATGTTGATATATCATGCTTCATAGAATAGTACACAAGAAAGGGAAGTTGGAAACAGTCAAAGAAGAGGTGAAGAGTAGATGGGAGAGGTTATTATCCAACTGAAGAAATCACGGAGCAGAACAAGAAGAACAGAGTTGAAATATTCAGAGAACATCATAAACCTGGTTTCAGGGGCCCAATCAGAGCGTGAATCAGTTCATCTTTTGGCTTATGAACCCATTCATTCAACAGTTGGCCCACTGGGTGTTTCTAATATAGTAGACGCTGTGTCAAGAGAACAAAGGAAATGTGAATCCCACAGAAACCACTCACATATTCATGGACCATGTCTTAGTAGAGACCTCATCTAGAGGAGGCGGGGCCAGGAAGGGAAGAGCCAGGTTCTATGGGGCTGGCAGATAGATACCAGGAGTAGAACTGGGGGAAAGCATCCCCAGGGCAGGAACAGCAAATCCAAATACCTCTGTGCAAGCAGTTCAACATGGTGGACCCTCACAGGAGACAGAATGGCTGCAAAGGAACAGACCTTGTGTGAGAGACATGGAAGGAGGCTGCAGCTCGACCAGCCCATCTTAAACAGAGAAGGGACCATACAGTTCCAGGAGTGACTGGAACACACCGGGGTATTCTAAGCTCAAATGACGTGACAGATGCATGTTTCCATAAAGTCGTTCACATAGATTTGTAGAGAACACAAG
Organism: Peromyscus leucopus; assembly: GCF_004664715.2. Taxonomy (NCBI): domain Eukaryota; kingdom Metazoa; phylum Chordata; class Mammalia; order Rodentia; family Cricetidae; genus Peromyscus; species Peromyscus leucopus. The sequence continues at coordinate 53,399,678 of NC_051085.1, forward strand.
TGATGGGGTGAGCACAGACATCAAGACACAGTCATGTGACTACTGACAATGTCCAGAGGAGAATCTCTGAGATCCTCAAGAGGTGCTCAGAACAAAAGCCACAGTGTTAGTGTTTATAATCAGTGGTTGATGGTTGAGACTGCAGCCTGGTGTTAGATCGGTTGCCTACTGTGCACCCATCCCCAAGTTCAGTCCCCGGTACCGCAAAATATTAAATAATCAATAACAATAATAAAACCAAAGTAATGCCCAACCACATGTCACAGTGAGTCAAAACTTCCTTCTCTAAAATCATCATCGAATTGTACATGTGGATGTGGGAAGGAAGCAAGAAGGAAGGCAGAATATCCCTGATGGACAGGCCAGCCCGAAAAGCTGAAACTTTGATGGAGATAGAGAAGCCAGCTGGGAGGCTGGCCTCTGAAGTCAACACCCTCTGTTCAAGGGAAGGGTCGGCGGGAAGGAGGACAGCTAGCTGAAGAAGTATCATAGCAGATTAGGAACAGAAACACATGCCGTGTTCCAAATAGCCAATCATTTCTCATCTGGCTGTGACCAGGATCAGCAGTTCCTGCTTGGGGGAAGGCATCAGGAGAACTCAAAGCCGATAGTCCTGGACAACCATCATTTAAAGGACTATACACCTGGCCGAGATCTTGTGGCTAGACAGGTCACAGACCCAGGCCCTGGAGGAGAACCTACTACTATCACTTTGTTAAATTTATACAGTATCCAACTGCCTTCTAAACATCTCTATCATACTTCCTCCCCACCAGGTTCAGGTCACATCTCAGAAAGGAGAGCAGTAGGTCCTGAGAGCCAGAGAACGGGAAGGACGCTGTGAATTGATGGTTGTCTACCCCAGGTGACGTGTCTGTGGTACCCACGAACTCTTAACAGCTGTGGTAGTCTTCACAGGAACTGCGCTAGATAAAACCAGTCAACCCTGCAGCGTGGACAGGGGAAGGGCTCCCAGGGCCTCACTTCCAGCTGAAGAGCTCCATGGTTGCTGATGGGGAGTCCCTTATTTTCAGGGGTGTGGTTTCTAAAATGTCCATGTCCCAGTGGGTGGCCCTCCAACATATGCATATGAGAAACACTCATTGAACTTGGTTAAAGCAGAGTCCCAAGGGGCCTGTCATTCAAGGGGTGAGGGAATGGAGAGATGTGGAAAGAGCATAGGTTGGCTTCAGAACTCAGATGAGTAACCAGGGAGAATTCAGCTCTTGGTTTATGAAATTGAGCAATCCCAAATCCCTTTTGGAAAATTGCCATGATTGCCTAAATAGGATTCTGATGGAGGTAATAGCAGCTCACTCTGATAAGAAAGAAAATAAGCTGAGTGCAATGGGGTCTTCCAGAACTACACTTCCCAGGCTTGGGCTGTATATCTTTATCACTGCTCAGACTTTGGAGATAGTCTCCTGTCTCCTCTCTCCTCTCCTCGCCTCTCCCCTTCTCTGCTCTCCCCTCTCTCCCCTTCCCCTCTCCCCTCCCCTCTCCTCCTTCTCATATCCCTCGTCCCTCCCTTCTGTTCAGCCCTACTTCTTTAATTTCTGTTCCCTACAAACAGAAACCCACACACCTCTGTGGAAAAGCTAGACCCCTGATTTCAGATCTCCATGGCCAGCCCACCACCCCACAGCAGCAGCAGCAGCAGCAGCAGCAGCAGCAGCAGCAGCAGCAGCACACTGATGACCCCGTCCTATCTGATGCCCCGAAACCACGGTGATTTGGGAGAAAGGAGGCTTTAGGAAAGTCCTAGCCAAGGATCACACCCAGCAAGTAGGGGAAGACATTGGCTCTGTAGATTTCTAAGCAAAATTCCTGCTGAGATAGTTGAGAGTCAGTGTAAGGAAATAGCTGAAACCCACAACAGGGGCATGATCAGATTGTTCCTCCCCCGAGGTTTCTCTGGTCAGAGGACTACACCAGCCTCTTGTACACATTAAGTTTCCCCGATCCTTTGTAGATCAGTCAGTCCTATGATGCTGCAGCTTGCCTTCGTTCAGTCTAAACCCTGGGCTTGTCTAAAATGTCACAAGATAGGAGGGAAATCAGAATGGGCTGTGGGCTGTGGGTGGCTTTGGCAGTGTGTGTCTCTATTAAGTAGACTCAATTTAGTACTAGAATCGTGGTTGGCAGAAATAGTCTCCATCTGGCACTGTAATTACACACTGTCTTGACCTGAGCAATCTTTGCTGTTCCAAATCCTGTTTCCTTCGCAAAGAACATTTTAAAAGACGCCATAGACCACAGGTTAGGAAATACACGGTTCCAAATACCCTCGGCACGTTTTAGACAAGGAAGTTGCATCCTGCTTTTCGATTATGGCTCTGTCTTTTGTAATTAAATGAACTCTCTAGTCACCCAATGAATGTCACCTCTTTACAGCAAGATAAACAGAAGAGATCTCCAGGTCTATTTGCACCAGTGACATCAGCCGCTATTTCGATGGGAGCATGACTCAGTATCCGCCTTGGTGCCCTCGCTCCTGAAGTTCTCTTAAGGCTGAGCCTGGGTTGCTGCTGGCATGCGGCATTTTCAAAGACTCATGGTGCTCTTTATATCAACCCTTGACTTCACCTTCGATGCCAACAGGAAATTGTATATGGCTCTAATCTCCCCAGCACAGCGCAGCCAGGAAGCAGGCTTCTGTGTGGTCTGATGGTGCCACCTACTGGCCATGCATGTCCTTTAGCCTTTGTGGGTTCTGTTTTGTTTTTGCGGTTCTGTTCTAGTTCGTGGTGTGTCCTCTGACTCCACAGAGACCTCCCTTTTAGCTTTTCTACTCCACCGCCGAGCGCATCAAGCTGGACCAATAAGCAAATGAAATCCACATCCGACTGGCTGCTGTTAAGACTCTAAGATCTTACTGCCGATGGGAAGTCACCGGCAGGCACCAGGTTCCTGTTTACCCTCAGACATCCAGTTGTGATGATGATGGCGTCCCCTTGAACCCTGCCCTACATGTTCGACTGATGATCCGGCCCCCCATCCCTTGCCTCAGCCCTGATGTTGTGAAAACTATCAGTAGACTCCAGACATCTTTCCCCGTCCCCCAAAGGACTGGCTCCTGCACTCCTAGGCAGCCACACGAATGGAATGCTTTTAAACAGAAAATGACATGGACTGTCACTGAACATAACAGGTGCCTTATGTACATTTCATTGGAAGCACAAGCTGAAATTAGCCTGTCAGAATCTCACTATTCCGGATGCCAGTGTGTCAAGTGACACAATTACCCCAAGAGAATAAAGAGCAGGCTTGTCAGAGAGCTCTCCTTGGTCCCATCCTTTCATGTGCCTGATTTAATTCAAGTTCTTTCCATGCTTAGAGATGTGAATGAGTGAGTGTGTGTGAGTGTGTGTGTGTGTGTGTGTGTGTGTGTGTGTGTGTGATCCAAACTTCAAAACAATCACTCAGGGGAAAGCTGGGGTAAATCTGGCTTTTTCATAAGGTCCTAAATGATTTTCTCCCTTTTACTTTATTTCTGCAAATGAGAATTTATCAAAGGCTAAGTCTCAGTCCTTTGTGATAAAAAACAAAGTATGCCAGTGGAAAAAAATATGTAAAATTCGCATTGCTGCTGGAAAGATCAAAGCTTAAGAGTGTTGACCGGAATGACTAATTTCTCATCAGCTCTGAGGCTTCAGGACACTAAGCTCTTCTTAGAAAGCAAGGTGTCAGAAACATGTGTCGGAGTTGCTGAGGGACAGACGTTGAGGGTCTCTCTGGCATGTTTCCTACCTCTAACCAGGTTGTAATCTGACCCTCCAGAGAACAGCTTCAATGCAGGCCACTCCAACATGAGTGTCTGTTACAGATCTAACAGGACACAGATGCAAGCGTCTAGGGGCAAATGTGTACATATAGATGCTCATGTGCCAGGAACTGAGATTGTTCCAGAATCAACTGTTGGAGTTATTCAGCTTTCTGCCAAGCGATGGAACACCAGAGATCGACTTAAAACAAAGAAGGGTTGTGTTTGTGTTTACAATGCTGCTTTTCTGGTCTCTGGTAGTTGGTTCTGGTTTTGTTGCCTGTGTTGAGGGGTAACACTCATGGTAGGGTATTGGTTGTTGTATTAAGGCAACTCCATGTAGTTAAAAGGGAGGTTTATTTTGTGGGGTAGCTTACAAGTAAAGGGATAGGTTACAGGGTCCAGGAAAGGTGTAGCACAGTCCAGCGGTGTTCTCCAGAGAACTCTGCTCAATCTACCTCCAGCGTCCAGGATCCAGGAACCAAGAGAGCTGGCACATCCGGATCTCGGGTCTTAAGGGCTCCTGTCTCTCCCCGCCTTGAAGGCATGACAGTTACCAAAGCCTCAATGGGGGTAGTACTTCCAGGTCAAAGCTGGAACAGCTACCCACTACAGTGGACAACGCAAAGGAGCACAAAGCCTTTACCCCCCTGGCTGCTGGAAAACAGAGGGGTGAAGAGCCAGTCCTGACATCCTCTTCAAGGACATGTCCCCAGTGATCTCACTCCCTTCCTTGAGCCCCACCTCTTAAAGCTTCTATCGCTTGCCCATCAGATGGGGACCAGCCCTTTAAGATGTAACTTGAAGCCATAGGCAAGGACTGCTTTGAATGCTCCTTCAATAATAAATGGACATTTGACAAAGATAAAACTGCCAATAGAATAGGGGGCTGTGGCTGGTCCCGATATGCAGCCTGGACAGGAGAACAACATAACCAAAGCTTAAAAGGGAGAGCTGGAACCACAGGCACCTGATTCTGGTAAGCTCTTCTCTTGGGATGCCCCTTCCTCCTCTAGGGGGTGCTAGCCACTCTTCGAGTTCAGAACTTTTAGAGGGATTTGCTTGGGAGCCTGACTTCTGGAAATGAAAATAGGAAAGGAGCCGGGTGATGGTGGCACAGGCCTTTAATCCCAGCACCCGGGAGGCAGAGGTAGGTGGATGTTTGTGAGTTCAAGGCCAGCCTGGTCTACAGAGCGAGATCCAGGTAAGGCGCAAAGCTGCACAGAGAAACCCTGTCTTGAAAAACCAAAAAAAAAAAAAAAAAAAAAAAAAAAAAAAAAAAAGGAAAGGAGGTGCCATGCTATAAACTTCTAAGACAGCAATTACTTTATATTATGGGATAGATAGCCCATGTTCTCTTGTGTGTGGTTTTGACTACTTTTAATTCTGATGTGCATTTTTAGCAGCTGCGGAACATGCAACAGCTTTCAGGGACACTTGTTCATAAGTCCAACAAGTTTCTACATCACAAAGGATGTCATGGATCCATGAGTGCACCCTCTACCACTTCAAAATCCTGTTTTCACATTTCTCCCCCCTCTTCTCTGTCCCAAGCAAAGCACAAAACAGCACCTAGTCACTATAGATAAACATGCATTTGCCAAGTAATACAATGTTTTGTTCTTTTCTTTCACTCTGTACAATTATTCTGAGGTTCCTCTAGGCTGTAGCTGGAAGAGTTTAATGGTTTTTATACCTAGTCTTTCACTGGGTGAGTTTCCATAGCTACTCTTCCTTCAGTGGACATTTGGGGATGGGGACACTGTCCCAGCCCAGTTTTAGACTACAGCAAAAAAAAAAAGCTGCTATGAGCATTTGGGTGCAAGTTTTTGCATGTATACACCTTCAATTTCTTGAATAAATACCCAAGAACAATGGACATCATGGATCCAAGTCTGGGTCTGATGGGAGGCACACGTGAAGATTCTGAAATTAGGCCAACCTCCCGGAGTGCTGTGTGATGCATTGGGTTTCATGGCATGTGAGTTACAGAGCATGGCATCCCAGGCCCTCTGCATGCTCTTCAGCACTCTGCAACTACACTCCTCATGTCAGCCTTTGCTGGGATCTTCACCTGTGTTTCCCTAAAGTGCCGGCTCTCTCTGAATGTGCTCAAGCTGTGGTTTCATAGATGTTTCCTCTGTGGTAAACCTTAGAACTCATTAATAACATTCCTGGCTTCACAATCCTGACTTGTAATTATTTTACATAAAAAAAACCATGAGAATTTTTTTGCACCAATCTCCATTATTTACTGGTAGAACATTAAAAGTGTATTTTACCATAAATTACTCATAAGATGCATTTTAGTAAAAAAAAAAATCAACCAATATTATATTTTAGTTTTATGCCCAAATACAACTGTGGAAAGAAACTCTTCATCAACAATTTGTTTACAAGAGCAAAGATGTGTTTTCATCTGAGGAACATACTTTCTTATGAAGGCTCATCTAAAATTAACAAACACTACCCTACCAATCATTTGGTAAAAGAATTAACTCTTTTATCATATTTACTTTTAAAACTGATTTACTTTTAAGTGCAATAACCTAGAAGTCACAGATTTTTGTTAAAGCCCTCCTGTACCAATATTTATTCTTTATCTCAGCATGGTTACCACTTTTATAACATGTAAGTGGTATGGTCTTGTTATTCATATTCATTTCAGAATTTTCAAAACTAATTGAGTCAGAATGTAAAGAGGATAAACAAATAACATTGAGTAAACATATGACTATACATATATTCCATTTGCATATGTGTGTGAGCATATGAGCTAGAAAGAAAAAACAGGTATAGTTTCTATTTTAAAAACCATTATGGATAGCCGGGCAGTGGTGGTGGTGGTGGCGGCGGCGGCGGCGGCGGCGGCGGCGGCGGCGGCAGCAGCAGCAGCAGCAGCAGCAGCAGCAGCAGCGCACGCCTTTAATCCCAGCACTCAGGAGGCAGAGCCAGGCGGATCTCTGTGAGTTCGAGGCCAGCCTGGGCTACCAAGTGAGCTCCAGGAAAGGCGCAAAGCTACGCAGAGAAACCCCGTCTCGAAAAACCAAAAAAAAAAAAAAAAAAAACCATTATGGATGATCTTTCTACTCCAGTAACATGCATAGCACCTTCCAGAACTGTGGAAGCTACCCACCAGTATGAAGCTTCCAGATCATTACCTGCTTAACTTCACCATGTTCTGTAACTCAAACAGAAAAGTAATCATCAACCTTACCTACCTGTTAAGAGCTACAACAATGGCCAGCCTGACAAGATGTGCCCAATGTCATGGGAGGAGCCAACCACCTTCTGTTGGATTTAAATCCCAACTCACAATCTGAAGCTCATACATGGCCCCATTATCAAGCCAGCAACCAATGGCTACACAGGTCATAGGCCCTACGGGAGAACAGGCTACTACCATTCTGCTAAATGGGCATAGTATTAAACCAACTCCTTATGACTCTTCATTATACCCATAGATTAGTGCTTCTCAGTCCTCATCAAAGAGGTTTCTTTCTGCCGTAGATGATGATGGTTACAGGGACCCACAACTGGCCAAGGTGCTGAGAAGACACTTGTGTGGATGTTCAACCCTAGGTAGAACATATCTACACTACGCCTGTCCTCCCAAGGCTCAGTGATCATTGTTTTTCTCTCTGTTTTTATTTATAAGAAAATTTTTATTAATTTTACATGCCAACCACAGATCCCCCTCTCTTCCCCCCCGCCCCAGCCTTCCTCCCCTCAACCCTTCCCCTATTCCCTCCTCAGACAAGGTAAGGCCTCCCATGGGGAGCCAGCAGAGCCTGGCACATTCCACTGAGGCAGGTCCAAGCCCCTCCCCCTGCACCAAGGCTGTGCAAGGTGTCAGCAATCATTGTTATGGAGGGGATGGAGAGAACAGAAGACCCGAACATGGTGGATGAGGATTACAAAGAAAACAGCATCTCGGGGACACAGCAGAGCTGTACACGTGTGAACTCACAACAGTTATGATTTCACACACAAGGTGTGTGCAAATCTGAACAAATCCCAGTATGAGCATGAAGATGAGAGCTGGGTACAATCCCTAGGCAAGGAGTGACTAGCAAGTGACAGCTGCTTGGAGAAGGAGGGACTGGTTTCTAGAGCGTAGTCTCTGTTGAGTCAGCCACGCTTCTGCTGAAGGCCACACATCCAAGACTATTTAGGAAGCACAAACCGGATGTGATGGGATGTTTTTATATTTCAGACACAAAGCTGGGTAGATAGGGAAGAGGAGGGGGGACTTGGAGAACTTGAGGAGGGATGAAAATTATTCATATGCACACAAAATTCTCAAAGAACTAATAAGCATATGTTTTAAAATAATTACAGATATGTAAGCCTACTAAACGGGATTGTATGCATTTGGAATTTTCCACAGGTCCACTCTATTTAAACATAATTTTCCTAGCCATACATAAAACCAAATAAACATTGTTAATTCAAAACATTCCGATTATACCAATAATCTAACAAGCGATAAATATTCGTATTTCTGCAATATGCTTCCTGACTGCTCATCAATCAGCTGTCAGTTCTCTCTTCTAAAAATGTGAAAGTGTTCCGTGCGCGAGAGCTGCTTGAGAGGTTCATTCAGCACGGTTAAATAGTTTCATTATCACAGCCCCAAACGGTCTGGCAAACCAGAGAAATGAACTCTTCACAAATGAAACCAAATGAAGCAGTCTTTACAGGAGAGCGCTGAGGCGGGGATGGAGTAGATGGTGAGCAAAAGAAGAGCAGAAACACAGAGAGAGAATATGGCGTGGGGAACTGAAGGAAGGTTAATGAGGTGGGAATGAGTCTACAGGAGGAGGAGCAGGAAAAAAAACTTCTGCCTAGTTCTCAGCCACAGGACCATCCCTCTAATGCTGGATTTTAGAGGTCTGCTAAAACCCCATCCTCAGCAGGACATGCATCCTTCAGGGACATCTGGGGAGCCAGCCCTTATCTTGCAATTACCAAAGCCATCACGTAGCAAGCATCTCCCAAGAGAAGAAAATAAAATGCACACAATCTATTAAAGCTTAACACCGACTGGCTGTAAATGAAACATGGGGATCCGGGGAGGAACGCTTCCGGTGATTTTCCCGTATTACATCATGCACACTGACTGTCTTACACAATGAGGTGTCTACGAGTTAAAGAAATTAAACACTTTCTTTGCCAGCAACTTGTTACTAAAAGATATAATATTTTGATGGAACTTGTACAAAATCCATTTGAAACACAAACTCCGTGAGTCTCATCAAGGGACTAAATCTGTCGCTGTCTGCAAGCATTGATTAATAAATGGTTGGAACCAGTTCTCGTTGACATCTTAATTTGGTCAAATTTTGTTATTTGGCTTCAACTCAGAAATGGAGAATGCTTATGTGCTGATTTCTTAATCAGATAATTAAAGATAAAATTTGTATCAAAGACTAGGTTAGTTTTTTTCCCCAGAGTCCTCCTCTGAATTACAGCAAACTTGGGTAATACAGAAAAGGAGAAAGAGAGAGAGAGAGAAAGAAACTCCCCCATAATCTATGAAAAATTAGAGCCATATTTTCTAATTATTATATATTTCAATTGTTTCTCAATATTTTATTGCATTAGTATAATAGGCTTCATTTAAACAGCGCCTTTAAAATATCGCACTGTTTTTACACCGTTCTTGTAGTAGAAGTGTGCCTCCCTCTGGTCTTAGAGGCACCCACAGAATAAAAGCTGCAATCATTTAAATGAGTATAGTGGAGTTGCTCTTCAGAAGGTGTGTGCTCATTTGAATAATCTGCATAGTAACGAGCAAACAACAACAATAAAAATCACCTTGCTAGTTTGCCTAAAGTGGTTCCATGCAAGCGCTTATTATCTGTTAGAGCTCCAACCTGAGGGGCTCCCACATTTACACCTGGAACAGCTTGCTGGGATGCTCAGGCACACAGCCCTCTTCAGCCAGCATGGAGGAGACTATTATTATTATTATTATTATTATTATTATTATTATTAAGAGATTTTTCTATTCACTTTACATACCAGCCACAGATCCCCTTTCCTCCCTCCTCCTGCCCCTCAGCCTTCCCCCCCAACACACCTCCCACTCCCACCTCCTCCAAGGCAAGGTCTCCCATAGGGAGTCAGCAGAACCTGGTACATTCAGTTGAGGCAGGTCCAAGCCCCTCCTCCCTGCATCAAGGCTGAGCAAAGTGTCCCACTTTAGGCACTGGGCTCCAAAAAGCCGGCTCATGCACCAGGGGTGGGTCCCGATCCCACTGCCCCCTAAACAGTTCCAACTAAACAACTGTCTCACCTATCCAGAGGGCCTAGTCCAGTACCATGGGGGCTCCTCAGTTATTGGTCCACAGTTCATGTGTTTCCACTAGTTTGGCTAGTTGTCTCTGTACTTTTTCCAGTCATGGCCTCAATGTCCCTTGCTTATAGAATCCCTCCTCTCTCTCATCGATTGGACTCCTAGAGCTCAGCCTGGCACCTAGCCGTGGATCTCTGCATCTGCTCCTATCAGTCACTGGATGAGAACTCCATAATGACAGAGTATTCAGTCATCTGATCACCATGAAAAGACCAAACCTAAGAACAATGGAGGAGACTCTTACAGCCTAACCCATCCCAACCAGAAGCTTTTCCTGCTGAGCTCCACGTCACTGTCACACTCCTCCTGAGGGTGGTTCTTCTAATACAACCATGAGGTGCTGTGGGATGTTCTCTATGCTGTGAATGTGTCGCTCTGATTGGTTAACAAATAAAGTGCTGATTGGCCAGTAGCCAGGCAGGAAGTATAGGTGGACAAAAAGAGAGAAGAATTCTGGGAGGAGGAAGGCTGACACAGAGAGACACTGCCAGCCGCCACAATGAGAAGCAGATGTTAAGATGCCGGTAAGCCACGAGCCACATGGCAACTTATAGATTAATAGAAATGGGTTAATTTAAGATAGAAGAACACTTAGCAAGAAGCCTGCCACGGTCATACAGCTTAGAAGCAATATAAGTCTCGGTGTGTTTACTTGGTTGGGTCTGAGCAGCTGTGGGACTGACTGATGGGAGAGATTTGTCCTGACCATGGGCCAGGCAGGACCGGGAAAACTATAGCTACAATGAGGGTTCTAGATCCTCTGAAAAAGTTCTTCTCACTGCTGCTCAAATCACCTAAGGCTATGACTGTAGCCACTGTGAGAGCTAGGTGCTCTTCAGCTGGCCTCTGAACCGGCTCCTCCCAGCATGTCCCTGCTCCTCCAGGGGAAACCTGGGTCCCAGGAGACCTGACTTCCCTGGCAGGTGCCCAAGGTTTCTGGTATGTTCCTTTGGCTGTATCCTTCAAGCTCAGGTCTCTCAAGGAGCCTAACCCACAATACCCACAGCAAATCCCTGACAGCAAAGCATTCCTAGGGCACCATAGGCCCCCACCCCACAGAGCATTGGGTCAGAGGCAAAGCCAGTGTCCCTGGCCATCCTCCAGGGTAGAGAAGACTTTATTTTAAATTCTCACACTCTGAGGAGGTGATTCCGTTTAAAGAACTTACCAGACATGTATGAGGATCAGAGTCTGGATCCCCCAAACCCAAATAAATACTAGGCAGACATGAGGGAGCACCCGTAACTCCAGCCTCCGGAGGAGACCGAGGATCACCAGAGCAAAGCAACTGGCAAGAACAGCTGGATCAATGAACTCTGGGTTTGACTGAGACTCCCTGCCTGGTAAAAAACAGCCTGATCAATGAGATCTGGGTTTGACTGAGACACCCTGCCTCAAAGAATACAGTGGAAGAATAATGGAAGATGAATCCTAACACCAACCATCATCAACCCCAGGACTCAGAGTGTGCATACGTGTGACCACACACATGCGAACATGCAAAAGTGCACACACACAAATGGAAAGGAGAAACATTATTTATCAAAAGCAGTATTTGACAATACCTCATCCTATAGATACTCTTCCCATCTAGAAGCACATGCCTTGATTCATATGCTATTTCAGGTCCCACATTCTCTCTGTACAAGTAAGAAGATCACCAATTTAGCCTTAGAGAGAGCACTAGGCTACTCAGGACCAATAAAATTCTGCCTGGAGTTATTTTTATTTTCTGTTGTTTTAGGAGTTCACTTTGCTGCTGCTGCTGCTGCTGCTGCTGCTGCTGCTGCTGCTCCTTAGCTTAGGAGAGATGCTCAGAGGTTAAGAGCACTTTCTGTTCTTCCAAAGTACCCAAGATTGGTTCCCAGCAGCCAAGACAGACAGCTTACAACTTCCTGTAACTCCAGCTCCAGGGGATCTCATGCCCTCTTGTGGCCTCTGCAGACACCCACATACGTGTCTATAAATAAAAAGTAAAACTAAAATTGTTGTTTTTAATGTAAACATTTGGCACTGTTTCAATGTCCAGATCTCCACGAAAACACACTGAGGACTCACTTTTGAGAATCACAGCCACACTGCTCAGAAAAATCAGTTGTGTTACATGTATCTAATATGTACACATGTTTCTCAGGGACAGTATATGGGGCAGGGGAGGAAGAGACTCACAGTAACACAAAGGATCACCTCTTGGCTGAGTTAGATTTTTGTTTTGTTTTTACACTGGCCCCTTGCTGCCAGGTCTATGGCTTGGTTTACTCTTCAGTGCGGTATTGCTGTTTCTCCTTAAACATTCCCACCTTCTTACACAGGGCTAGAGGAGTGACGACCTCCAGCCATGTCACAGATTCTGCTCTGGGGACAGTTCTGGCTGGCAGAGGGGACAGCTCTGTCTGTGGAGCAGGCCCACCGTGGCCCTGGGTCCCAGCCAGCAGGAAGAATAAGGCCCTACTGTTGTTCGCTTCGGGGTCCTTCCGCTGCCCACCCCACTCTACAGGCAGTAGTGGCAGGTGTGAAAGACCCTTGGAAGAGTAAGGCGGAGTCTGGACAGCTCCAAGATAAACATTAATTAGAATGCAGCCCCGTGACCCAGCCTCGGAAGACCTGTGAGTACAGACGCTCAGTGCATCCGGGATAAAATGATGGTAACAGGCATCTCCAAACGCTCACTTCATGCACGGGCAGAATTGCCCAAGAAGTGATGCTGCCGCCTTCCCGTCTCGGCACCAGCGTTTTCCTGAGGCGTCAGCCTGGCACTGGGGGGTGGAATAAAAATGCAAATCCTACAGAAGGTCCCTGTGTGCCACTTCTCAAAGGACAAGGCCTGGCTGGAGTCCCTCGTCCAGCATGCCCCAGCACACGGAAGTTCTCCGTGGGAAACCTCAAAAGGCCCTTGTCTGACTCCCAACATTGTAAGCATACCTCTGGGGATCCTCGGTGGAACATTCGGAGTGTTTAAAAGCAGGCTGCCCTGACACCTTGTGGCTAATATGGAGAAAAAACCCCAGTTCGGAATGGACACACCAAACAGAACCTGCCATGGCTGAAAGAACTTTGGTGGTTAACTCTCACCACTAGGTATCAGCCGCGGACGTGATCTAACCCCCCCCCCACACACACACACACACGTATATAGAGAGTATATGTGTAATACGCATGCCTACACACTCGATCTAAAACGTCCTGCGGATTGACTCCTACCTCAGGTTCTCTTTGCTTCCTGACATCTTTCACACCCACCACGATTTGGAGATCCATCCCTGTGGTTGTGTGAACCAGTCATTTATTATTGTGCCGTGTTTCCTCACATAGGTTGGAACCTGATCTCAAGTCCCCATCTGAGGGACACGGGGCTGCGGGAAGGCAGGCAGTGACACACAGCCTTTCTTCTCCGGGCCTCACCCCTTACGGAGATGCTCTTGGCCCTTGATAGCTGCTCATCGAGGGGAAGGAGACTCCGTCTTCTTGGAAGGCAGGGCCACTTAGACACGGATGGTCCTCCCCCAAAGAGCCACGTGGCTTTACCCTCCTCCTAGCAAAGTACAGCACTGCCTGCCCAACTCACCCACGGCAGTGCGAGGTGATGTCAGCCCTCTGCCTCCAGCTGTTCCGTGGCGTGGCCATAGCTTGCCGTGACTGAGTGCTGCGTTGCTATGACGCCCGCTCACTACCCTCCTTGGTTACTATGCTGTCTCTCCAGGTGGTGAGGAGGGGGTCTCAGCCCCTGGTGGTGGGTGACATTCTTCCATCTCATGTGTCCCACCCCTCTCCTCCATGCATCCACGATTCTCTTTAATCCAGAGCATGGTTGTAATGTTTACACAATTTATGCTAAGACCTTTTCCTTCCTGGGTCTGTTCGCCCTCACTGGTTTTTCCCTTACAGGTCACAGTTTGCTTTAGACGATGGAAGCTTTGGTGTCTGTGTTGCCGGGGATGGACCTCAGGCCTTCAGCATGCTAAACAAATACTCGATAGCCCGGGTCACACACTCAGCCTGGCATTTCTTACAGAATTCTAGAAAATGTGAGTGTCACGTTGCTCAGATGTTTTTGACAGACTATGATCCAGCTGATCCTTTGACTCATGTTTCCATGGGCTGGTTCCCAAGTGGCCTTTACTCCTGCCCCCCACCCCAGCCTGTGCTTCATATTCTAGGTGTCACAAGTACCCCATGGCTCGTGAGACTCATAGCCTCACAACCCAGCCCTGTGTGAGTTCTGAGAACTGTGTATCTCCAGAGCTCAGCAGTTCCAAGATCCCTAGTATTTCATGCTGCACATGTGCAGGTGTTAAGTGTAAGCAGATGCCTGGACACTTTCCTCTGTCTCTTCCAACTCTCTAGAACTCTGCCTAGCAATTTGTGACCATGTTTGCCTCTCCGAGCACCATTGTAAGGGTTTGTGGCTCGGTGAGGTCACTCACTTCTGACCACCCATCTCATTTTCCCTTCTCTAGGACGGTGAGGACCACCCATCGACTGTCTCACACCCGGTACCAGCTGGGGCATCTTTGTAGCAGGAGAATCGCTCTAACCCTGGAAAATCCATCAATCATCGAAAGTCCCAGGTTGTCGGCCTTTCTAACTCAGTGAAGACTTCTGCGTATCATCACCCTGTGGCTGCTGTGCCATGTTCCTCACGGGGTCTCACTCTGTAAGCCGGACTGGCCTTAAACTCAGAATGTTTCTTGCTCAGTGCCGGGATCAGAGGTGAGCACCAATGGTTCTCAACCTTCCTAATGCTGCGACTCTTGGACCCCTGGATAAAGCATCTCATGTTGTGATGATCCCCAATCATAAAATTGTTTTCATTGCTGCTGTGTAACTGTAGTTTTGCTACTGTTACAAATCCTAAACATCTTAACATGCAAATATGCAGGCAAACAGATGCAGACAAAACACCCATACACATAAGATAAATGTAAAAATATGTTTAAAGGAAGCAACTGCTTACAAGAACATCTACAAAGATCTCATGGGGTATACAAGCATTTCAATTGTACCTAATGATACTCCTTTTTCTCTACCATTGATTCTTTTTGCAGTAAATGGAGTCTATTACAGAGATCTACAACTAATCAAAATGCAAAAAATTGCTGAGCATCGGGTGCCCAGCCTCAATGATACATTGATAACACAACTCCTGTGGCTAAAACTCAGGGACATCATGGAAGACGAAGCAGAAAGACTGTGAGAGCCAGAGGACCAAGAAGTTACCGTAAGATCGTGGTTTTATATATATAACAGGGGATCTGCACTCCTGAAATGTCAACAGTCCAGATGCTTAAACAAGACCCCACTTCTAAAGGAAGAGCTTCAGGCAATTAACATTGCTGAGAGATTAATCTTCTCCAGAGATGAACTCCCTGAATGGCTATCCAATCCCAGTGTCAGCCCTAAAAACATATACATACAAGCCACACTAAATGCAATCAACTGGTTGCATGTGTACATATGTACATATATGTATAGACATGCATGTGTATTTATATATAACATGTATACATTTAATATATGTATATACTATATATGTGTATACATGTAATATATGTATATATTATAACAGTAAAGAATAAGAAGCCATGAATTTGAGGAGTGAGGTGGAATATGGCAGAGCATGGAGGGCAAAAATTATATAATTATATTTTAATTAAAAACAACAACCAAAATAAAGCAAGTGCTTGAAGGAATATCTATTAACTATCTCATGAAGTTTGCAAGCATTTCAACCATACCTATAAATATTCAGCTTTTAACAACCTCCATTCTGTCTTCCCCGGAAAAAAGCACTGCTGTGACCTTTCCTGTCCATTTGTGTCACTCTGGCAGATGTCACAACGAAAGGGAGACCTGAGATGACGTCACCTGTCACTGTCTTAAGTCTTTGTCTGAAGTGTCTCTGCAGAGAGCCTGGAGTAAGGGTAGAAAGTGGAGAGAACAGATACCCAACTGGAAAAGGTGAGTGGGCAGTGTGGTGATATATCTTGTACCCTAATAAAGTTTGCCTGAAGAGCAGAGGACAGAACAGCCACTAGATTAAACGTAGAGGCCAGGCAGTGGTGCCATACACCTTTAATCCCAGGACTTGGGAGGCAGAGATTCAGATAGTTCAAAGCCACCCTGGATTACATGAGATTGACTCAGTTTAGGAGAAAAACAGAGCCAGGCAATGGTGGCACACACTTTTAATCACAGTGCTTGGGACTCACATGCCTTTAATGCCAGCGCTAGGAAGGAAGTGATATGGCTGGGCAGAGAAAGGTATATAAGGTGTGAGGAGACAGGAACTAGAGCTCTTTTTGGCTGGAGACTTTTCGCTAGAAGCCTTTGTGGCTGGACCCCTTTCAGCGGAGGGCTCTGTCAGAGGATTTATGGAGTTGTTGAGGTAAGAAGTAGCTGTGGCTTGTTCTTTTGTCTCTATAATCTCTCAGCATTTACCCCAATATCTGGCTCCAGGTTTTTTATTAAAAAGACCATTTAACAACTCGAGTTACAGGCAGACATGGTAGACAGGTCTGGGATGACACAGGTCAGACAATGGAGCAGAAACCCATCCAGAGAGTTCCCAGTACCAGGTGCTCTGCCGGAGCCAAGCAGCCTGGCCCATGAGCACTGAGGGTCAACCTTGTCCCCCTTATTCTCTAGGGAAAGGGGCTGGAGGCGAGACATGAACTGTCTCGGGGGTATTCTCTGCATTTCCTGCAAGAACAGCCAATGACAAATGAGAACTCTCTAAGTCAGTAGACTCCCTCAAAACAAAGTAACAATAAGATTTCCATGACACAAGAGACCTCCCAAGATTTTCCAACAGTACAACGTTGTCCTTGTGTGAAGTAGCTGCTCATTCATGGGTCAGAAGTCAGTGGTGTTCATTTGGCTAGAGGAAGGAGTTCACCTTTCGCCTCTCGCTGCTACAAACTGCCCAGAGCCATCCTCCCAGCCTAGCTGTCGGCAGAAGACCCCAAACCTGCTTCCTCAACCCACGCGGAGCTAACCCACGCGGAGCTAACCCACGCGGAGCTAACCCACGCGGAGCTAACCCACGCGGAGCTAACCCACAGAGACGGAAAAGCAGCCCCAACTCACCGGCAGCAAGTGCTTGAGGAAGTGACACCAGACGGCAAGAGCTCCGGAAGGCCCGTGGGGGCGAGGCTGGGAAGCCCGAGGCAGACTCGGAAGTCAGCACCCTCTGTACAGGTCCAGTGGGTGTTGGCAGGAGCGCACGGGCAGCGCAAAGGCCGGAGGAAGCTGCCTTTATGGTACAGCCGGAAAAGGGGACTGTGCCCCGCTGTACAAAGTCCCCGGGTGGCCTCTGGCCTCTTCCTCCTGCTGAAGGTAATTTGAGCAGCATAGGGGAGTGGGACAGGTAAAACCAATCTACTACTGTGATGACTGCAGCTGTGGCCTTAGGGATGCCCGAGGGTCCCAGGGCCAAGCCCACTGCCAAAGGTCGAGTGGAGGCCTCTGCCAGCTGTGCAGGGAAAGAAACTCTTTCATACATACAGTGCCTTCCGCACTGCCAACCCTGACACCCAAGACCCAGGTACCTCAGCATGCTCAGAGGCCAGACTGGGACAATACAGGGATACATCGTCCCTGTCACCACTGCCTTGCCATCAAGCCCTGAGAACCAAGAGACACACTAACACAAGACTGATTGTCTCTGTTCGTTTTAATAATGACTGTGCTCACACTTTATGCTTTAATTTTTAGGTTTAATATTAATCGACAACTCAGCTTTTCCCCCAAACACTCGGGGATGGTTAAACAGAAGTAAACCTGGTACTGAGTAGCGATCCACTCATCAAACAGCGAGGCCTGGGTCTGGGGTTGTACAGTCGTCCTAGGAGACATGAACAAAACTGAGAACAGATGACAGGGCCTCAATCCAACTTCTTGCACCTACTAAGAACACAGAAGATAATAATTGCAAGATAATAATTGCACATATTATAGTCTCCACATATGTGTGTAGAAAACTCACCCCTGGTTCTCATCCTCTGTGGGATTAGGACCAAGAATCATACCCAAAGTGACAAGGGCCAGACACAGACTGCCCTGGACCAGACCTACCAGCTCTTCTCCAGCTTCCTGGAGAGAAGGTCAGACTGTGTTTCAGGGCACGGCACACTGGTCTGGTCAATGCTTACATCATGAATCTAATTAATATACCAATCCCCACACATCCTTCCCTGTGTTTGTGGTAAAACATCTCAGAGCTAGCCTCTTGGTCATCCGTAGCTGCTGTCAGCACACCAGACAGCAGTCTCGAGCTGGCGGCTGCTATCCGACCGAACCTTTATAGCCTGTCACCAACATTTCCCCAGAACACTCTCAGCTCCTAGAAACCAGATTCTACACTGCATCCTGAGGCTGCAGATTCCACATGAGTGATAGCAGTCAGTATCTGCCTTTCAGAGTCTGTCATTTCACCTAAAATATTACCCTCTGCACCCATCCATACTATTGCAAAGGATTCCTTCTGTGAGGCTGAGTTACACCTGCTGTGTATACACATCCCTTTCTTTATTTGTCAATAAACATGTTCTCTCCATGTACAGGTCGCTGTGAAGAGGGCTGTGATGAGCATGGAAAAAACGTGTCTCCCTCTCACCAACTCCAGTCCTTTGGGGTGTGAAGCCAGCAGTGGGTACGGCTGGATCATGCTGCAGCTCTGTTCCTTTGGGCTGTTTTTCATAGGGCCAAAGCCTTGTGGATGTGTCAATCCATCAATACATGTTGGGACTCTTGAGTAGTCATAGAATGTTGGAGGACTGTGGATTCAGAGCCAAGGCCCCTCCATACTCCCAGGCTCCATGACCTCAGTCATGCTTGGAGGCCAAGCAGTGCTGGCTACAGGGTTCTATGTATGGACAAGGACAGAACTCAGCACTTTACTGGGGGTGTGAGAATGGAATGACTCAGAGTACAGAAGGCACAGGTGGTTCAGAACCAGTGTGCACAGCCTCACAGCTGCTTCTGCTGTTAGCTCAAGGAGTGGATCACACCAGCTTACACCCATAACATTTGAGGCAGGCACTCAGGTCAGAGGAAGCTGACCGACCATATCCCAAATAAACAAGTAAATATAAGAGCCAGGGGAAGTTAGGAGCCCCTCTGGCTGGGATAACTCGGGCATCTTCAGCCAGACAGATAATTAAGCAGTGAATCAAAGCAGCTGTGGTGGCAGGAGAATGCAGTACCTCAGAATGAGGGTGTGTGGACCCCACTGAGACAGCTTGAAGCAAAACTCACTGGGCTCAGAACCAAAGAAGATGGGAAGTCTGGAAGCAGGGGTGGGATAGGGCATCACTGCCAGCGTGTGCTTGGGAATCCTGGGAGGCGGAAGGGGCCACTTCCCTTAGAGTTCATCAGGGAGTGGAAGGGGCAGAGCAATTGGTGGGAGCACCCTTGGGGGAACCTGAGGCCTGGGAAGAACTTAACAAGGCAGAAGGTTCCTGAGGGCTACCCCCTTCCAGAATGAATGAATGTCAGGCTGGGGCACCAAGGAGAGATGCCCTACCCGGGTTCTGAACCCAGCCAGTTTTGCCCAAAGCTGCCTGGGGCCTTCCAGATCACCTCATTGGAAAATGTCACTGACATACTTCAGGGCACACTGTAGGTCATGTATGTGGCACTGGCAGGTGAGGACCTGCCATCTGATCTGACTACAGACAAGGCAAGGGGAACTATTTTTTAGGAACATGACTTTCAATATCCATCACATCCACTCAAGTTCTATCATAGCAGGTGAGCAACAATTGCTAGCCCTGAGAGCCAGAAGCTGAAGTGCTTGACGCTAATACAACTGTTCATCCCCCACACCCTACAGAGGATAGTAATCTGTGCAGCATTCCTTATGAGCGTGATAAATCCAGCCAGGTTTCATTGATATATCCCTGTAGACTGCAAATGTTAGTACTATACAATGGTCAACAGAGCAGAGATACCCAGAAGTAAGATAAGAGCCCTCCTCTGAAGAAGCAGACCATATCGAGGCTATGGACACCCAGCATGCATTTGTGAAAGATGCCCCGAGATCCTCATCAACATCTCTTGAAGGAAAGTCTAGCCCAGAAGTGTGGTTGTGTGACCTGTATCAACTAACAAGTGCACATTCCTTTTGTTTTCACTCAGGAATTCACATCTGCAGAGAAATTTGGGGAAGCAGGTGTGACAATGAAGTTAGGAGAGCCTCAGACTCAATGGCCCTTGTCTGAATCTCCAAACAGACAGATGTCCAAAAGTAAAAATGACTTAACTCTGGCAGCCTTGCCTGACATTAGCTGTTGCAAGCAATCCTTTCTTTTTGAGTCTCAAACAGCAGTCTTATGTAGCCCAGGCTGGTCTCTTCTAACTTTCTAGATAGCCAAGAACAATTTTGTGCTTCTGATACTTCTAAGTGCTGGGGTCACAGGCATGAGCCACCATAGCCCAGTGGAACAGTCTCTCAAGAAAGATAAACCTGTCTCCAGGATGAAAATTATCTTTCTTGTTGAAATTTAAGAACTCCTGAGAGTGTGGGTAGAGGGATGAAAAAATGCTGTGAGCAGAATATTTGCTTTGGTTAACTTCAGGGTGGGCTTGCTAACAAAACAAGTCTGTCAGCACATGGGGGAGGATGTAGCTCAGGCTTCCTTCCCTGAAGTGATGGGAGCCATGGGAGCCCTTGCATTCACACCTTTTTCCCCAGTAAGTGAGGCTCTGAGTCTGCATTCCCAGCATGTGAAAACCTGCTGAAATGCTGTATGTGCATGATGAGCTCAGCTGCTTGGGGAAAATGTCATGTTCAGTTGAAACAGATCTTCAGGTAACAAGGGACCCAGATGATTTCCATACTTATTCCCCTTTTATTGTGGAATAGTCTTTTTGTATACTACAAAGATATGTTGCTCTCATTGGTTTAATAAAGGGCTAAATGGCCAATAGCTAGGCAGAAAGAGGTTAGGCAGGAATTGTAGACAGGGAGAGAGCATTGGTATGAAGAAGGGTGAAGTCACCAGGAGACTCAGGGAGAAGCAATATGAACATGCCATGTTAAAGAAAGGTGCATGGTAGAAGGTAGATAAGAAATTTGGGTCAATTTAAATTGTAAAAGCTAGTTAGTAACAAGCCTAAGCTATCAGCTGAGCATTTATAATTAATAAGTCTCTGTGTGGTTATTTGGGAGCTGGCTGGCAGGACAAAATATTCTGCCTATACCCTTTTCTTTAGTCCTGGTCATGCAAATATGAACATATGCAAATCCTATGAGCCAACCTGGGCAAAGGAGAGCTTCTTGAATATGAGACTGTCCGGGATTCACCCATCCAAGTCAGCACCATGTTCATGGGCTCAACACCACCTCTCATCCTGATGGAGAACAAGGTCCCATCCCCTCCTCTCTCTCTGCTCCCTACCTTTCTCTCTTTACTGTAACAGCAGGAATATCAGTTCCCACAACTCTTTCCTCCATAGAATATGAATACTATTTCCTAGGAGGTTTTTACATACTCTTCTCCACCCTAACCCATATCTCCTGCTTCAGATCTTTTTCTGGGCACAGAGGCATGTTAGGTTCTGTGGGGAATGCAGGGTGGGGTCATGAGGCACCTCTAGAGCAAATCTCATCAGGCAGAAATCAGAGATCGATGGGTGACTTCAGCAGTACTCACAGGATTATTTGTAGATGCCTCGCAAGGACTCTCTGGTGCCCTAGAGAGTGAACTAGACAGTCATTGGCTTCTGTCAGGCTATCCCAGATTACTATATCATCCAACATCCTCAGGGACTGGCACCTGCCACTCACTTCTGGGAGTATGCAGCAATCTCTCAAAGGAGGGCTCTGTGAAAGCAGCAATGGAGTCAGATTTGATCTCCACATCAGGTATCACTACTGACATCCTCTGCTTGGAAACAGGAATCAAAGGAAGGAAGACTCCAGAATAGGAGCCAAGTCCTATCATGATGCTCCCTAGTGCATCAGTCCAGCCTAGCACATGGCTGACTACAGGGTGCTGTGTGCTCCATCGTTTCACCTTGGGAAGCCCCCATGGAACACCTGGGGTATCTAGGCTCCTCCCTGTAACCTTTAGTCACCTCAGCTCTATGTGTCATGCCAGGGGGACTGGAGGGACATGTGGGGATTAGGCTAGGAAGAAATGAGAAGTCACAGGGTGAGCTTCCACACTAGAAGGGAATGTGACTAGCTGAAAATGTGACAGTGGGCTCTCCTCAAAGAGTTAAGCAGATTTCTGGAGCAATTAGCAACAAAAATGGACTGATTTTACAAGGGGAGGAGCCGGTTTTATTTGCATAGCATCTTTGAGATTGAAAACATCAACAGAGGTCCATGTCGTTGTGCTACATGGGGAGAATCTCACCCTTCCCTTCAAAACTCACAGGTCGAAGGTTATGAAACAGAGATGAGCAAAAAGTTTGGGTATGCGGCACACAGGTAAACTTGAATTTAGGGACCAGAGGATTTATAATATAAAGTATAAGGAGGCAAAAATGACCTCATAGGGAATTTAATTATGCAATTGTATGTCCAGAAAAATCCAGGATCAATCATTAAAAGGGTAGACAATAAAAAAATGTAAATAAGATGGATGTAAAAAATGCTTTTCTTAACTGAAAATGAGGTTGATAAGGATTAGTGTATGAAATGATGCCTCCAACGCTCATAGTAACTTTGCACAAAAGTGATTTGAACTTGACAACACTGTGCCTGGCTTTCCATTATGTGGTTCCTGGGGATGAAATGGAGGTCCTTGTTCTTGCAAAGCAAGCCTTTCACTGAGTAAACCACCTCCCCAGGCTTTCTAGATAGATTAATTTTACATATCAGTTTAAGCACACTGTAGGATTCCTGGGCTAGTGGTTAAACTTAGTTCTTACCGGATTTGTGAGGATATTTCTAAGGAAGATTGACACCGGAGTTGGTAAACTGAGTCAAGCAAAGGCATGCCCTGGTGTTGAGTGAACAAGCAATCCACTGAAGACCCCATCAGGGCAAGAGGCAGAAAAGGTGAGGCCCACTATTCACTCTCTACATACATTTTTCCTGCCTTTAGCACTCCTGGAACCTACACCATTAACCCCTGACCCTCAGGCCCCCAGGCTGTGTACACTGGCCTCTCTGGTCCCCAGTTTCTACAAGACAGAACATATGACATGTCAGTTTCTGTGACTGCATGAGAGCATGGCTTATAACAGTAGTTCTCAATCTTTGGGTCATGACCCCTGGGCTGAACAACGCTTTCCCAGAGGGCCACATATCAGATATTATTCACATCAGACTTTACATTGCAATTCATAACAGTAGCAAAATTACAGTTATAAAGTGGCAACAAAATTTTATGGTTGAGGGTCACCACAACACAAGGAACTGTATTAAAGGGTTGCAGCATTAGGAAGGCTGAGAACCACTGGCTTATAATAAACCTACTCTTGAAAGAGTCCAAGATAGAGACAGAGAAAGAAGGCTCTCCTCTGGCTGTGTTTAGCTGACCTCTCTGTTCTTGGTTATGGTTGGGGTTCAGAGGCAGAGCCTTCCTCTGGATTGAAGCAAGGCTTCTCAACTCTTACCACCACACTTGGCCAATCATGCAGCATTCCTCAGTGTGGCAGTTTCTGGTGAGTTCCGTGGCAAAAGGCCACAGGCTAAGTGGCTTCAGCATTGAAAGTCTCTGCCCCTAGAGTTCTGGAGGCTAGCTGTGTGAGATGAGGGTATCAGCTCGGCCACACCCCTTCTGACAACGCTAGAAGAAGATCTGACAGGGCTGTTTCCCGCTTTCCAGCTTCTGGGATACCACAAAAGATGTAGATAGAGCCTCCACCTCAGGGAGTGGCCTTGTGTAGAAGTAGCTACTCACGGATGATTAAGCTCACCTGAGATCATTAGGGTGGCCCCTTACCCAATCTGCCCTGTGCCTTTCTGTAAGGGTGACATCGGACATATGCACAGGGAGAACATGCATGGACAAGTACATCTTCTGAGGTACACAACCCCAGCCACTCAGACACATCGGGTGAGACGGAGACATCGAGAGCTCAGACATGGCTGCTCAGACCCTTCCATAGGGGGCTGCCTCACATCCAGCGGAGAGTGGCATGCAAACAGAACTGCGCTGGGTCTGTCACGCTATCCACACCGAAGAGGCTTTGTGCCTGCTCTGGTAAGGTGAAGAATGGCTTGTGTGAGTGCATTTTTAAAGATTACAGCTATTGACCATGGTTGAAAGGAAGAGAAGAAGGGTGCTCCTGCCCAGAGAGCCCTCCTCTGCAAAGTCACAGAGATCTTGTGACTGGTGGAGGAAGATGGGGGCATGGAGGAACCGAAGAAAGCGGTTCTCCACTTCAGCAAGGACAGTGTCCATCCAGCACAAGGAGCAGAGGGCGGATGGCAGCCAGTGTAACCGGAAGTGAGAAAGTCAGCTAGACAGTGGCAGGACATGACTCAAGGGTGTGCTGGCTCCTGAATACCAAAAAAAAAGAAAAAAAGAAAAAGAAAAGAAAGAAAGGAAGGAAGGAAGGAAGGAAGGAAGGAAGGAAGGGAGAAAGATAGAAAGAGAGAAAGAGAGAAAGGAAGGAATAAAGAAAGAAAAAGGAATCAGCTCAAGAGCTGTGTGCCCTTAAGCTCCCAGCTGCAGATAGGTGAGCTCGGCGTGGCTCCATGATGAGGTATCTTCCTTTCACACTGGAATGAGCACAGGTAAGCTGACTTCAGAACCCCACTGATAACTGTGAAATGAAACCCTCCCCTTGGGTCTGATGTAAACAGCTTAAGTCTTGTTCCCATGCCTAGATGAATTAGAGGCACATGGTGCAGCCTATAACCCAAATGTGGTGGTCTGGATAAGAATGGCCCCCATTGGCCCATAGGGAGTGGCCTTATTAGGAGGTGTGACCTCGTTGGAGTAGGTGTGGCTTTGTTGGAGGAAGTGTGTCACTGGAGGTGGGCTTTGAGGTCTCAGTTGCTCACGCCTGGCCAGTGTGTCTCACTTCTCTTCTGGATGCCTGCAGATCCAGATGTAGAGTTCTCAGCTACCTCTCCAGCACCATGTTTGCCTGCATGCTGCCACATCCCACCATGATGATAATGGACTGAACTTCTGAAACTGTAAGCCAGCCCCAAATAAATGTGTTTCTTCACAGCAATAAAAGCCTAATTAAAATATCTACCAACCACGGGGAGGTGGAGGGTTGGGCACCATAGCCTACCAATCAGCATAACTAAGTTTTTTTAAAGGTCCTGGTGCCAATAGCCCAACATTTTCCTGATAAATCTGGCCTGAATTGGGCCCCAGGCACTCATATTTTTTAAGAAAATATCTGTAAACGAGTCTAATTCCCAGATAAAAATGAGAAGCACCAGGACCGGAGAGACTGCGCCATACTTAAGAGCCCTGGCTGTTCTTGCAGAGGACCTGGGTTCAATTCCCAGCACCCACCTGGTGAATCACAACCATGTAACTCCGGTTTCGGGAGATCTAATGCCCTCCCTCTTTCTGGCCTCCATGGGTGTGAGACAGGCACACACATACATACCTGTAGTCATTCATGCACATAAAATAAAACTGAATGAATCTTTTGAAATATTGAGAACTACTAACTTGGAATTATTTAGGATCTACTCTTGAAAATAGAGGGCAGGTCACGTTGGCTGTGTTAGGAGGCTTTGATGATGATATGTGTAATGAAACTTTGCAATAATTTAATAGCACAAGTCCCTCATGAAGGCAGAAGTGGGTAATGGGTGCTGGTTGGTGGAAAGAAGGATAAAGGGGGATTCACGTTTCTTTGAAGACCAGAGAAGAAAGGAGCAAGGATAAAGGACAGGGTGCAATGGGTGGTGCTGGAGTACAGACAAATCACGGTTTGGTGTCTCTGAGACCTGGAGTTCACGTGAAGTTAAGTGGCTGAAGAAGCTCATTAAAGCACCTGGAGTTCTTTGCAAGTGAGAAGAGTCTGAGATCAAGGAGAACCCAGAGCAACTGCCTAGCAACAGGGACTCGTTAAGTTCTGTGCAGATCAGGCAAGGAGCCTTCCTGAGTAGTTCTGTGGGGACAGCAGTAAAATCAGCAGCCATTTCTTCCTGTCAGAGGGCTGTACACATCCTCCTACATCGTTAGAACATGGGAAGCTGCTCAGTGCCCTGGCTCTTGCTACACTTTGTAAACGTACCAAAACAAACAAACAAAAACAAAAAACCTGCCACACATTGTGGTGGTATTGTGTTCCCCAAAATATTGTGTACTCTAATAAATTTATCTGGGGTCAGAGAACAGACAGCCACTAGATACAAAGGCTAGAGAATGGTGGCACTCACACCTTTAATCCTAGCATTCCAGAGATAGAAATCCCTCTGGATCTCTGTGAGTTCAAGGCCACATTGGAAATAGCAAGCATGGTGACACACACCTTTAATCCCAGAAAGCCAGCCTTTAATCCCAGGGAGTGGTGGTAGAAAGCGGAAAGATATATAAGGCGTGAGGATCAGAAACTAGAGGCTTTTGGCTGGTTAAGCATGTGGCTGGTTAAGCTTCAGGCTTTCCAGCAGTAGTTCAGCTGAGAGCCATTGAGATGAGGACATGGAGGCTTCCAGTCTGAGGAGGCAGGACCAGCTGAGGAACTGGCAAGGTGAGATAGCTGTGGCTTGTTCTGTCTCTCTGATCTACCAGCATTGACCCCAATACCTGGCTCTGGGTTTGATTTTATTAATAAGAACTTTTAAGGTTCATGCTACATCTGGCGCCCAACGTTCGTGTTACGAATTCATGGAATTCATGAAAAAGCTGTTTGCCTGTGGCCTTGTGAGCCCCAGCTCAGGCCCAAGCTACACTCAGGCGGTTGTGGTGGCACACACCGGTAGGATTTGCTGAAGGAGACAGAGGCAGGAAGATCCCGAGTTTGAGACCGGCCTAGGAGGCTTGGGAGAAGTTTTGGCCCGAACTGAACCACAAACAGTGGTGGGACCATGGAAGCAGTGGCTACTGCTCCACGTTGCCAGCTCCTTCTAATCGTGTTGGTGACTGCGGTGATGCTGCTACCAGGGACAAAGGGTTTACTGCTGCTGGTTCAGAGAAGAATTGCCAGGACCATCGTGTTACAAGAAAGCATCAGCAAAGGTCAGTTTGGAAAAGTTTGGCAAGAAAAATGGTGGGGAGAAATTGCAGTGAAGATTTCCTGTACTAGGAAAGAATGTTCATGGTTCCGAGAGAGAGACATTTATCAGACTATGATTGCTCCAAACCACAGAGGAGGCCAAAAAAAAAAAAAAAAAAAAAGTCTGCAGGAAACCATGACCATGCCTAACAGTGACTTTGAAATCTTCAAAAAGATGACAGGATCCTACAATGATGATTCCACATGGACTATGATAAAGCCATTAAGCCGATTAACACCATGGAAAAATCGACTTTGGACTACAAACTGGTCAGGACAATTTCGAGAGGACTAGCTGAGATGATCCAGCCTGACAGACTACTTGAACAAGGACTTGAAACAAGCCCTGAACTTTCTTATTATGCAGAGACTGGACAAATTATACAGGACTTGATGATTAACCCAAGAATTTTCTTTTTAAGATTCCTTAAAGATATCTTCACCCCTAGAAAGCAAAAAGAAAAAGAGAATATAGATATGAGATAGATCATCGAATCTACTCTGAGAAAAAAGATAAAGAAATAATAAGATAAATAGGTAGATCATTGAATCTACACTGAAGAAAAGGGGAAGATTAAAAAATGACAAAAGGTAGACTAATGAATCTATTATGAAAAGAGAAATTATGGATATGATAAGATAAAAAGGGAGATTATGGAATCTACTTTTAAAAAGGAACTACTTGTTTTAAATAAGATAAGTAATGAAAATTTTTTGGTCTGAGTTTATCAGATGTTACTGGACTGGACATTGTTAATATATATAATGGAGTTTTTTGTCTGGATCTGTCAAATGTTAATGGACTAGACATTGTTAATGTAATCTTGACTGTATATTGCATATACTTATTGAAGATAGTTTTTCTTGTATTAGTTATAAGCTTTTTTAATTTTAGACAAAAAGAGAGGAAATGTGGTGGTATTGTGTTCCCCAAAATATTGTGTACT
Source organism: Peromyscus leucopus (assembly GCF_004664715.2). Classification (NCBI taxonomy): domain Eukaryota; kingdom Metazoa; phylum Chordata; class Mammalia; order Rodentia; family Cricetidae; genus Peromyscus; species Peromyscus leucopus. The sequence continues at coordinate 53,427,897 of NC_051085.1, forward strand.
CTAATAAATTTATCTGGGGTCAGAGAACAGACAGCCACTAGATACAAAGGCTAGAGAATGGTGGCACTCACACCTTTAATCCTAGCATTCCAGAGATAGAAATCCCTCTGGATCTCTGTGAGTTCAAGGCCACATTGGAAATAGCAAGCATGGTGACACACACCTTTAATCCCAGAAAGCCAGCCTTTAATCCCAGGGAGTGGTGGTAGAAAGCGGAAAGATATATAAGGCGTGAGGACCAGAAACTAGAGGCTTTTGGCTGGTTAAGCATGTGGCTGGTTAAGCTTCAGGCTTTCCAGCAGCAGTTCAGCTGAGAGCCATTGGGATGAGGACATGGAGGCTTCCAGTCTGAGGAGGCAGGACCAGCTGAGGAACTGGCAAGGTGAGATAGCTGTGGCTTGTTCTGTCTCTCTGATCTACCAGCATGGACCCCAATAACTCGCCTTGGGTTTGATTTTATTAATAAGAACTTTTAAGATTCCTGCTACAACACATAATGACGGAAATCTGGAAACTGACCCTGGAGTTTTCACCTGTTATGTTTTTGAAAGAAGAAAATATGGGGTGAATGTTGTGTCCACAGACTAAATTAGATAGTTCTTTAAAGTAATACCCATTAACACACCACCTACAAACACATATTTCAATGATTTAGCCAAATGGATTTGTATGCCACAAACATAAAACAAATGTCCATCCAAATATAACAACTGAAAGGTTGAACTGTGCACCAAAGCCAAGCGAACTCCAAGACAGTCCTGGTTGCTGGTCATGTCCCTGCCATAGCAAGCAAGCAGACACTGTGTTGTGTGGCTCATTCTTGCCAACCATGATCCCCCTTGGAATTTAGTTCCACATACTCAAATGAATACATTCAAATCAGACCACAGGATCAAATCCAAGTGAAGATAAACTCACGAACTCTAATTTTGTTAACTAAATTTGCAAAAGATAATTCATAAAAAGACAATGATGTTTGATTAGAATTCTCATTGCTTCACTCACTATGATTATTTGGTCAATGTTTTCTACCACACTTATGGATAGGGATAAAAATAGACGGTAAGAGGATGATAGATAGATAATAGATGTAAACATACAGATAGATAATAGATAATGAGATGGGTAATAAATAAAAATAGATGATAGATAAATGACAGATAATAGATATAAATACATGAATGATAATAGATGACAGATAGGTGGTAGATATGAATACGTAGAGATACACACATACATAATGACAGATCTATATAGTAATGAAGAGATAGGTATAGATATTGAGAGATTTATAGATAAATAGAAGTGAATACATATATGGATGATTTATACACAGATAAATAGATACAAATACATGATCGATATCATCAATACATAGTGAAGAGAGATAAAATTGAGGAATGGATGTGTATATACATAATATTGGATATATGAAAAATAGATAATAGACAGACAGCTGGATCAAGGCTATCTGCATACTTAGTGATAGATAGATAATAGACAGACATAAATAGATGTAGTTTTTCAGGATATTTTTAAACAAAGCTACATTGTGTCTGAGTACACATAGTGGCAACTTCTGCTGTGTGACAGTAATTGCTAATGTGGAAGACTGCCTTCAGATTCCATGTGAGTCTCCTCAGCAGCTGAGACACTTTGGTGCAGCCATCCTTCACACTACCTCTGCATATGTCTCCTGGACTTGTCGTCATTGTCAATGTCAGGAGAGACCTCTAGGGTTTGGAGCAAGGTTCCCTGCATCTTCACACCACATCCCAGAAGATGATGCAAGAAGAGAATGAGTTGCTTTTGCCTGCCCCCCTTGAGATATGTGTGATAATAAAGTCACCTGAAAACTTAAGAGATCTTCAACCTTGCCAGTTATGTGACTGGAGGCTTTTCTCTGTCCTGCCCCATCCTGCAGCCATTTCCAAATAATCACTCAGGGGCTTATATTAATTATAAATGCTTGGCTGATGACTCAGGCTTATTACTAGCTAGCTTTTACATTTAAGTTAACCCACTTCTATTAATCTATGCATTGCCACATGGCCCCTGGCTTACCGGTTCTCTAACATTTTGTTCCTTGGGTGACTGGATCATTTCTGCCTCAACTCCATCCTTCATCTCCGACTTCCGTTTGAATGTACTGCCTAACCTTATTCTGCCTGGATATTGACCAAAACAGCTTTATTTATCAACCAATGAGAGCAACACACGTTCACAATGTATAGAAAGACATCCCACAGCACAGTTATCCCTTTGACTGTTCTGTTCTGTATTATAGAGCCCCTGAGACATGGTACCTGCTAACATAGGCTGATACGGTATTTCTGCCTCAGGTAGAGGTGATCACAGATCTGCCCCTCCAAGCCTTTATGGTAGAAGCATCTATCGTGCATAGAACATGTCTCAGGGGTGCACATGAAGGTGCTTTTCTCCCTGCCTCTGGAAATGAGGAAGTGGGGAGCAGGCATAAATGAAATCAGATCAGGGAGCCAGGAGAGTTTAGTCAGTACTAGCCACAAACTAGTATTAAAATTGGGGACAGAAGGAGACAGAGATGGTATAAAGGACTTAGGGAGGAAGTGTAGGTAAAATGGGTGACACTTGAGAATGCTGGTTAGTCCTTGGAGTCTCAAGAACCCCCTACCCTTCCACACCCCACTTTCCCTGCCATCAGTGTGAGGCCAGGTACATGCCCAGAGTTTCTTGGAGAACGCTCCAATCAAAGACCTCGTTTTAAGTTTTAAGGAGACTCACTGGTCTTTGCAAAGACCACTGTGCTTTAAGGAGTCCTAAAAGGACCCAAGACAAGGACACAACTTGTCACAGAATGTTATACAACAGCGAGCAATGGAAACAAGCATCACCCAGCAGATGCGCTTTGGCCTCCCCCACACTCAGTGTTCTGTCTGCCACTCAGGATGACAGCGGAGGCAGCCTGAGTCCTGCAGAGTCTAAGCTCTGTCTCTCCGGTGAGTTAGAAATGCCTACCATACCAGCCCTTTCCAATAATTAAAAGAAGTAACACGGTGATTAGATTTCACATGCATACAGCATGGTCTGGAAACCCCGAATGTAAACAGTAAACAAGATTCACTTCCCTAAGAAACCCAGTCTCAGATACTTCTCCAGAACACACACACAAGATGCAGTGGACACACATGAATTTTGCTGGGCATGAGAGTAAGGAAGATGGTCAATTCTTACTCTGGAGCCAACCGGCCTTTCCCTCTTTATAAGAACAGAGTAGGAGGCACAGTGGAGTGTAAACAAACACAGGACTACCTGCCAACAGGCTCGTAGCAATGATGTCCTCAGGGCAGTAGGAGGCCAAGCAAGAGAGGCTCTAAGCACTCCAGCACTGTGATCTCAGAGCATCCTCTGTGAAGAGTAGGCCTCAGCAGCAGCGAGGCTCAGGGTGGGCAGGAATGGGCTGGGCAGGAAAGGGGAGGGTCAGCTCCCCAAACAGGTGTGAGCAGCCACAGGTTGAGTCTCTGAGTCTGAGGCAAGAACAATCCTCAGCTTACAGTGGGAGCTTTGAGTCTCATGTGCCAGACTGTGGATACTAGGCTGTATACAGTCTCAGTTGGAACCTGATTGGCTGGGTGTGTGAAGAATGGGGGCCAATTAGAAGAGAGCCTGCCAGACCCAGAGAAGAAACAGCACATCCTACCAGGGCTGGGGAGGGTCTCAATCATGACCATGGCCCCATTCATCCCTATCCCTGGGTGTTGCAGAAGAAGCTGGAAAGGAGAAAGGAAATACATACACACACACACACACACACACACACACACACACACACACACAGAGCTGAAGATGTGTTTTTTGCCTGGATTCCTAGGAGGCTCTTGGGGGTCTGAGCTCCTATTGCTGGTGTGATGGTCCTGCTATCAACCGCAGTTCCCCACCACAGGAGCCCCTGATGACTAGAGGACTTGAGGAAGGAGGCTCTGCCTGATGAAGGAGAGAACTGACTCAGATTATCCTCTCACCTCCTCCTCGTGTACCCTGTGGCACACTTGATTACACACAGACACACACACACAGACACACACACACAGACACACAAATAAATACACTGTCAGTTTTCAAAACTGTAGATTTTTTGAGGATTGACATCACTTCCTGTTAGTTTATACACAGACATACACACACACACACACACACACACAGACACACACACACACACACACACACACACACACACACACACAGCTGGCCAACTAAGACTGGAATGCTAATAGAATGAAAATCGCTGACATCAAGAATGGGCAGGAAGATCTCTCATCTATTTTAAAAATAATTTTTTAGGCAGTGGTGGCGCACGCCTTTAATCCCAGCACTCGAGAGGCAGAGCCAGGTAAATCTCTGTGAGTTCGAGGCCAGCCTGATCTACAGAGTGAGATTCAGGACAGGCACAAAAAAACTACACAGAGAAACCCTGTCTCAATAAAATAATAATAATAATAATAATAATATTTAGTCACAAGGAGGAAGCACTCGTAGTAGCTGTTACAAATTTTGATCAGCCAGAATAATGGAATAATCCAACAAAAACCATGAATTACTCTTCAATCTTCTTATCTCTACCACAAACCTATTTGGACCCTGATACCCAAAACCCATGAATATGAATATCCAGCTCCATACGTTCTACACCGTGGCCTGAGCCTTCTGTGGGTAGCTCTGCCCTTGCATGACCAGAACCTGGCTGGTGTTTAAGTTCTGCTGAGCTTTCCACCACTCGCTCGCAATGCAGAAATGCCTTCGGTGTCTGTCACAAAGCCAGCGAACACCGACACCCACCGTGAGTGCATTAGTTTGCTCTTGATAGCTTCTGATACCTTCACCACATTCAACCTGGGGAGGGACAGAAGAAGGACTTATGTGGGTCTACCATAGTCCACCACAAAGGGAAGTCAGATGGGAACCTGGAGGCAGGAGCTGATGCAGAGACCGTGGAGGAACGTTCCTCGTGACTTCTTCAGTCTGCTTTCTTATACAACCATGTTTAGTGGGTAGCCATTCCAGCTTTGACCTGGAAGTTCCAACCCCCATTGAGGCTTCGGTAACTGTCATACCTAGAAGGCGGGGCGAGAGGGGACCCTGAAGACCCGAGATCCAGATGGGCCAGCCCTCTGTTCTTGGACCATGGACGCTGGAGGTAGATGGAACAGAGTTCTCCAGAGAACACTGCCAGACTGTGCCACACCTTTCTCAGACCCTGCAACCTATCCCTTCACTTGTAAGTTACCGCACAAAATAAACCTCCCTTTTAGCTACGTGGAGTGACCTTAATAATCTCACCAATATCTGGAGCTCACATGGGGCAAATTCCAAAGGCCTGGATGGCTCCTGCCCTCAGCTTCCTCCCCGGCTGGCGGGCACCTGAAGCTGCAGGGTACCGCCTGCAGAGCTCCGGAAAAACCTACACAGTTCCATTCCTAAAAAAGATATTGGTGAAATTATTAAGGCCACTCCACGTAGTTAAAAGGGAGGTTTATTTTGTGGGGTAACTTACAAGTGAAAGGATAGACTACAGGGTCTGGGAAAGGTGTGGCACAGTCCGGCGGTGTTCTCTGGAGAACTCTGCTCGGTCTACCTGCAGCGTCCAGGGTCCAGGAACCAAGAGGGCTGGCGCATCCGGATCTCAGGTCTTCAGGGTCCTCCCTTGGCCCCGCCTTGTAGGTGTGACAGTTACCGAAGCCTCAATGGGGGTTGGAACTTCCAGACCAAAGCTGGAATGGCTACCCACTACAACCATGACCACCTGCTCATAGTGGACTGGACTTCCCACATCAATCACTAATCAAGACAAATGCTCACAGGCTTGCACACAGGCTAATCTGATGGGGACATTTTTTTTCTTTTCAATCAGGGTTCCCTGTCCCCAGACGACTCCAGTTTGTGTAAAGTTGACAAAGACTAATTAGTAACCAGCAACACAATGAGGTGATGGACTGCAGGAATCCCATCAGCCACACACAGGGTCCCTTTCTAGCTCTGCCACACACAGGGAATTTGAGCAAGTCGGCTAGAGGGCTCCCATAGCATCCTCTCCTTCACCTCCGAGGAACCTAGATTCTGATGGGATTCTTCTGGATAACCAACAGCAGGCAACAGAAATTTGGTTCTTTCCTGGTATGGTAATAAAGTCTTCGGTCAGCTGTCAGGGTCCTCTCCTGACAGTCTCTCCTCCCCTCCCCTCCCTCACCCACCTCTCCTCTTCCTATCCTTGTCCTCCTTTACTTTTCTGTTGCTGTGATAAAACACTGACCAAAAACGACTCTGGGAGGAAAGGATTTTTATTTATTTATCTATTTTTTTTACCTTGCAGGTTATAGTCTACCCTTGAGGGAAGCCAAGGCAGGAACTGAAGCAGGCACCACAGGGAAGGGGATCTGTGTTGGTTTGTGGCTCACTTGGTCTTCTTTCTTATACAGCTCAGTCCTTCCTGCCCAGGGGTAGCTAGGACTTGCCACATCAACCAGTACTGAAGAAAATGCCCCCAACAGACTTGCCTGCAGGCACTCTGTGATGGAGACAGCTCCTCAGTTGAGAGTCTGTCTTCCCAGATACGCCTGGGTTTGTGTGGGAAAAAAACTAACCAATTCACCAACACTCTTTCCTTTCCTCTCGTCCCTCCCTCCCTCCTTCTTTCTCTCTCCTCCCCCTCTCCCTCCTCTCTTCTCTCTCCTCTTCCTCTCTCTCCTCCTCCCCCCTCCTCCTTCCCTCCCCTCCGGAATACTCTAAATTAGGTTGGACTCTCTCACGTTCATGCTTTACCACTCACATTCGATCCTCAAATCCTTGCTGTGCATGGTCATAGGAACTAAGGTCATTCTTTCCTTGTGTGTGCTTATATGTCTGCTTGTACTAACATATACCCAAAGACTTGAGAAGAAATCTTAAGTGTTGACCAAGTTCAGAAATGACTGAGGTACGTGCCAGCCACCGTGCAAACATTCCAACAAGGAGCAAACATTAGTTAAATGGGTATTTATTCGGGCACTACTGTTACTACCATTTAAATCTGAAACGCCCCCACAAGCTCCTGTTTGAGGCACTTGTCCCCAGGTGGTGGCCAATGTTTGGAGGAGGCTATGGGACCTTCCTGGCTGTGGATAGACGCTGGCAGAAGTAGACCACTAGAAATAATATATATCTCCATGGGCTGCTGATGGTTGTACATGGCTCTTCATTTCCATCATGCTCTCTGCTTCCTGGTCAGCACTGGTGGAAATTATCTCCGTCACATGCTCCTTCTGTGGCAAATCGAGCTGCCCGACTGTGAAGGAGTGAAACCCCTGAGATCATGAGGCCGAACACACTGCTCCCTTCAGCTCTTTGCCAGGTCTTTTGGCCACGGGAATAAGCACGTAACCAGCAAGGGTGTGGTGTTTATTGTATTAAATGCACATATGGAAACACGTCCACATTTACGTGGGGCTGGTCTATATCACAGCAGGTTACATCTTCATTCTTACTAAATATTCAAAAGTGTTCTGTCCAGTTGAAAGTTACTGATAAAAGATGAACTAAGGGCCAGTACATCAAATAAAGAGATTAAAGGAATCACAGGGAGTGTGTGCCTGTTAACACGCTGACGTTATTAGTGTGAACACTGACTAAAAGAAACATCCTCATTGACCTGTCCAGGCAGCGGACTCGGAGGTGGAGACCTCCTATGTCACTTCCCAAATATTCAAGAGTCATCTTCAACATCTTGTAACTCTGCATATTCTTTAATGAGATCCCACAGAACCCTAAAAATACACAAGAAATAAATGCAATGGATGAGAAAACATATACAATAGGGAGAAAAGAACAAGTCCCAGTAAATATCTATTTTGGGTCACATGTACCCAAACAGATGAGACTGCAATCAACAACTTTTGTTTTAGTCATTTTGTTATCAGAGCTTCGGCCTTGAATGCCACAGGGCTTCTCTGGCATTTGAGAGGTATCCCCAAAGCATCTTCTGGGCTGACAATACTGTGCAGAAGACACACCTTCTAGCCAGAATGGAGAAGCAGCTTCCCAGTGGGGTCTAAGCAACTGTTACTGTCCTTCTGTCCTTTGCTGACTTCCGGCATGACATAAGGAGCTGAGAGGGTGATCCAGGCTCTCATTCTTGCACATTCCTCTACCACATGAGGAGGGGAAGTGTGGTCTCTGTTTTCTGCCCTTCCCTACAACTACGGGTGATGTTGGGACCTAATGCTAGCCAGTGAGATATGGGAGGAAGTCCCTGAAAAAGGCCATCTTTCTGCATCAGGCAAAATAAATAAATAATGAATAAATAAGCCTCAGAGAGAAAAAGGTTGGCTCTTTGTCCTTTGCCTTGGAACACAAACCTGATGCCTAAAAACAGCTACAGAGGAAAAACCCCTACGCAAAGGAAGTTAGATAAGCAGGATGACACTGGTGGGCCCAGGCCACAGTTCACAGGTGCAGGTCAGAGGACAACTTACAGGGGTCAGTTCTCTCCTGCCATGTAGGGGTCAAAGATCAAACTCAGGTTCATCAGCCTTAGAGATAAGTACATTTCCCTGCTGAGACATCTCACTGGTTCCTGTTGACTTTTTAAATTGAAAGTTTAGATGTACATAGGATTTTTTTTTATTTTCATTGCCCTTAAAAGCCCTGCAATTTGAGCAAGAATGCCACCCCATGCCACATGCTACCCTCATATTCCTGGTCTCTACCCCTGATAATTTACCACAATCCTCTAGCTTCTTCTAATGAAACTACGTGTGTATTGGTAGAGAAAATGTACATGTTGGTGTCTAGATCGTCAGTGATCACAGGGCAAGACAATGCATGAGTATTAAAGTCAGCCCTCATGAGGACTGTCAAAGAACCATCTACTTCAAGGTGCGTGATATTACTCGAGCTCTCTCTAGCACAGTATCTGGCATAGGGCTGAGGAGATCTCTCAGTGGGCAAAGCACACGCCATGCACATGTAAGGACCAGAGTTCATATCCCCAGAACCCATGTAAATACCAGGTAGGCATGGAGGCAACCTGCCTGTATTCCTAACACTCAGAAAGTGGAGACAGGATCCTTGGGGGTAGCTACCCAAGAAGACTAATGTATCAGTGGGCTCTGGGTTCAAATGAGAGTCTGCCTCCATGAATGAGGTAGAGAGTAAAAGAATCCTCCCATGTTAACCTGGGGCCTCTACGGCCACACCTGCACACATGTGTAAAAGCACATTCATGCACACACACACCACACACATATGTATTTTAGAACATGGTATCGATGCTTACTGCCTCTCTGTGTCGCCGATCTTACTCTTTTTTATGAGCTGCTTGACCTGGTTTTCAATAACCTGTGGAGATTTGAAAATCCTTCAGTCATCGAGAACATCAACATCTTGGCCATGTACAATGGCAATGGGATGGAATCAGAACTGGTGGCTCTGTCGGGCATGGCATGCTAACCGCACCACGCGAGGCTCAGAGGCACACACGGCTCAGAGGCACACACATCAGAGGCACACACAGCCCCGGTGTGCAGAACTGTGATGCAAACAGCGATTGTCCACGTGTGTTTGGAGCCTTCCACTCCTTGTTGCTGCTTGTTTTATACGCTATTCTGAGTGGCAAGGCGCGTGGCTCAGCTAGAGGAGCAGTTAAGACTGGAGCACTCCATGATCATGACGTGGTGTGTTTTCCTGAATGCACTGAACATGAGAGTCAGACTCTAGGCTGAGGTCTGCAGCCAGCCAGACACAGCTAACATCGCAGAAAGCTATTCCATGAGAAGAAATTATGTGTTTTCGTGTGACCTATGACACAGGCAGACAGACAGGTTGAGAGATGTTTCTATAGACTGACACTAGTTTGCATATTAAAAAGACATCTTACTTTTATTTTCTTCCTTAAGATTTTGTTTGTTGTTTCCAACTTCAAAGCTTCATTCTGAAAGAAAATGATTCGAAAAGCAATTTAAAAAGAAACATTAAGACTTTTTCTCTATTTGTGAAACTTAAAAAAGCATTATGAGGCTGGTGTGATTATGAATTTAAGCGTGCTCAGGGCGGCATCATTTTAAAACAGACATTTACTCTGGTCAGGAAAGCAGGCAGGTTAACTGCAGATCTTCACCTCTCCCTCCCTCTGTTCCTCCTAATTCAGTCCCCCAGTCTCATCCTCATCTCTGTAACAGACCACTTGCTGCAGCCTCCACACAAAAGACCCCCCTCCTGCCTTGCAAGATCAAAGCACACCATACAGCCAAGTGAAGACCCTTCACAACACCTGGCACTCATGCCCATGACCAAATCATCCCATTATGCAGCCCTGCTGGGTAAAGCAAGCTCAGACTCTCTGACCTTGAGCAAGGCCTTAACAGAGAGCCTCTATAAGCTCCTCCCACACACATCCTGTCACCCCAGGCCCCAGCTCCAGCAGGTACTCCCTGGGAACCCACCAGCCAAGCCTGTCAGAGAAGCAAATGGGCCAGGGAAGCAGGTAGGTGAGCTTCAGATCTTCACTCCTCCTTCTCCCCTCCATAGCTAATCCCCCAGTCTCATCCCAGCTATATAGCAGGCTATCTGTCATGGCTTCTCTTCACTCTCCACCCCCATTCCCAGATCCTGGTGGAACACCTTCCTTTCCCACCTTCCTGTGGACTGTCAGGGAATATTATTTTAAGGTGTGTTACTTTTGTTCATGTTGCATTTGTTTAACTCTGTGAAGCTGTGTTACTGTGCCCGTCTGAAATACCTGATGGTCTAAAAAGAAAGAACTGGCCAATAGCAAGGCAGGAGAAAGGATAGGCGGGGCTGGCAGGCAGAGAGTATATACAGAAGGAGAAAACTGGGAAAAGAGACCTAGTGGCCAGAGAAAGGGAGACATCAGGGGCCAGCCACCTAGCTACACAACCAGCAAGCCAGCATGGAGTAAGAGTAAGATTACAGAAGTAAGGGGATGGAAAAAGCCCAATGGCAGAAGGTAGATGTGATAAATTTAAGCTAAGAAAAGTTGGCTAGAAACCAAGCCAAGTCAAGGCCATTGATAAAAATAGGCCTCCATGAGTGATTTATTTGGGGAGCTGGGTGGCGACCCCCTAAAAAAGAGTAAAAACAACCAACAACAGTGGAGCCCCTCAGCCCCGCCACTGCTAGTCCAGATCAAGTCCTAAGTACCAGCTCCCAGAACCTAGAAAACACAGTTGAGTAGCCACACCTATAGGATCCTAGGAGAATTTCCTACCAGGGAACACACAACCACCACATTCTCCTAAGAACCAGAGAGGGAAACAGAAACCAAGGGACAAAATACCCACCCAACAAAGACAAAACCAGATACCGGCACCTAGAATTATAATCTTCCCAAGTCCAGATGCCTAGAGGCCAACATAAAAACACAATAAAAACGAGCAGCACAATATGTCTCCACCAGAGCCCAACAAGCCAACCACAGCAGGCCCTGAGTACGGCAACACAGCTGAAGCACAAGACAAAGACCTTCAGACAGCCTTTATGCATCCGATGGAGGTCCTTAAGAAGGAAATGAATAAACCCCCTCAAGAAATCAATGGAAACACAATGGAAATAAATAAATAAAACAGTTTGAGACTAGAAAGTAGAAATAAAATCAATAAAGAAAACCTCAACTGAGGGAAATCTGGAAATGAAAGAACATTGCCTAATTCATTATATGAGACTACAATTACATTGATACCCCAACCACACAAAGACCCAACAAAGAAAATTAGAGACCAATTACCTTTATGAATATTGATGTAAAAATTCTCAATAAAATATTTGAAAATAATACAAGAACACATTGAAAAAAATCATCTACCATGATCAAGAAGGCTTTTTCCCAGAGATGCAGGGATGGTTCAATATATGAAAATCAATAAATCTAATCCACTATATGAACAAACTGAAAGAAAAATACCACATAATCATCTCATTAGATATGTTTGACAAAATCCTTCATGATACAAGCTTCTGGAAAGATTAGGGGTAAAAGGGACATACCTAAAAATAATAAAGGCAGTTTACAGCAAGCTTATAGGCAATATTAACTCAACCGGAGAGAAACTCAAATAAATTCCATTAAAATCAGGAACAAGATAAGGTTTCCACTCTCTATACCCATTCAATGTAGTACTGAAAGTCTTAGCTAGAGCAATAAGACAATTGAAGGAAATAAAGGAGATACAAATGGAAAGGAAAAAGTCAACGCATCTTTATTTGAAGATGATGTGATAGTATACACAAGTGACCCTGAAAATTCTACCTGGGAACTTCCACAGCTGATAAACACTTTCAGCAGATTAGCTGGGTACAAAATTAACTGACAAAAAGATCAATAACCTTCCTATATATAAATGACAAACAGACTGAGAAAGAAATCAGGGAAATGATACCTTTCACAATAGCCTCAAATAATATAAAATATCTTGAGATAAGTCAAGCCACGCAAGTTAAAGACATGTATGCTAAAACTTTAAGTCTTTGAAGGAAATGCCAGGAGATGGAAAGATCTCCCATGCTCACAGGTTAGTAGGATTAACATAGTAAAAATGGGCATTCTACCAAAAGCAATCTACAGATTTAATGCAATTTCCATCAAAACTCCAACACAAGTCTTCACAGATCTTGAAAGGAAAATTCTCTGCTTTATGTGGAAACACAAAAAACTAGAACAACTAAAAAAATTCCTGAATAAAAGACTGCTAGAGGTCTAATTATTTCTGTTCTCAAGTTATAAAACAATGCTATAGTAAAAAAGACCAAAAAAGCCGGGCGGTGGTGGCGCACGCCTTTAATCCTAGCACTCGGGAGGCAGAGCCAGGCGGATCTCTGTGAGTTCGAGGCCAGCCTGGGCTACCAAGTGAGTCCCAGGAAAGGCACAAAGCTACACAGAGAAACCCTGTCTCGAAAAACCAAAAAAAAAAAAAAAAAGACCAAAAAAAAAAAATACACACAAAAAATAAATAAATAAATAAATAAAAGACAGTATGGTTTTGGCATAAAAACAGATATATTTATCAAGGGTATTTAATTGAAGACCCAGATATAAATCAACACACCTGAACACCTGATTTTTTTTATAAAAACACCCAGAGATACACATTGGAAAAAAGACAGCATCTTCAACAAGTGGTACTGGTCAAACCAGATGGCTGCATGTAGAAGAAGGCAAACAGAGTCGTATTTATCACCTTGCACAAAACTCAATTCCAAGTGGATCACAGACCTCAACATAAAACCAGATACACTAAACCTGATAGAAGAGAAAGTGAGAAATAGCTTTGAACTCGTTAGTACAGGAAAAGACTTTCTGAACTGAACACTGACAGCATAGACACTAAGATCAACATGGGATCATATGAAACCAAAAAGCTTCTACACAGCAAAGGACACCATCAATTGGATGAAGCGGCAGCTTCCACAATGGGAAAAGATTTTTACCAACTATATATCTGACAGGGGCCTAGTATCCATAATATATAAAGAACTCAAAAAACTAGATATCAAGAAAACAAATGACCCATTAAAAATGGGGTACCAATCTAAACAGAGAATTCTCAAAAGAGGAAACTCAAATGGCTGAGAAACACTTAAATGTTCAACATCTTTAGTCATCAGGGTAATGAAAATCAAAACTGCTTTGAGATTTCATCTTACACCTGTCAGAATGGCTAAGATCAAAAACACAAGTGACAGCTTATGCTGGTGAGGATGTGGAGTAAGAGGAACCCTCATCCATTTCCAGTGAGAGTGCAAGCTTGTACAGACACTATGAAATCAATATGGCAGTTCCTCAGGAAGCTGGGAATAGATCTACCTCAAGATCCAACTATACCACTCTTGAGCATCTACCCAAAGGACATTTCATCCTACCACAGAGACACTTGCTCAGACATGTTCATTGCTGTTCTATTCATCATTACCAGCAACTGGAAATGACCTAGATGTGCCTCAACAGAAAAAATGAACAAAGAAAATGTGGTACATTTACACAATGGGATATTACTCAGCCATTAAAACATATTAAATCATGAAATTTTCAGGTAAATGGATGGAACTAGATAAAAGATTATCTTGAGTGAGGTAACCCAGATCCAGAATGACAAATAGTCTATGTATTCACTTCTATGTAGGTATTAGCTGTTAAGTCAATGAGAACCAAGTGACAAGCCCGAGACTCACAGAGATTAGGTATAGAGTGTGAGACTAAGGGGGGCGGATAAATCTCCTTGGGAAAGGGAAATAGAATACACATTTATAGGTGGGTGTTTGGGGGTAGAACAGGAAGATTAAGTGGAGAGGGGGATGGAAGAGAGGGACAAGGGAGGGGATATGGGGGGAGAGACCTAAAATAAGGACCATGTGAGGGGTAGTATGGAAACCTAACACAGTAGAAGCTTCCTAAAATATATACCTATCTGAAAGAGATCTAAATGGAATTGGCAAATAGTGGGGGGAGACAAAGCCCCAACTGGACATCTCTTGTCACCAAATGAAGCTTTCAGTACCGGGAACGAGTTACATCTAATTAAGTTGTTGGCCAAAGGAGTTCCATGGGAGTCCCCAAGCAACTGAAGCTGTTGCCAAGACGAGAGGTTGCTCTCCACAACGTGATTGCAAGGCGCTATTGCTGAAGACAACACCTACACAACTTGTTAAACCCAGAGAAGTTAAGCTGGTGCCTACACACAGCCTTCACATGTATGTGCTAGCATCTTTGGTACAGGAAGGTACTCTGCATGCTATCCAAGTCAACCACAAACCCTTTGATCTGCAATGGTGTCCTGCCTGCTATTTATGCTGGGGCAGTAGTGGCACCACATTTGTAGGAGTAACCAACCAACATCTGATTTGAAGCCCACTCCATATCTGATACTACCTGAGTGACCAAGAACCTGAGAGTTGATAGACCAGGAACCTAGGGTAAAACCAAATACTACTATTCTAAAAAAAAAAGTGTAGCAATAAAGTAACTCCCAATGACATTCTGCTATACTCATAGATCAGTGCCTTGCTTGGCCATCATCAGAGAAACTTCCTCTTGCAGCAGATAGGAACAAATACAGAGAATCACAGCCAGACATGCAGAGAGTGAGACACCTTGGAACACTGAGGCCCTAAATGAGATGTCCCCATCAAATCCCTCCCTTCAGAGCTCCATGTAAAAGGAGGTGGAAAAAATGTAAGAGCAAAGGGCACTGGAAGACAACGAAAAGACAAACCCCTCTGAGTCAAGATGATCAACACACATATGAAATCATAGATGGAGGTAGCATGTACAGGGCCTTCACAGGTCTGCACCAGTCAGGATTCTAGAGATGAATGATGAACTGGACACATGCCACCTATCCCTAGCCCAGAAGTTATCTCAATTGATAACCATTTGCAAATGAAAATTTAGTTTCCTCCAAGGAAGTCTCACTGGGCAAACAGACTACTCTTAAGGGTAGGCTGCATGCCAAGCAGTAGACAGACAACAGAAAACAGCATCATTGGAGATTCCTTATCTCAATACTGTGTTGGGGCTCTTCCTTTTATTTATTTTTTTAATTCTTGTTTTTTTTATTTTTATTTTATTTAGAGAATTTGTCTTTATGGAACATTCCTTTACACCATGTGAATATATGTCACTATGTTTGATTTAATAAAGAGGCTGACTGTCCAACAGATGGACAGGATAAGGTTGGAGGAGAGCCAGACAGAGAACACTGGAAAGGAGAAGGGCAGAGTCAGAGGAGTATAAGCAGATGTAGAGAGAAGCAAGATGTATAGATATAATGGTCTTATTAAATAAAAAACACAGAGCCAAATGCAGAGTTAAAAGCCAAGAGGACAGAACAGTAGCTAAGAGCTGAGACTAGAACCCTTTCTTACCCCTCACTGCCACTGCTGTCCTTCCCCTCTGAAAGAGGCCTACTTCCTGTGTGTCTGTCTTTTTATTGACTCTCTGTTCTGCCTTCTTATTGGTTGTAAAACCAACCACATGACCCCCTTGTCACTGCCTGTCTATACAGACCTCTAGGTCTCTATGGTTGGTATTGAGATTAAAGGCATGTGTCTCCATGCTGGCTGTATCCTTGAACACACAGAGATCTGCCTGTCATGTGATTTGGATTAAAGGTGTGTATCACCACTGCCTGGCTTCTGCTATGACTTGCTACTAGCTCTGACCCCCAGGCAACTTTATTTATTAACATACAAATAAAATCACATTTCAGCACAAATAAAATATCATCATAAAGATGAACATGCCATACTGAGAAAAGCCACATGGAAAAGCACAGATAAGAAATATAGGTTAATTTAAAGTGTAAGAGTTGCCAGGCGATGGTGGTGCACACCTTTAATCCCAGCACTTGGGAGGCAGAGCCAGGCGGATCTCTGTGAGTTCCAGGCCAGCCTGGGCTACCAAGTGAGTTCCAGGAAAGGCACAAAGCTACACAGAGAAACCCTGTCTCGAAAAACCAAAAAATAAAAAAATAAAAAAAATAAAGTGTAAGAGTTAGCTAGTAACAAGCCTGAGCTATTGGCCAAGCATTTATAATTAATATTAAGCCTGTGTGGTTCTTGGAAATTCCACCTACATTTCTTCTCTCTTTTTCCCTACAGATCCTTTTTCTACACATTATGGCTTCCAGATTAGTGTTTTTATGGTGTTCCTGAGTGTGTGAATAAGTAGGTCTCATTATCTTGTGCCTTCTCTTGGACTGTTTTTCTTCTGTTTTGTCGAATCCTGATGTGTCAGTTTTTGCTTTATCTTATCATACTTTATTTTACTATTATCCCATAGAAGTCTGTTTGTTTTCTAGTGAGATACAGAAAGGAGGTGTATCCAGATAGGAGGGCATGTTGGGAGGAACTGGAAGAAGTAGAGGGAGGGGAAAACATAATCAGGATATATTATATTACTATTATTATTGTTTTTGTTATTATTATTATTACTATTATTAGTATTTGGTTTTTTGAGACAGGGTTTCTCTGTGCGGTTTTGGAACCTGTCCTGGATCTTGCTCTGTAGACCAGGCTGGTCTCGAACTCACAGAGATCCACCTGGCTCTGCCTCCCGAGTGCTGGGATTAAAGGCATGCATCACCACCGCCTGGCTATTTTTTAAAAATATTTTTTTAAAAAAAGGAAAACAATAAAATAGTCATTTAAACCATTAAATAAGAGACACTGTAGTGGCAAAGAGCCTGTGAGTTAAACCCTGTAGATACTGAGTCCACTAGAACTCCTCAGTTATCTGTTACTAGAAACAAGGTGAAATATAAATGCAGAAGTCAGGAATGGAAGCATAAGCCAGCACTTGGGAGGTAGAAGCAGGAAGATTAGGAGTTCAAGGTTATCCTTAGCTTTGTGGTCACATGGGTTACACAGAACCTGTCTCAAAACAACCAAAGAATACAAATATATTTCAGTTTATGCACTTTGATTTACCCTACATCTCAAATTTTCTTTTTCGTAGGAATTGAAGATTTGTGACAGGCCTGTGTCAAGTGTGTCCAGCAGTCCTGATGAACCTCAGCATGTCATAGCAAGGGTTTATTTTTCATTTGGGTACATTGTGTTTAAAACAGCACGCTGTTAAGCATGTGATTGTCTGCCATAGAGTGTAACCATAACTTTACATGCACTGAGAAATCAAATAATTCTTACAACACATTTAATTGTGGTATTTGCTTTACAGTGGTGTCTAGAAACTAGCCCCCAGCATCACCAGGGTATGCTTGCATCCATAAAGTAACACACACAACAGCAGCAACAACTGATGATTTAATGGGGCTTGGTTCAAAGTGTGGAAGCTGAAAAGACGGCTCAGCTGTTAGGCACACTTCCTGCTCTTCTAGAGGCCCAGAGTTTCCAGAACTCATGCCAGGAAGCGCACAGCCACCTATGATTCCAGCTCCAGGGAACACAACTCCTCTTCTAGCCTACCTTTGTAAGCACTTGTACAACATGCATGGCCTGTGTACAAAGGGCACACATAAGCTTGGTCTTCCAGGTAGCTATACTGAGCAGTTACAGGAACAGTGGGATAACGCTGTGCTCTGTTGAGAACCAACTTATCCACCCATGGTTTAGACCAACACCACTTTCTATGCACTTTGTAATTCTTACTCTGCATTAAAAACAAAGAACACAGTATGGCTAAAATACATGGAACTAGCCACAAGGGGCCCTATCCGGTCACATTCCACACAAGCTCTGTGCAGTGTCTACATGTTCCAAGCACTCACGGGGCCCCACAGACTCACATCACTTCGGTTCTTGTTTTAGTGAGGCCTTCAATGCTCTATGTAGCCACTACAGCTTTTGAAATAAAAGCATATTTTGGGACTAAGCTTTGTTAGATTTCACCCTGTTACAGAATCAAACTGTTCTGTGAGCATCTTTCAGAAAAACACGTGTAAATATTTACACAGATAATTTGCGTACCTCTACACTTTTAATCCCATTCTCGGTGATATCCATCACTTTGGAATGCACCAATGTTTCTTTGATGTGTTTTTCAAGCGCATTCATTTCATCCCATTTTTCAAGGATTTCGCATCTCCTCTTCTCAACTTTCTCAATCAGGGTGAGTTGGTCCTCATTGTTTATGTTTCTAGCAGAAGCTTCTGGAAATAGTTTTGAAAGCAGTTACTATTTTTAATATCTCAACACTTGTGTAATGATGTCATATGTTACATATAACTATAGTGTAACTATATATGTATATGATTATATTATATAACATAACTGTAGGGTAACTCGAGTATATTAATAAAAAATCAAGTGTTCCAAAGAAATAAGATACTCCTTCTTGAAGTAGTCACATAATCTGTAAGTATCAATGGATGCCTAGTTTTGGAGACTCTGGGCTAGGTGGAAAGGGGCAGTTGTGAATGGCGACCAGAACCTCTTCCAGGTTATCTTTCTAACAGTGCACACTGGAAAGAAACTCCATGAAAATGATGGGGGAGGGGGTGCCCTGGGGAGAGCCATGTCAACACCAGACAGTTTGGTTTGGACTTAAGGAGAACCCGCCAAAGACCGAGGAACTTGAGGCTGAAGTGGAAACAGGAATTAGGTGGGTGCATGGTGAGGGAGGTGGGTCAAGACACCCAGAGAAGACACTAGAAGGTCAGCAGACAGCCCTGGGAGGCACTCACCTGAGTTTTCCTTAGCAGACTGCAGTAACAGTCTCTCTGCCTCCAGTTCATTTCTGAGTCTAAAAATTGATAGGAAAACAGTCAGGAAACAGCAACCCCTATTTGGGCTTCATTGCTTCTGTCCATTTAATAACACAAGTCGTGTGTGTGTGTGTGTGTGTGTGTGTGTGTGTGTGCATGCACGTGCACATGTGTGGACTTGTATGCCAGTGCAGATGTGCCTGTGACATACACACACACACACACACACACACACACACACACACACACACCTGTGGAGGCCAGAGGTTGGTGTCAGGTGTCTCCTCAACCACTCTCTACCTCATACTTTGAGACAGGGTCTCTCACTTGAACCAAAGCTAAGTATTCCGCTAGTCCAGCGAGCCAGCTTCACTGGGGGATCCTCTGTCTCAGCTTCCCACACGTGTTTACAGGACAACCACCACACCTAACTTGAATTTACATGGGTGCTGGGGATCTGAATTGTCTCCTCACTGGGCTACTCCCCAGCCCCAGCACCATACGTCTTTTTACTTAAGAAATAAATACTGATCTTCAAACTTCCCGATACAGAAGGCACTCTGAAGATGACTGCAAAGAGCCTGATCCAGTCCAGTTAACAAGTAAAGGCATCTCCTCACTAAGATTGCATATATCATTAAAACCCATTCATTATAAACAAATGGGAGGGCCAACACAATGGCTCAGTGGATGAAGGTACCTAACCACCTAAGTTCCATCCCTGGGCCCCACATGACGGAAAGAGAAAACTAACACCCATCCATTATCCTCTGACCTCCATACATACACTGCTGCATGGTCACACACACACACACACACACAGATACACACACACACACACTCACACGCACACAGACACATACACATTCATATACACAGACACACAGGCACACAGACACATACACAGACACACACACAGACACACATACACAGACACACACATACACAGACACACACACAGACACAGACACACAGAGAGAGAGAGACACACACACACACACACAGAGAAAGAGGAGAGAAGAGGGAAGGGATGGATGGAAGAGAAGAAAAACACGTAGGGGAGATGGCGAGGTGGCTCAGCCCTTGCCCTGCAGCCGTGAGGACCTGGGTGTGATCCCTCACATCCATGGGAAAAGCAGACACTTGAAATCCCAGCACGTGGAGGTGGAGACAAGAGGGTCCAGGGCCTCATTGGCTAACCAGTTAGTGAGCTCCAGGTTCAGTGAGAGAGACTGTCTCAGAGAATAGGGTAGAGAGTGACAGAAGACAGCCAATGTTTGACTCTCACTTCCACACAGGCATGTGCAATAATATGCATCCATACTGACGTGTAAACACACACCTATAGCACACATGGATACAGAACTAAATAAATCATCATGGTGCGATACGGTGGCATGCATGCAGGCATGGTGCTGGAGAAGTAGCCAAGTCTATCTTGACTGGCAGGCAAAAGGAAGTGGTCTGTCTCACTGGGCGTGGCTTGAGCATATATCAGACCTCAGAACCCACCTCCACAGTGACACACTTCCTGCAATGAGGCCACACCTCCTAATAGTGCCACGCCCTTTGGGGGCCATGTTCTTTCACACCACCATAGAGAGGTTACAGGATTTTCTAAGTTACGAAAAATCAGAAGGCTCTCTCTGGCCCTGCCACCCTCGATCCTATCAGTAAGTCCTCAAGGAGGATCCTTCAGAGACCTCTAAGAGGCTTGCCCTGAGGGCACTGCATTTGGTCCAGCACCACAGTCCTACAAGCCGTTGTCGATGGAAGAGTCCAGGTTCACAGGACGACGTTGGCACAGGTAGCACGCCACACACAACAGTGGGTACTGCTCATCACAGAGTGTTCAGGTCATGGTGAGTATCGGTGCAAACGTCACCAGAATCCTGCAGCTGGTGCCTTACTTGTCATTTTGCGCCAGGGCTTCCAGAGCAGCTTGCTCGAGCTTCCTCAGCCGCTCCTTGGCCTGGTCAATGTCTGTGCTGTGCACAGGGCTCTTCTCCAACCCCTTGACTTCAGCCAGGAGCCGCTGCCAGGAACAAGGCACAGGAAGGGTAAGCTGGTCAGGGAGAGTATAAGGTGCCCTGGGCTGTTACCCATGTAAGGGCCTGGTTACCTGGGGGTCAGGTGTGCATTCCAACTCAGCGAGTGCATTGGGAGGGCTGGAGGCGGGGGGAAGTAATGGCAAAGTTCCAAGTAAAATCATTTTCACAATAATGAAATTTTATTTTCCTAAGGATTCTTAAGAAGGGCTCTCATGGTCTTCATGGAGCTGGGTTGGGGACACACAGAGAATAAAGGTCTGGGTACATCAATACTATCTATTCCACATATTTGATGGACAATCTTAACCACCTATCTTTATGTAGACATAAAGAAAGTGGGGCTTGTGTTGGTGACAAAGGCCTTTGCCTCATCAGGTGGCCATCTGGGCTTCAGGAACAGGAAGACAGAGAGAGTCCTGGAAGCCCTCCAGTCCCCTCATTTAGATGTGGGGTTTTCCTTTTCTGCTCCACCTCAGAGTAAGGAACAGAGTACACCAGTGACTGCAGGCGCTGCACGGTCCTGATTTTACTTACAAACGCTGATTTGATTGATGATTGATTGATCGGGTGATCGATTGATGATTTAATCTTGATATGTATGGGTGTTTTGCCTGCATGTATGTTGTTTCACTACGTGCATGCCTAGTGCCTGTGGAGGTCAGAATGGGGTGTCAGATCCCCTGGAACTGGAGTTACAAATGGTTGTGAATCACCATGTGGGTGCTGGGACCCAAACCTGAGTCCTCTGCAAGAGGAGCCAGTGCTCTTAACTGCTGAACTACCTCTCCGGACCCTCAAAACTTATTGTCAAATAGCATGAAAAGTCTCAGAACACAGAATGCAATGCCCACACGTGGTGTTTTATTAAGATGTAATTTAGAAGTGACCTTGTATGCTATAGTGTGTGTGTGTGTGTGTGTGTATTTATAGTAAGAAATTACATTTTCTACTTCACAAGATAATTACTAATTCAAGGCTTCTTGGAGCTTTTGGAGCTGTCTGTCATTCCCATGGGACACTTCTTATTAGAACATGGCATGCTGACCCACTGACCCTGCAGGGACTAGAGGAGACAGTGATCTGTGTTGTGGCTCTGGGTATACCTGCTGTGACAATCCACCCATGCAGGGTAACAACAGGATGCTATTGATGCAGTGCCACGTATGTTCCTAGTCATGTGTGGTGACTGTGGTTAGGGAATGACCCAGTGCTGTGGCAATGTTTAGGAAAGATCTTTACCCATAATACTTTAGGTTGATAGAAAGATCACCCCTTTAAAAAAAAGCACCAGCTATTTTGCATGGCAGAGGAACATATGGGGACTCCCGGGTTGAGAGTATCCTATGGCTCCTGAAATATGAAGCCAGGAACACACAGGCTCACTCTGTGCCCTTCCTGGTGGTGATTACCTTATACTGTGCTGTGGGCTGGGAGTCCAGAAGAGCTGCCATGTAGAGTTCATATTCATCCTGTGGGGGAAAAAATACAAAAAAAACCAAAAACACCGATGTCACCAGATGTAAGGGCTTGTGTATGGGGGTGGGGTACATGAGTGTGTACATAAATGTGCACAGGCCATGTGTGCAACAAGGGCCAGAGTTGACATCAGGTGTCTTTTTCTATCACTGCCTACCTTACGCTTGCACACAGATTTGCTCGACTTGCTGGCCAACAAGTCTGGGATCCTCCTGTATCTGACTTGCCCCAGCACTGGAGTTCCAGATACATATCACAACACCCAGATTTTATGTGGGTGCTGGGGATTGGAACTCAGGTCCTGCAAACACTTTACCCACTGAGCTATTATCCCCCCAGCCCCAAGGATTATTTTTCACATGCGTAAATCCCATAGGTATGAAGGATGTCAGTTAAAACCACTTCAAACATGAAGCATATGAACCGTTTCTGTGATGTGCTAAAACGCACATAGGCACAAACTTATAAAACTGAATGGTCACTGAACCCTGTTTTGACTACCAGCTACTGACCAGTTCAAGACGCTGTCGTAAAACTCCTGGACACACAACAATATTATCCCCTGCCATGTGCAGTTCTGAGACCTGCTGACGGGGAGGTGGCAAGGACCCTAGGAGACAAGCAGCACACTGCCATCCTTACCCACCCCTTGTCATTACAGAAGCCACCCCCACCCCACCCCACCCCCACCACCGCCGCCAGGCTCATGCATTTGAACACATGGGCCTGAGTTGGTGGTGCTTTGAGGAAGGTTATAGAGCCTTTAGCTGGTGAAGCCTTGCTGGAGGGAGTGAGCCACCGAAGGCAGGCTTTAAGTATGCATAGCCTGGTTCTGCTTCCTGTTATTTCTCTCCACTTCCTGTGCATGGATGGAAATGTGATCAGCCAGCTTCCGGCTTCTGCCGCCCCGTTTTCCCTGCCTGTTGCTGTGACTCCCCACCGTGATGGACTCTACCCCTCTGGAACCACAAGCTAAAACAAAGACTGTCTTCCCTGCCTGGCTTGTAGCTTGGGTATTTTATTACAGCAACAGAAAATTAACACAGGCTTTAAGCAACTTGACTTCTCCTAACTTCTACACGCCTAGTTCTGAAAGTGTATATGCCATGTTGTTCTGAACTCATAATTGGGAAGCTTAGGTGGGAAATTACAGGCCTAAGCAGCAAGTTCACTTCGGTGCTTGCTTCCCACGGCTCACAGGACTGACAGGACAAGAAGCAGCTTCTCTTGAGTCGCTGCCGGGTGACGTCCTGTGGACTAGGGACTGTGTGATTTCTGTGAGACCCGAGATCCCTCGTGCACGCAGCTTCCTGTGGACCGTTCTCAGCCATTATGAGGAGAACGTGCGCTGTTACCTTGACCTCTTTCAGGAGGTCCCCGAAGATCATAGAGCTGTTGCAAACATCCTCAAAGACCTCCCCAAAGACCTGCAGCCTGTTGAACTGCTGAGGGTTGCAGGTGCATATCTTCTGGAGTTCCTAGAAGGAAAACACAGAGTCAGCCCCTGCAGGGGGTGGGGTCTCCATGCTCCCCTCAGAACAGTTTGCCCAGATACTGGGTTCTGTAGAGTGGGTAGCAAATCCAGGGGGCTCTGATGGTCCTCCACAGCTGCTCAGAGCCCGGTCACTCGTGGATGTTTGCTCCCGTCATTTTCTTTATCCACCCCGCCTCCTGCACTCAGAAATTTATCTTCTGCCTCCCCACCCTGCCACAGACATGCACAGAAGACCCTTCCCTTTCTCACAGTATGCTCATTCCAAACCCTGGGCTCTGGCTTTCTGACACATAGATGTCCCCTTTCTCCCCTCCTCTGAATTCTTGCTCTAGTCAGTAAGGTTCCCTCTCAGGCCACAGTCACTTCACACATCAGTCCTTCACCAGCATGCCCCTGTCACTCTAACCCACCACCCACCGTCACTTCACACATCAGCCCCCACCAGCATGCCCCTGTCACTCTAACCCACCACCCACCGTCACTTCACACATCAGTCCCCACCAGCATGCCCCTGTCACTCTAGCATCTGCACCATCTCTCTTTCCCGGGTTCTTCCCACCCATCTTCTATAGGAGAAGGGCAGACATTCTTTTGTATCCCAGACCGAGCATTTCCAAAGCTGTTCCCATCGATCACTGAATACTGCTGATCATAAATTCACCTCCGGCTTACCCCTGTCAAATGTCACCATCCTCCCCATTCACCTCAATTCTTATCGACCGTGCTGGGTGCTGGGGGGGAGGGGCACCAGAAAATTTGTTGCATTCTGCCTGGACAGGTAACTGAGATACTCAGGTTGAGTCTGGGCCCATGGGGGTCTCTGAACTTCGGCCCCATGTTGAGAGCATCACCCAGAGCCCCACTCGGCTTACCTCCTTCAGTTTCTTCTCATGGTTCTCAGCCACCTTGCTCCCCGTGAAATCACTCTTCGGGATGCCTTCCTTTGCCAGCACTTCTTTTTGGAAACTCAGGAACTTGTTGTATCTGTCCGCCTTTGTTATACCAGCTAAGTAGGAGCTGACGTACCGATACACATCCCTGCCCGAGGCAGCCCTGGCGCACTGGCGGCTGGAGGGTATCTCGGGGTACCTGAGCACTTTCATCTCGGGCAGCCTGAGCTCTTCCTTCCTGTGTCTTTCCCGAGAAAGCACTCGTCTTTCCCTTACTTCCTCCTCCTCCTCCTCCTGCGGGATCTTCGAGGTGACACCCTCTTTGGAAACATGGGAAGTGACCATCCGTGGGTTCAAATACCTGAACAGCCTTGTGTTGTGGCTGTCGTCGGGACGCAGGGCTGTGTTGATCGTGAAGTAAGCCCACGCGTCCCTCATCTCTGCTGTCTGCTTGTCTCTGGACACAGAGGGCGGGAAGATTCGCGGCTCCCTTGGCCTGTTGGCATTGTGCCAGTGCTCAGTGATGGTCTTGGAAGGCCTGTAAAGCTTGTCAGGGTTCAGGTGTCCAGAGGTATAGACATAGATATCATCCCTGTGGTCCTTGTGGAGTCGGGTCAGGAGCTCCCTCAGGTTGCATAGAGTCTTGACGCCATAGGTCTCACAGTGCTTCCACTTGAGGTAAACTGCTCAGGAGAGAAGACACACAGCTGTGAGGCCCCTGCTGAGCCCACCCCATGGAAAAGCAGCCCTGTCGCCTGCCATTCATAGAAAGGAGGGGTCTTCAAAGAGGACAAGAAGATAGCATCCAGCTCCGTCCTTACAAGTCAGACATACCTGTGGCCACCTCAGGTGCAGCCGAGGATAAAGAGCACATGGGTGCTTGCTGTGGGATGTTCTGTATGGCAAATGTGTTGCTCTGATTGGTCAATAAATAAAACACTGATTGGCCCATGGCTAGGCAGGAAGTATAGGCAGGACTAACAGAGAGGAGAAAAGAAAGAACAGGAAGGCAGAAGGAGTCACTGCCAGCCGTAGCCAGGACAAGCAACATGTGAAGATGCCAGTAAGCCACGAGCTTTATGGAAATGGATAAATTTATGCTATAAGAACAGTTAGCAAGAAGCCTGCCACGGCCATACAGTTTGTAAGCAATATAAGCCTCTGTGTTTACTTGGTTGGGTCTGAGCAGCTGTGGGCCTGGCAGGTGAGAGAGATTTGTCCTGACTGTGGGCCAGGCAGGAAAACTCTAGCTACAAATGGCACCCAATGAGTTGGCAAGAGTTTCCACCTAAAACCTGAGAAAAGATTCTAAAACAGAGCTAAAAACAGCTTCCTAATTGTCTCTCTCAAATGAGTGGCAGCCTGCTGGTTTGAGCTACTGGTGGGTTCGTAACATGCACGCTTGATCTGCAGTATGACAGGAATGAGGCCTCTGCAAGTGGCACATTAAGATGTGTGGTGGATTTAGCCTTTACTAGTACAAAGCAAAAAAAAGAGGTTTCTGGGCTACATGCTGCTTGGATAAAAGCATAGACCCACGATAGCTCCCAGAGCTGGCGGTAAACATACCACCACCATGTTGGGAAGCTGAGGTGGGTGGAGCCAGCAGCCATAGCGCCATTTCAGTCTTATAAATGCTTCAGTTTAAAGCATTAGATTCACAATAAGACAGATTCAGATGTAATAGTTTACAATGTGTGTAAAATATATGTAGGCTTGAAAGAGACAAAAAAAGGTGATATATACAGTTATATAAACAAATACATAGTTTTAAAAAATAAAGTCTTTAAAGAGACAGTAAAATTAATTAAAAAAATAAGCCACATAAAGATGAATATTACACAGAGAATCTAGATTGTGTTGTCTTTGGGATTTTTAACTGCAGAAAAACATTTGATCGTAAAAGATGTTGAGTTAAACCAATATGTATATTTTAAAGATTCCTTGACTTTAAAATTTGGATATAAGGATGTGTTGCTTTGGAAAGGAGGCTCTGCTTTTGTTCCCACAGAAAGCCAGAGGCTATGGATTTGTTTCAGATAAGATACATCAGGTTTGACCAGCCAAGACCCCTGAAAGGTCTCAGATGACACCATGGTCCAGATGATCCAACATCCAGAATAGTTTGAAGGCAATTGGCTTAGACAATACAGCCTCATGGACTATTCCATAATCCTAAAATTTTCTTTGTGTTCCCATAAGATACAGTGCCCTTCTCCAGCAGGAAGTAGCAAGAGAAGCTATGCCCAAATTCCCAAAGTATATGTAATTTTACTTTGCTAAGGTTAAACCTTTCCTTTTTGAAAAAAAAAGGGGGGGGGAGTGCTATGGGATGTTCTGTATGGCAAATGTGTTGCTCTGATTGGTCAATAAATAAAATACTGATTGGCCAGTGGCTAGGCAGGAAGTATAGGCGGGACTAACAGAGAGGAGAAAAACAAAGAAAAAGAACAGGAAGGCAGAAGGAGTCACTGCCAGCCGTCACCAGGACAAGCAGCATGTGAAGACACCAGTAAGCCACGAGCTACGTGGCAAGGTATAGATTTATGGAAATGGATTAATTTAAGCTATAAGAACAGTTAGCAAGAAGCCTGCCACAGCCATACAGTTTGTAAGCAATATAAGTCTCTGTGTTTACTTGGTTGGGTCTGAGCAGCTGTGGGACAGGCAGGTGAGAGAGATTTGTCCTGACTGTGGGCCAGGCAGGAAAACTCTAGCTACAGGTGCTCTTCTAGGCATAAGACTCACAACCCTTCAAGGTCAAGCTGGAGAGTTTTGATTGTCCACGGGACGCAGTAGGATCACCTGTGATGGGAATCTCAAGCATGGACGGTCCAGATCAGGTTGGCTTGAGGGTGTATCTGTCCCAGGTTGTTTTCATGACCTGACCAGATGTGGGAAGAACTGGCCCACTATGGGCAGCCCCCTTCCCTATGCTCCGTGTCTCAGACTGCAGCAGCACAGAGAAAGCGCTAAGGACTAGAAACGCATGTGCATTCCTTTTCCTCTGCTCTTGACTGTGAGTGTGATGTGACTGAAGTCCCTGTCCCCTTAGTTTCAGTGGTGTGCTGGGCTATTGCCTGGAATCCAAAGCCCAGAAAACCCACTAGCCCTTAAACTTGTTTTTTGTCAGGGTATTTTCATCACAGTAAAAGAAATGGAAGGACCACCAACCAGGAGAGAGATGAAGTGCATGCACATGACAGTGTTGCTTACAACATAAACAAAGCTTCCCCTAGAAGGCAAGTTTTACGTGTGATTCTAATTTTCCTTAGTAAGGATGAAAAGTCACCTTTAAAATGTGATCCATAAAACATGCCAGGGAGTAAACAGGGGTTGCTTACTTGTTCAGTTTTCCCTCCAATTGGTACTAAAGCAGTGTTTCTCAGTCTGTAGGTTGTGACCCCTAAGGGTAGAAGGAACCTTTCACAGGGGCTGCCTAAGACCATCAGAAAATAGATATTTATATTACAATTCATAACAGTAGTAAAATTACAGTTATGAAGTAGCAAGGAAAATAATTTCATGGTTGGGGGTCACCACAACATGAGGAACTGTATTAAAGGGTCTCAGAATTAGGAAGGTTGAGAACCACTGCTCTAGAGAATGTCAGGGTCTGTACATTTCCATGTTATGTGTACATGTACTCTCATGATTGCATCTCAATCTTATGGGCACACATGATTGTGGATAGTCTAGAAGATGGTTTCTTATTTAACTGCACAATTTTTATGAATAGAAACATACTAAAATGTGCTTCATACTAGGTCTATTGTCCCAGGTGGACTGTAGACACTTAGAGGTCTTGTTCTCCATCCTTAGCCACTGACAAGAGAAATATCGGCCAAAGAGTCTTCATAGAACTTTCACAGAGCGGAATTGCAGGTGTCTGGCCTTCTTAGATCAAAATGCTTCAGAAGAATTAGAGTGAGCCGGAAGTGACAGTGCAGGTGTCTGGCCTGGGTATATCTTAGTCCTTCAAGAGATCAACAGCACCTATGTTGCCCTAAGCTTCCTCCACAGGCTCCTCCCCACTCTGATTCAAAGAACAATGAACACTTTGTATTTATTTCTACACCAGTTTTTAATGATTTTAGGCTCAGTAGACTAATTATATATAGGTCCTGAGATTCAGGGACTAACAGATAAAGGCTATTAACTGACTAACCATATCTGGATATTACTAAGCACATAAAATAGTACACATATTCTTTGCCTTTTCCTTAAATCTCTCATTGGTTTCATTTCTTCCTTTGTAACCCTTGTGGCTATCCCTTTAAGAGACAGCCAGAACTTTTGACAACCTACAGTCACCAATTAAGCTGACCAAATCTTTGCCAAATGTGACCCTTATCAGAATACTTGTCCCTGAGAGTTTACTTTGTAGTTTTTACTAGCAAGTTGTTAATGAATGCGCACACACACACACACGCACGCACGCACGCACGCACGCACGCACGCGTGCGCGCGCGCGCGCGCGCGCGCTTGGGGGAAAAAAGATGGAAAAGGCCTAGATAGAGATGGATATGAGAGAACAGCAAAAAAAGAATTGATGGAGAAGAACAAAGACGAGGACAGCGATGGAAAGAACTAGGTAGAGCTAAGAGAAGAGTAGAAGGGACTGAGAGCAGGAGGGACTGAGCGGAGCTAGGAGAACAGAAAAGAAACTACGTAGACAGAATTGACTTAGACGAATAAAGTGAATAGATTAACAGACTCGGTGTGCTTAGATTCATTGACTATCCCTCAGATTAGTATCCTTAGCCGCTTATAGCATCTAATCTGGACCCTGATAGAAATCCCCTCAAGGCAGGCACTTGGGGGGAATTTATTATAGAACGAAATAAAGACACAAAATGGAGGCTCTCCTGCTCAGTGTCCTGACATCAGGATGTGCTGACAGCAACGTCCTGGGATCAGGTGACCCACACCAATTAGGTCTGCAAAGATAAGACAAGCCTCAGAAGGGTCATAAAAACCCAGGTTTCATTCAAAAGGCTCAGCGGATGCTGGTCTCCAATGCACCTCAGCACAAGGGAGCCATACACGTACTCTAGCAACAAGAGACCCTCAGGGTGACCAGTCTCCCCAGATCTCTTGCCGATGGGCTGGCTCTGACCCTGTGGGGGCTGAGTGTCTGGCACCCCGGCTGACCTGACTAAGCACAACTGAGTGTCAGCTGGCCACCGACACCTCCAAGGGACATCTGCAGTGGAGCCAGCGTCCACTCACTGTCCTGCCCACCCGTGGGTGTGGCCATGGGGGTTTGTGGGCACTGGGCCTTCAGACTTGCAACCTGCTTGGTGCCACCACCTCTCCCAACTGTCCCTGAGTGAACTCTGCCTCTGGGTCTCGGTGTCTTCACTTAGAGCTGGATTGTCAGGTTGTTAGATTTATTTCATGTGAATTGTTCCCCTCTTTAATGATGTTGTCAATAAACTAAGCCTTCGAGAAAGACACCCGACTGCTTGCCTCTCTGTGACCTCGAAGTCATGTTCCAAGACAGCAGCAGTGTGGTACAGGAAGTTTCTCAAAGCTCAGCTTTAAAGAAAGCAAACCAACACTGAGCTAGTGTAGTGAGTCCCTCTGTACCTCTCCCTCCAGGGCACTGTACTTACTAACACGCACATGCACACCACACCCCTTCACACACACCCTACAATGTAGCACACACACCATGGGGATGGTCACTTTTGATCGACATCTTGACACAACATAGAATCCCCAGAGGTACCCTGGAGGGAAACTGTCTAGATGAGGTTGCCCTATGGCCATGCCCTGAGGGATTTTCTTAAATGGGTTCACTGAGGTGGCAAGACCCACCCTGTTTCCTGGGCCAGACCCTGGACTGAGTGAAAAGTGAGCTGGGTGGAACACTGGTGTGCATGTGTCCTTTGCTCTGGTCCTGGCTGTGGACAGAAATGGCCGGCTTCTTCAACTTCTGAAAGCACCGTGTGTCTCTGAGTCCAAGCAAACCATGCTGATCCAGGAGCTGACCTCCAGCCCGGAAAGGCTTTTACTTTCAAAACCACTTCTGAGAAACGGGGCTTTCCCGGGCAATCAAACATCAACTTTAAGCCAGGCCAACACAAAAATGGGGACAGACAACTTACAGTCAGGTTCCTGATCCTTAGCCATCGAGCCTCTTGTCACCAACTGCAGCCAAGGCTGCCATTGCCACGGGAACAGTAAACATTCTGAGCCCCTCCCCCATGATGTAGCTCTGGGGTCCAGCCACAGGGTGGCAGGCTAGCCAGGATTTCCCATCTTTCCTCTGCCAAGCCTGTGAGTATTGCCTGGGAGCACGGGAGGGATGCTCACTGGCTTTATCTTTCAAAACGAAACATTCTTTCGGATTTGAAAGCAACTAGGCAGGGTTATTACAGGGCCTGGGGACAAAAGGTAACTCGTCCCTGCGGTGTCCCCGATGAACCTGCTGCCGTCCTCGGTTCTAGCCCAGAGCGCAGTGGGCACTAAAGTAACGCTGGGCTGTGGCGTGATTACAACGTGACGGAGTCACCAGTTGGGATGCTAGAGTGCTGGTGACGTGCCCAAGGCTGGGCAGGGAGGGAAGAACTCCGATTTGCACACCCAGGCTACCTTTTGTTTTCCCCTCTAGCCAGAAAGAATTGTTCCAAGTCATGGTCTATGTCGGTGCAGCCATTCTAGCCCCTAGGTGACAAAATCAGAATGTCAGGGGTCAAATACCTGTCGGGCCTTAAGAATACAGCAGAACCCATACTCTCTCCTGTTAATATTCCATCAAAGCGACTGAAGGAGAAGTATATTCAGTTATTATCTGTGCAACATACTGACCTGTCAAAACCAAACTGGATTTTTTTCTGGAAGCAGATCCCTGGTTTGCCCATGTGGTTCTGTGTTCTCCCTCTACGTGGTGTTGGGGCATCTGAAGGCTGAGGGATGGAAGGACCAGAAACATCTGGGTCCTCCCAGGAAGGAGCCTCCTGAGCAGCAGTGGCCATGCATGCACTGTGGAAAGCCTCGGAGAGCAGAGTTGCTGCTGCCCACCATGACCTACGACCTTGACCTATGACTTCGGCAGTAAATCCTGACCCAGAGCCAGCACTGTTGAAAAGGAACTGGCATAGTGCTTTCCGGTTGTCAAGATTTGGTGTGCAGGGGAACTAAAAATTCTTCTACAGTGCAAGGCTGGAACCCAGGTCCTTGGAGACAGATGCCCTACCACTGGGCCACACTCCCCTGGCCTAGCTAGCAGCAGAGTGATGGTGTGGTGTGTGTGTGTGTGTGTGTGTGTGTGTGTGTGTGTGTGTGTGTGTGTGTAACCACAGAGGAAAGTCAGCCTTTACCAGGCAGGACAAGAGTGGACACAGCAGTCCGCCTCTGTCTTGGGTTTCTATTGCTGCCATACACACGACCATCAAAAGCCACTTGGGGAAGAAGGGATCTCTTTCTCCTAAGAACTCACAGGTTACACTCTATCCCTGAAGGAAGTTGGAACTCAAGTTGGACATCTCCTGCAGGCAGGAGATGATGCAGAAGCCATGGAGGAGTACTGCTTGCTGGCTTGCTCCCCATGGCTTGCTCTGCCTCATTTGTTAGGCACTCACTCAAGACCACCTGCCCAGGGATGGTGCCACCCATAGTGGGCTGAACCCTCCCACATTGACCATTAATAAAAAAAAAAAAAATGCCCCACAGACTTGCCTACAAGCCAAGTATCATGGCGTTTTCTAAGTTGAGGCTCCTCTTCCCAGACAATTGTGGCTGTTTGTCAACTCACCAAAAAACCAACGAGCACAAACCCTGGTCTGATCCAGGAGTAGACTAGACGTTTATACAAAGAGGGTGTCCTCTGGCTCCTCTCCACAGAGACCAAGCATTTCACCAGCTGCATCGGGTGCAGCCTGCGTCTCCCAGTCAAGCGCCTGTGGGAGGAAGATCCGGCTGCCGCCTGTGGGCAGCCACTTGGAGCATCTGCCGTCGTCCCCGCAAACAAGAGAGCAAACTTGAGAGACGATACTTTAAAAACTTTGTATTCAATTATTCACACCAAAGAATATCCATTAAAATTATGAACATTTCTAAATAGATTTCATGTATCATACATATATATATACTTTATATGTATAATTACATATCCACAAAAGATTGTTACTGCTTTAGGCATGTGGGTAGAACAAAGATAGAGATTCTGCAGTGTAACACCCATATATGCTTATATACTGGCTGCTTGAATTATGAATTTATTTACACCTCGCCCGAGTTATAATAAATGATTACTGTTCTATTATACAAACGTAACAGTAAAGGTTTTTTAAATACAAAGACTGCAAATGAATACATGAAAAATTACACACATGTACAATATTTATAATTTATAAATGTAAAGATAAGACTTCTTTAAATTATTGCACTTGCGCACTTTACAAAGATTTTTTTTTAACGTCATACATATAAAATCATCTTTTTGGAATTTACTAACTCATCGACTATAATAACATTGGATATTGTGAACTTGGAATTCTTTCTTTCCCCCTCCAAAAGAGAGCCCATTAAGGCTTTGGCTGCAGACCCATCCACCGAGGATCAGTTGCTCGGACCTGTGCTCCTGTTCCCGCGGGTGTTGGCCAGCGAGGAGGCTGTCACCGTGACCTCTGAGGTGCCTTGGCTGGGTGTGGATGGAGAATCTCTTTTGTTCCTATGTTCACGTGGAGAAAGTTGTTCTTCTCAGAAAGAATCCAGACGCTGCACTTGTAGTTTGGAAAGTGTTTCACAGTGTTCTGGGCAAGTACGTGATTTTTAAATAGGTAGGGCCCTGTACAGAAATACTTCTGTGCATCAATCAACTGCACTTCTTTTGTACAGTAAATGAACATGTAGCATATACTCCATACAACAGATCATATGGAAACAGTATTCCCACACGCCATTTCTATTCACTATTCTAAGATACAGCATAAGACTGGGGATAAGGGTGACCCAACCAAAGAAGAGAGCGGGGACGCCCATGGTAGAGTGATCTTTTAGGTGGGCTAGACAAAAACAAGTGTTTGGGGGGAAAATTTACATCAGAGATAAAACATCTGCAAATGTATATTCCTGGAGGTTAAGCACTGAGATGTGTGTGCTCACTTCCTTTGCAGTCGACTCTGTATGCAGCTAAGGTTCTGCCCTGGTGTCTGGGCGTTATCTGTGCCCCCCACCCAGGGTCAGCCCTAGTGTGTTGTTTCAGTTACAAATCCTCACAATTACAGTAACAGCAGGCAGACTGCTCACAGCCCACACAGCACCAACTTCCACTACTGAGCAGGGACAAGTCAGGTGACTGAGGCAGTGTTTCTTTGGGTTCTGAGTGTGTTTTTCTTAAGGAGACATCAGCTTTGTGGTTCTATACTCCTCACTGGCAACAAGGACACCTCTAAGCATTTTTTTTTTCTTTCTTTTGCTCTGTTTTTGTCAATGCATAAAACGCCTTAAATACTTCTATTGATCACACTGTACAGCTTTGTTTAACAGTAAGAATGTTGTACTCCACTGGGCATCTCTAATTTAAACTTAGTATAAATAATGCGGCCAAATGGGCAGCAACAGAAGCTCCCATGTGGAAATGTAACTGTCACGCAAGGGGAAGCCACAGCTGACAGCACACGTGACTTAACTCCAACTTCACACTGACCGTCAAGTCAGACTGATAGTTGAAACAGAAGGGGACTGTGATTGGATGAACAGTCTTCCAAGAATCCCCCTGCACACAAGGCCAGCGGAGCACAAAGCAAATGCGGGTTTGGAATATACAGAGAGAAGTGACTTTCAATAAATACCAAAGCCAGCCGAGGAGCCATGACCCTTAGAGATCCATCCGTGCCTCTGACTGGAGCCACAGATCTCGACAAACCAGAGGACCCCAGGGTAGGTGTCAGTGACATGGGATGATAACAGGAACCCGATGAGCAAAGATGGACCTAACCAGGGGCATGCCCCTTTACACATACTGTCCCTTACACTTGAGAAAGGCCAAAGATGAGCTCAAGAGGGGGGGGGGAGTCAGCATTTAAAATAAGGGCCCAAGGCCAAGGCAGGGTGAATACTTTAGTCCTGTTCAACTGAGGTCTTAATTTAGACCCAGGAGAGCAGAAACACCACAGGCCAAGCGAAGCCCATTGGAAGACCTGGTGGGTCCCTGAGGCCGCCATGCAGCAACAGGCAGGCTGTGCTCACACATCAAGCACATACGTGAACACAGCGGGGAGGGGGAAAAGCAGAGTTCACTGCGTGTGCACAAAATAAAAAACGCTAACACATGCTAGAAAGAGGAACCCGACACCGACCAGGTCAGGTCAAACTGACTCTGTCTGCTGTGGGAATGAGTCACCTGAAGCCTCACAGTGACAGGCACCAGCGCACTCTTCCAACCGGAAGGAGCTGGGGATAGGATTCTGCCTCTCTCTTCCTGTGTCTCACTTACTAGGAAGGTATGAAGCTGTCTTCACCCCCGGCACGCTTTCCACCGCCTCCACGGCTGCTCACACCCTCTACTTTGTTCTAATCAACTAACTGGTGTTTACAAATGTGAGGACTCTGTTTCACCGCCCCGACTCGATACTTCACATTAGTGTTGGCATGCACTCACGTATCCGAGAACATTTTCCCAGACAAAAAGGTACCACAACATGTGGGAAGCAATTAAACAACCACCATGACTATAAAATTTGTGCATTAAAATGATGATAAATAATTTACAAATGCAACATTCTGTTTATATTCATTACTAGTCACTAAGCTTGCATCAGACACTAAGGAGAAATCCCTGGACATCTTTGGTGGGAGAAAACACAGTGAGAAAAGAGGTGGGAAAAAAAACCTCAGAGGCAGGATTCAAGTGCCTGTCTGCTAAACATATTTGCCAAGACATAAAAACCACTCCTGACCGCATGAATTCTAAAAGCAAGTTATTAACTGAACATGGCTGCATCCTGGCCTCTCTTATTTTGGGCAAATGTAGGCTTCCTGAGTTTCATACACGGTGAAAACAATGTTACAAAGTTTTATCTTTGACCCAAACTGCTTCTCATGTTGACATTTCACAAGAGACGGACTAGCCAGTAAATTCCTAGCCGGTTCCTCTGCAAAACTGCCCCAGGAGAGGCCACACCATACTTAGCTAAGTCAAATTCAGAGAGATTTCTGTAATATTCTTATTACCACAGCAACCATGAAGTGCTAAAAGCATCACAGGATTCCCACCACCTGGATCCTCTTCCATACTTGGGGGACAGAATTCACTTCACGCACACCTTCAAAAAGCCAGAATGAAGCAACCATCTTAAACTCTGGCCCTTCCTGCAAACCAGCTTCCAAGACGGATGACTGAAGAACTTGTGTGGATAAAGCGGCTTTTTGTAGACTCGAGTGCCACATGTCGGTGTGAGGACAGTGGACTTGCTTCAGCCTTCCCCTTGTGAACACTCACAGAAGCGACACTTCATGCATGGCCTCATGGAGAGTCACCGCTTTTGAATATGGGGGTCTGACTTTCCTGTCTGGTGTGTGCGCCATATATACATCTGTGTGTTTGTCCCCACACCATGTGTGCGTGTGTGCACGTGTGTGCACAGCCCTGGTGTTCGCTGGCATCACCTTTCACCTCATATGGGGACAACAGCAAATGGAGGAGTGTGGAGGGAGACTTCCCAGAAGCCCGTGAGGAAACTGAACACGTGGTGTGAACATGAGAACAAGGTCTGTGTCCAGCCCTCTCTGCTACATCAATCAGTATGTAGACGAAAACGGAATGGATTTTTGCAAATGCCAAGCTTCTCGAAGCAGTGGTGTGTACAGTGTCGAGCGTATCCACGCCTATCTCAGAAATTCAATTCAGAGCAACTTTTCACACGCCTGCCAGAGTGGTGAGAGGGCCGATCATTCCTGACCAGCCTCTACCTTCTCAAGACTCATTCACTAAGTGAGAACCACCAAGCAGGGACTCCATGGCCCTGTCCTGAAAATCCTCACGGTGTGAACCGGGACTTCCATAGACCTCAGCAGGAAGGGCCCAGAGGGCTCTGTTGCCTTCTCAAACTTCACACAGCAGCAGTCCCCAGAAAGTCACACATGAGAACTTATTCACCCTTGGGGTTCTTTGAGGAGGACTGGATATGAGAGCGGCAGAGAGGACATAATCAGGGGTCCAGGTGGTGGCCCTGCACCTCCTCTTGTTGGGCCTGACTGCACAGTGAGGGGAGAGATTGGAATTCCAGGAGACTGAGGCTGCACTGTCCGGCGCCTCGGAAGGGAATATGGCATGGAAGGGGATATTATTTAGAATCATCTTTCATTTTGGATGTGATAAAAATGCTGCCCTAGCACACAATAAAAATATAAAGAAACTGATTTGAAAATTCACATTGTTTACTCACAGGTCTTCTTGCTGGAGGAAATTTATATGCCTTGCTTTTATTTTCTTTGTGCAAAGGATTTGGTTAAGGTTGCCGGAGGCTACAGTCTACAGTGAGGGGGGAAAGTGTTTTAATTTTTGACATGGTTTGAAGTGAGAGCTGCACTTTTCAGATGCCTGGGATGTACCCTGTGTCTCCCCAACCAAGGGCAGAGGTCTTCTTCCTTCCGTGGAGCTGACTTGCCTATGTGCCCCCAAATAAACTGAAAGAACACACCCTTAGTCTGCCTACAATCAACAACCTGAATTTCTCTAACACCTGTGGGTTGTGACCTTCGTGACCTACGTCCCAGGCTACAACAAGGAGGTGACATGTCACCGCGGGGACGTGTGTCCTATTTATAACCAATGCCACCAAGCAGCATTGCCACGGAGACGAAGCACAGAACCAAGGTACTGGCCACACCCTCACGGAAGGACCCCGGGCAAGAAGCCCCCTTGTGGTCTCTGCCCACCTCCGAGACCAGTGCACCGCTGGCCTGTTCGCGGATGGCATTCAGAAGGCAGGTGGAGCCCGGGTTGCTCACTGTCCAAGGCGTGAGCGGCAAGCAGGGGTCGTCTGCTTCACATGTGTGTGTATGTGTGATGGTACCTTCTGGGAGAGGTTTTCCCCGCTTAAAAAATAAAAGGAACGAAGTCAAAGAAGCGGGATGAGGGTCAGTCGCTGGGCGGGTGCCTCGCCGGGATCAGTCATCAACCTTCACAGGCAGCTTCTCAGATGCCCCCTTGCCAGCTGCGGGGGCTGAAATCCACAACGCCGTCTCCTCCCCACGAATCACCTTCTCCCACTGATTGAGATTATCCCTAGGAACAAAAAGGGCACAGTTACAGCCGACCTCTGGACCGGCTTTCAGAAGTGACATCAGTCATGTGGGACAACTGAGCTTTGTCGGAGTCAGTCCGCTGCCGACAGCGGCTGGTGTGGGGCAGCAAGGCGGCCTCCTGCCACGGCTCTCCAGCAGTGAGCCCCGGAGCCACCAGAGCACTGGACACCTTGTTCCCCTGGCAGCGAAGACAAGAGCTGAGCCGGATCGAGGGCCGTATCTCCTAATTACTGAGGATGACCGAGTCAGCAGGTGTACCTAGGGCTCCTGGTCGGGGCTGATGGAGCAAGGGGCAGCCAGGGGTGGGTCGCAGGTGAGAGGGCAGGATGATACCCCCCAAGTTACACAGACCTAGGAAGGCCAGTTAGGCGCTCCTTGGTACGTTTAATCTGGACAGCCTCTCATGTGTAAAACATCTCAAATTCCCTGACCTGGACTTCCAGAACATCCCACTGCAGAAGCAGAACCTCTGTTCTGGTGACCTCCCATCGGAGCCCTGTTCTCCTACTGATCTCTAATCTTTTTTCTCCCTGTTCTCAACTGGAACATCACAGGCACACGGCCTTGCAACCAGCAACGGTGACAGCCTCCTGTGCGAGCCTGCCCTGTGAGCCTGGCAGAGTTCTTCACCCCACCCCATCCTGACCTGGCTTTCTTTTACACAAAGTCCATGTTGGAAAGGAGCTTTGGCAAAATTTATACACAACACTACTAAAAAAATCCCCCAATTTTCTTTTATGAGCAAGCATGCTAAAATACCTTTTGGGAAAAAAAAATATCCTAACATACACTGGAAGCCAGGTAAGACTCTTAATCTGTGCTGTAACATTGAGTATCATTTTCCCGGATCTTAGGGATAGTCTGATATGTTCGAAAATGACACACACTATATTTGCTAGTTTCCTTAGTCTTCATGTGTACAAGGTATCTAAACACTTGAATGGTCTTTAAGAAATGAGGTGGGTTAGCCAACGCCACTGACCACACTCTCCAGGCCGCTTGTGCTGAGTGCCACAGCAGTCAGGCCGGTGCCTGAAGGCCCCACAGCTACGGACCCTGCCCGCTCGTAAGATGTATTACAGAGCATGGCGTTCCGGGTAGGAAAGGGGGTTTCAACTTAGGGTCCAGATGCAGGTGACTTGCTATCCCCACTGACCCTTGATGCCTGCACTTCTGTGAGTGGCTCCCTCAGGGAGTGAGCCACAGCCCAGGTGTGGAGCCATCCTTCTTGGCCTCTGTGGATCAATTCCTGGGAACTCCCTATGACTCGGGCCGCTGGGCCAGGTGTCGCGCTCTCCAGGGTTGGATGGAAGAAAGGCCGCCGTCTCTCGGACAGGAAAATAAGTCAAAACGACCCTCCTTGTTGGCTTTATTGGTTTGGTGTTTTCAACATTGTCCACAGCAGAGGCTGGAGCACACCACATTTGGGTTTTCTCTAACACTTCTGGCTAAACGTATGCCCACGTCTTCCCTAGTGTCCACTCCAGCTGCCCAGCCTGGGCAAGACTGGGCCGTGACAAAGCCTGAACACCATTCACCCCCTGCTTTCCCGAGAGGGACTTCTCTTAAAAAGAAAATTAGAATCTTTAAAAAGTCAGTGTTCTTAACTGAGCTGGGGTCTCAGAAGAGGTGGGGCAGAGGTGGAGGGGATCTGCGGCTAGGGCACATGGGAGGAGGCTAAGCACCCCCAAGAGGAAGGGCGCCCGCCCAAGCCTTCTCTCTTGCACTCACAGTCCCTGCTGCGGTTTAGGCCAAGCCCCTTCCCTGACAATCACCTGAGCAGACAACTCTGTCCTCAGATGCAGTGGTGGACACTCCTGTGCACAGGGACAGGGCCTCCTGCTCTGTCTGGAGGGAATGAATGGGCATGCTCTCCTCATACACTATGTATGTGTATAAGGTCACCGTAGGAGACGCATGGGGGCTCTGAGATTTGTGGCGGGCATGTTTGAGTGTCTGCAGGCCACACTGGGTGTCGGAGCCTACAGGGTGCTGCCTGGCAGGGGTCTGGGAGTCGGGGTCCCGTCAGCACAGACCACGGACAGGACGTTCACAGGAGAGAGCCACTTACGGTAAGAGGTACACTGCCTTCAGGGAGACGCCTCATGCCTGGCTCACAAGGAGCCCAGGGGAGACCCCTACTCTGAGGGGTCCTGTGCACACAGCTCTCCTCTGACCTGCCCTGGTCCATGGCATGGGTGGGGTACCATTTGTCCTGTCTGAGCTACAGAACAGGCTGCCTTAGCGTCAGCTAGTGTCTGAGATCCAACTCTAATTAAAAGAAAAAAAAAGTTAAGAAAGCAAAGTGGGGTTCTCATCCCTGAGGAAACCAGCCAGCTGGGCCCATCCAAGACCGACCGCACACGGTAAATGGACAGCAGAGCAAACACACAAGCTTCAGATCAGAAGATTCCCTACAGACTGTGCATACCACACTACCACACGCCCACAGGCTGGTGAGTGAATGCTGTGCCTACCTGCAGGCCTTCAGCAGCGGCTCTGTGGGCGGGAGGATCTGTGTCAGCGTGGTGTAGCAGGGAATAGCCACGGCATTGTAGAATCCAAGCTGCCGCAGAGGGAGGTCGGGAAACGATACAAGGTCACGGTTAGGATGTTGATGCTCCCACTGTCCCTGAAGCCTAAGTATGAATGTGCTGTGTGCTGTGTGTGTGTGTGCTGTATGCTGTGTGTGGTGTGTGTGGTGTGTGTGTGTGTGGTGTGTGTGTGTGTGCTGTGCTATGTGTGTGTACTGTGCGCTGTGCTTTGTGTGTGTGCTGTGTGTATGCCGTGTGTGTCACATATCATGTGCTGTGTGCTGTGTGTATGCTGTGTGTGCTGTATATTGTGTGCTGTGTGCTGTGTGCACTGCGTGTGTACTGTGTGATGTGTGATGTGTATGTGTGTGCTGCATGTGCTGTGCTTTGTGTGTCTGTGCTGAGTGTGTACCGTGTGCTATGCCTATGCCGTGTCTTCTGGGCCCTGAGAGGACCAGCGCTGCCTAGCTGACAGACCGTTCAGATGGATGACGAGGACACACACACACAAATCCCTAATACACTGCTGCAGTGCACACCCACGGGACTCAAAACTTGAGTGAGTTAAACGGGTTAAACTAGTCAGGCTAGAATCCAAGGCCTGTGGAGATCCTGTGCTAACGTGACCGCTGCCCTGTGGACATCGCAGTCAGGCCCACAGTCCTTCCCCTGGCCTGCTCTCTTCCCGCTCAGCATTCAGGGGCAGCTGACGTCACTTCTGGTTTTCTTCTGTGACCTTGAGCCTTGTGCCATCGCCACCCTCCCTCAGACTTGTGCCCTTCAGCTCAGCTCTCTCTCTCCCTCTCCCTCTTTGAGATTTTGACATTACCCTGCCTACCTAGTGAAGAGCGGACATGGATCACTGTAAGGCTGCCCAGAGCCCAGACCACTGCCCTCCACTGGGGACCTCACTGGCTCCCTCACTAGCCCTGCAGCTTCTTTAGGGAGCAGAAGCAGCAGCGGTTCTGAGTGGTTCCGCTTTGCTTTCTCCTGCGGTAGTTGGGGTCACAGCCTTCATGCGAGGGCAATGCTCAGACATTTCCGCTTTGGACATAAGTCTGAGACAGCGTCTCTCTCGTCTACAGTCCAGGTGGACCCGGCACTCACGAACCTCCCGCCACAGGCTCCCGGGGGCTGGGGCTGCGGGGATGAACCACCTCAGCAGGTCTGTTTGTAGTTTCATAGCACGCACAGGTGTTTTCTTATTCTAAATCTGAGCAAGGGGTCACTGGGCTACAACACCCGAGAAAAAGATTATGTCCCGGAGAACGGAGTACTTCACTGTCCTGACAAAATATCCTCACGGTGATCAATTTAGAATTTAGAAGCATTGTAAAGTATTTGTGGGTCTCAGAGCTATTTAAAACTCCCTCATGCTACAAAAAGAATCCCTCTTTTGGCAAAGCCCAATCTATTTTAAAAGGAACTATCTTTCGGATTGAGAATCCTAAAACGGAATCCTTTTTTGGACAGACTCTGTTACAAATGTTTAGAAAGATTTTGTTAGATCCCTTCCTTAATGACAAGATGTATTTCAAACAATTTCAGAACCAAAGGTAAAACAGGGAACAAAAGAAGCAGTGGAGGGGAGGAGAGGCAGGTGTCTGCACCCCAGAGTGGCCAGGACCCCAACAGGTTCCCACAAACCCAGGAACCAGACAGAGCACACGAACAGGGAGCTCTGCGTTTGAGAACTGTCTATACAGGGCTCCAAACCACCAAGTTCCATAGACAGATGATGGGAAGACAGACAGACAGACAACCACAGAGACGGCTCTTGTCCTCTGTACCTGTCCTTGAGGGACCTCGTCCCGCTTGTCTCTGTCCATCATCGGGATGGGTTGTATGCCCAGCTTCTTCATCTCATCTCCCTAGAATAGACAGGGGGAAAATATCCGTGGTTTTCAAAGAGTCACACAAAATTCTGGTGTTCATGAAATTTTTCTTTAAAATGTCTCATGCCCCAAGAGACATGTGGTCAAAGCAATGGCAATCGTGTGTCACTGTCTGGTACTGTGCTCTGACACTCTTTTTTTGCCAAGTTCCTAGACACCCAAACGTCTCCTCTGGTGCCACCGTACAGGAGGAGGGGTGAGAGGTATGAAAAGGCTACCTCGGCTTCCTCTTCAAACGGTTCTTCCTTTGTGTGAAATGGGGGAAGCTGGGCATGACCGGTACTGACGGAGGGATGGTGAGCAGCTTGCCGAAACTGTCACTGAGGATCCAGGATGGCTGACACACCACTGGGTACCGCATTCCTGCTGTGCGTGGACGCTGTAAGGGACTTCCCGAACACTAGACTTTGGGATGAGTGTTTGTATCATTCCACTTGCTCCTCTAGAAATGCTACAAGATGCTCACAGCATCCTTACAGCTCTTAGAAAGTTACTAGCTTCTGTTTTGTTAAAGTTTGTTGAAATCTTCTTAATGATGCACACTTCTTCATTTAAATGAACGTTTTCCCCCCTTTGGAAATCACAACCC
The DNA here is from genome assembly GCF_004664715.2 of Peromyscus leucopus. NCBI lineage: Eukaryota > Metazoa > Chordata > Mammalia > Rodentia > Cricetidae > Peromyscus > Peromyscus leucopus. Next base: position 53,471,271 of record NC_051085.1, read on the forward strand.
TACACTGAAACCTTCTAGGATTCCTTAAAGTCAGAAAGGAGTTCCTATACCCCTCACTTAAAGCACTGTGCCCTACAACTTGCCCTGTACCGCCCAGGTCCTCAAAGCTCCAACGCTTCAGCTCCACGCTTTAAATTCAGAAACTGGATGGCCGGGCGTTGGTGGCGCACGCCTTTAATCCCAGCACTCAGGAGGCAGAGCCAGGCGGATTTCTGTGAGTTCAAGGCCAGTCTGGACTACCAAGTGAGCTCCAGGAAAGGCGCAAAGCTACGCAAAGAAACCCTGTCTCGAAAAACAAAAACAAACAAAAAAAAAATTCAGAAACTGGTGGGTCCCGCTGCTCTCTTCTCTGTCCACATGGGTGAAGCCTACCAAGTGTCTGCCCAGGATGACGTCACAAGTCCAAGGAGGGAATGGGCTCCTCGATAAGCGGCGTCAGTGTGTGCCTAGAGCAGCATGACGCTGGAAAGGAAACCCAGGGATGTGGGACAAGCAAGGGACAGGCACCCAACGAGTGGCTTCAACGGCTGAAGGGAGCAGAGGCAGGCTATGGAAGTGGGGGGGGGTGAAGATCTGAATCCCGTGCTTGTGGGAAGCTCTGACGGGGGGGGGGGGGGTGCTGACTGCCCAGGGCTACATCCTGAGGGCCGAAGCAACTGCGCTCTGGGGCCACGTGCAGGCTTCATCATGGCTACTCCTTCTGAAAGGCATGGAGAGGAATGTGGAGGTGGGAGAGGGGTAGAGGAGCAGGCTGCAGCATGGTGGGAAGGGGAGGAGGCACCGGACTTCGGGGGGGGGGGGGGTGCGGTAAATCAACTCACAGAACCCGGAGACTACTCGTGACTCCTCCCACGGACAAGGTCCGGGAGACTGCCTACAGCGCTTGGATGGAGCTTCATCCACCCTGGACTGGGTGATCGGCAAGGGGTATGCAGGGAGGGAACCTATACTGTGTGCCTGTCACACCTCCCTTCACAGCTTAGCATTCAAACGTTGATGGAAAAGTATGATCTGCATAGTATGTAAAACCTGGTGTAACAATGGTCCAGCTTTCCCAGGTGGTGTTTACAGACTGTACTGCAGCTCACACATGCACCCGAGCTGACCGTGAAGGATTAGTGCCCTTGAGACCTGTGTATCTCACTTTCATTAATTAAGCATGACAGGTTCTGTTACAAAAAAAAGTGCACATGTGCATGCGTGCGTGTGTGCGTGCGTGTGTGCATGCGCTCTAGAGCAGTGGTTCTCAACCTTCCTAATGCTGAGACCCTTTTAGTACAGTTCTTCATGTAGTGACCCCCCAACCATAAAATTATTTTCGTTGCCACTTCAGAACTGTGATTGCTACTGTTATGAATAGCTGTGTTTTCTGACGGTCTCAGAAAACCCCTGTTGAAGAGTGATTTAATTCCTAGAGGGATCTTGACCTACATGTTGAGAACCACTCTCTAGAGGCTGGCTGCCCTACAGAAGGCAGAACCTGAGCTGGCCACTGAGCACACCTATGTCTTATGCCAGAGGCAAACAAGGCTGACGCTCCCCAGTTCCTCACCGGTGAGAGATGCAGCCCGGGGCTTCGGAACCCTCCGTGCCCAGTGTACATTTAAAGCAGCATCCAGTAATACACACCCAGTGAGCAAAGGTCAGCTGTCAGGAAAGGAAAATTCCCACAGCAACGCTCAATGAGCACGGTCCCCAGCTCTTTCTGTGGGGGTCAGGGAACTCGCCCTTAGTCGGGTAGACTGCAACAGAGTTCTCGCTGCATGGTTATAACTGCTAAATTCGTCATGGTGTGTGACCGACCACAGCTGTCCAAGGTGACTGTTAACATGACCAATCAGGTATCAGGTAGAGTGACTAGCCACCGAGTTTGATTTCTGCTGGAACACCTTCCCACTTCTCGGTCATGTCTGAGTAAATACGAGAATCAAGGACATACCTCAGCCCAGAATTCTGCGTAGATGTCATTTGCTGTGAGTTTTGTAACTGGCCATAGCTTCGTCACAGAGCAAAGATCGCAGGCAGTCATCATCAACCCGATTACACGGTCTCTAGAAGACAACAGAAAACTGGTGAATGCAGTATTTGCACCTTGCCTGGAGACCTATGGGGGGCAGGGTGCAGGCATCATCGGGAATAAGGTTTGCCTGTGCATTACTTCCTGATGACCGAAAGAGCATTAAGAAGCAGAACCATGTAGTCTGGCAGGTATGTCAGCAACATAGAATTAAAGGGCAGAGTGGCTTTAGTGGCGGGCGACATGAGGCCCTTCTACCCCAAGTCACACAGGAGTGTGCTCCGTGCTCCTGGTGCCTCGGTATCCCTGCTTGAACAAACACAGCAGGCAGCATTCTGTTACCTTCCAGATTATCTGGTCCCCCTCAGAGCTATGGGCCAAGCTTTCATTTCACAGACTCTGCAAGTTTAATGTCACCTAAAGAGAAAACCTGGCCTATGTTTTCATCCTATATCCATAAAGTCTGAGATGTACAAAAATGCTAAACTTCTTCAAGGGAGAAGCAGCATGAACAGGGTCAGGCGAGGACTTGGGTTTCCAATGGGTTTGCTTGCAGGCAGAGTGGGGTGGACCATGTTCCTCCAAGGCCATGCTGTTTAGCAAAAGCATGTTCAAACTCAGACTCTGCCAAAGCAAGGAGTTTTCCACTTAGCTTCTTGGTATCTACAGCGATGCACGGCACGTCCAACTTGCTATTTGCCTAAGTACAGCTAAATCTTTTCTCTTAAAGAAAAACAACAATTGCTTAAAAACTCCAAGAAACATATTCCCTGTGACTTCCCTGAGTTTTCTGCAGTGATACTTAGCGTGGCGAAGTGAAGTAAGAAATTATAATATCCTGCCCTTAACTGGAGAAAATAACATCATTTATAAAGACCAATCATCACCAGAGACACAGAACTGTGCCAGAGCTGAGATAGCACCGGCACTTCCGGTTCACGTGTCCTCAGTGGACCAATGGAGGCGGTTTGTCAGGATCATCTGTCAAGGTTGCGGAGGGCTCTCACAAGAGTTCTCACGACAGGTTCCTGACTGCCACATCACAAAGTGCTGTGTGCCATCGGCCCATCTCCTTTCGTTCTCTCGCTGGCAGCCTGGCTTTTCAGAGGGAACGTCCAGAGGGCTCGTGCCATCCGCTACAGGTCGGGGCGGATAACTGAGGGACACTTAACAATCACGTATAGCTGCCTGTCATTCCTTTCTCAATTAGTAAGTGCATTAGACAGACGGAGACCATGAAAACTAGCATTATATTTACAAATAATTCTTTCATGAAACTGAAATGAGTCAACCTCACTCAATGAATTGTCACCAAACCCCCCCCAATGTTTTTATGCTAAATGGTATAATAAGGTTTAATCTGGAAAAAAAATATTTCTCATTTCAGAACTCTGTAAAAGCAATGATAATAGCACTGGGTTTTGTAGAATGTGTAAACCTTTCCCACTGGAAATAACCCCACACGGAAAACTGCTGGTGTAGGGATCAGAACTGTCAGAATTATTTAGACAACACAGTGCAGAGTTGTTATTTTATTGCTCACGAGGAAGTAAACAGCCTGGAGATTTGGCATGGGTCCATATTAAGTATAATTGCTGTTTTCATTCATAATTATAAATCAGTTAGATGGCCATGATCACTCAGAAATGCCAGAATGGATGTTTTATTCTGTTTATGAATGGAATTAGACCTCAGCCCTGAAAGCATTCTCTGGGACAGCTGTGCCCCCAGTGGGGTTTGTTCAGGATGCACTCTGGCATAACCTCACGGGGACCAGTCTTTCACCGCAAACCAACTCAGAACGCCATGTGCTCACAGTCCCTTGGAAACTTCAAGCACTCTGGCCCCATTCACTTAACCCAACAGTTCTGGATCCTGCTCTGCTCTCACAGAAACTTCTTGTTGGGAAAGGCAAATAACACATGTAATTGTATCAAAAAACCTATAGGGTAGGCAAAAACAAACCACAAAACATAGCTCATGACTTGAAAGTCACATGATATTTTTGGAAAATGGCACTGTACTCCTCTTTCAAGTAAATAATTAAATGCAATACAGCTCAACTAAAATGGCGAGTGGATATTTATAATTGGGAAAATCTCTAGCAGATTACCCATTTGCTTCTGAAACATTTACAGTGAAGGGGTGCAGGCCTGTGACGCCCTGTAACTCATTTGAAATGGCACAGCGAATCAGAAAAGGGACACACTAGTGACTTCCTTAATATCTAGGCAACAGGAGTGCACAATCGACCATGTCACTTTCCTGCCAGCCCTGAGGTGTACACACAAAACATTCAGAAAAGAGAGTTACTCAGTGACAGCCTCCTGCAGCATTCCTAAATAAATAAATGAATACATAAACGCCAGGTGGAGATTACCCTGCCGATCTGTAAGATGAACTGCAGCATAATGCAGATATGGACTGCAGGGGGGGATCAGAGGGCTAGCAGAGATGCTTCAGGAGACCTCCCAGGTTACAAAACACTGAACATATTCAACTCAGTGGGGGGAAATGGATTAGCCATTAAGTGATGCCGATTTAATACATCAAGAAGAAATAAAAATATAACTCTATTGATTTAATACACGAAGAAGAAATAAAATATAACTCTACTAATATAATAATTCAGAGCTAAATATAAAAGTTGAACTAGAAAACACGCACACACAAATGTATGAAGTATTTGCACTGCTGTGGGGTTGGGTAAGAACAAGTAACAGGTGCGGCTTCATGAACTGAGGTTTCTTTGTTCCCCACAGAGAATCTGGGGCTACAGTGTCACTTGCTAATAGAGGGTTTGCCTAGCATGTATGAGGCCCTGGGCTCCATCCTCAGACCACAGAGAGAGAGAGAGAGAGAGAGAGAGAGAGAGAGAGAGGGAGGGAGGGAGGGAGGGAGGGAGGGAGGGAGGGAGGGAGAGAGAACGAACATAATAAATTTTGTAAATCACCTAAAAGTATCTGTGAAAAAGAACACAGAAGTTCGGTATCACCAGCAAAAGATAGGCCAGACATGAGCAGACGGCACAGCAGCGCACAGGGCAGTCGGCAAGTGTGAGACGCTTCCGTGCAGCCGACAAGAGTGCACGGAACAGTTCTCACCCTCGTGTTAGAAGATGTGTGGATTCCTAGCATGTTTGTGTATGTATATTTCTAGCAATATATGCCATGTATACTTATTTTTTTATTTCATGTACATCCGTGTTTTGTCTGCTTGCGTGTCTGTGCACCATGTGCCTTCCTGTCACCCTCAGAGGCCGGAAAAAAACACTGGTTGGGAGCTGCCATGTGGGTGCCGGGAACAAAACCCAGGTCCTCTGCGAGAGCATCCAGTGCTCTCAGCCACCCAGGCATCTCTCCAGCCCTATGCCGTGGACTTTCAAGGCCCATAGGAGAGATCACATGAGCAAAGTTTATTGCATCATTGTTGATAGTGGAAAATTCTAGAAACTGTCACCGTCAACCTGGAGAGGAACCTTTACAACTATGTGTGTTACACGGTGTTATAGATCTTTTGAAAAGGAACGGAAAGGCACGTGGCTGAGTACACACTGCAGGCACACTGTGACACCTCTGGAGGAACAGAATGGACAGGGGACGACATCATAGCAAGCACATGGCATCTGAGGGCCGTGGCAAAAATGGCGCTCTCTCTTTCCCGCGCATACTTCTTCGTCCTGAAGTTTGTTAGGACAGACAAGCGTTACCTTCAAAACTGTTAACCAACACAAATCAGTCACGGCTAATTCACGCCACCAACACAGAGGCCCATACGCATTAAGCATGAAAAATAGATTTTTCAATTTGATGTTTAAGTTTTCTATATTAATATATTAATTATTGTGACTATTTAGTTAAAAATAACTGAATACATCCAAGGAAAAAGTAGAAGGGTGGGTTTCTGAACCCATGCATACTTCATGAGGGTCAGATATCTCTCTGAAGGCGCCATAAAGAGAGTGCAAACAAACACCTGTCCCCGCGCAGGGTTTAAGCACAGGAACCACACACACTGTGAGCCGAGGAGACTTGAAGCACATTGCCCCTGTGAACTGCAGGGAGGCAGAGCAGGAGGAACTAGAGGTACCAATGGCCCCTTAGGAACTTTGTCAGCAATGGCTCATGTAGTCCTGGCAAGGTCTTGCTGTGTGTGAGAGAGGAGGAGGACCTCCCCTGTAGTTCTTCCGAAAGACGGCTCCACACACGGTTTAAGTTTTGAGCCTTGCAGAATGTGGACAAGCCCTGGCGTGAAGGGAAATTTGCACAGCCACTGCTGGCTGAGACACCCACATCATTACAAGTATGTCCTTGACTCCGAAGAGCTGGGCTCCGGTTCTACCCATTTGCTTTACATCCGGGCACCCGAGTGAACTTCTAGACCATCCTCTAGAAAGAACTCTTGAGATCAGGGTCTGGATGGAACCCAGAAGAGATAGAGGCAGAACCAGTAAGTAGCTATCCGTGCGCCTTAGGGTGAAGATAGCCCCACCCAGGAGTGATTGACTGGATACAGATAATCACAACAGTGAATGCTGTGGGCTACCTGAGAACCATCCAGGCAGGAGGCAGGTGAGTGGCTCACAACACACTGGCCATGAATCTGAATCCACTTTGCAAACCATCCTTGGGAGAAATGGCAGAACCACCACCAAAACGCCCATCCCCAGAGGGACACCCTTCATGTGTCCTCCATGGAGCAAGCTCGAGCGCACGCGCGCGCGCACGCGCGCACACACACACACACACACACACACACACACCCCAAATTACAGTTCTTGATTCAGGCATCAGGCTCGTAGCCTTTGCCATGCCATCCTTACCGATGTGACTGGTTGTGGAGGTTCAGCGACCCTGCCTGGTACATCTCCTCCAGCTGCTTCCTGTTCCCGAAGTACAGGGCGAGGTCAGTGGCGATGATGGCTTTGCGGATGATCTCCAGCACCTGCTCGTACTCGCTGGAGCTCAGGGTGGAGAAGATGTTGTGCCCTTCCAGCTATAGAGAGACCAGAGGAAAACCGCCCGTGGCGGCCATGCCTAGGCTCAAGGCATCAACAGGTATTTGAAAGTTATGGACAACAAACAATGCCAAATGTCACCGAAGAACAAGTTCGGGGAAACAAAGGGACTGTTCAGTTGTAATGGCAGAGCCATTGCTTATGTGGACCATTTTACCCACAGGATACCACTTGCTACCACAAACCCCAAGTGACTTTACTATCTTACTTGTGTGTGCGCGCGCATTTATAGTGATGAGGCTAGGAATCATAAAATACTGAAGTTCCCAGCAGCTTTTTCTTTGGGGCCAGTGAATTGTCATTTCCTGCTGTACTGAAACTCATGCTTAGAAAACCATTATATCCTCAACCACGTCAGGTCCCACCATAAATGGCAAACCACTTGGCTGTAGCTTATGAGATGCAGACACATTAGGGACAGCCACTGAAGGTCCAGGAATGTCCAATGGAAAGAGAAAAACTTCAAGAGACAAAAAAAAAAAAAAAAAAGAAATCCAAGAGGTATGAACACTGAGGTACTCAGCGATAGCTAAAAGGGGTGTAAGGCTGTGCCCCCAGGCTATGTGGGGGTGTCATGAGATGATATTACCGGAGAAGGATGCCTACACCAAGCCAGAAAAACAGGACGCCCTGGCTGCAGCAGAGGGTATAATTTGGGTTTACAGATAAGTGGTAGACACTGTGGCTCTACCATAGTAGAAGCCATCCACAAAAGACTTGGGCATCAAGTGGAAGCCAGGAAAGTAGAAAGGGACCGTTGTTGGGGGGATTTACTCATAGAAGGCAGGAGAGCAGACTGTGGATTAAACTGACTGTGGAGAGGTGGGGTGCTTGGGGTGCAAAGGCTTATGCTTGGAGGAGCGCAAGAGTATGGAAGAAGTCAAAGGGTAGCCCAAAGGAAGGTATGACCGTCTGAATGAAAATGGTCCCCACAGGCTCACAGGGAGTGGTATCGGGAGGCGTGATGTTGTTGGAGTGGGTGTGGCCTTGTTGGAGGGAGTGTGTCACTGGGGGCGGGCTTTGGGGTTTCAGATGCTCAAGCCAGGTCCAGTCTCTCTCTCTCTCTCTCTCTCTCTCTCTCTCTCTCTCTCTCTCTCTCTCTCTCTCTCTTTCCTCTCTCCTCTCCCCTCTCCCCTCCCCTCTCCCCTCTCTCCTCCCCCTCTCTCCTCTCTCCTCTCTTCTCTCTCCCTCCCTCCTGCTGCCTGTGGATCCAGATGTAGAACTCTCAGCTGCCTCCCCAGGACCACATGTGCCTACATACTGCCATGTTTCCTGCCATGGGCTAAACCTTTGAAACTGTAAGCCGGCCCCAGTTAAATGCTTTCTTTTGTAAGAGTTGCTACGGTCATGGTGTCTCCCCGCAGCAACAGAACTTTGACTAAGACGGAAAAGCATATGAAAACCTACTACTTCACAATACAATTGAAAATGTAAGGGAAGGGATGAGAAGAGAGTGAGGAACACTGGGGGTGTGGAGGATGAGGAGAAGGGGGAGGAAGGGTGGTAGGTGGGTTAACCTAAGCCTTATGGAAACCCAAGAATTAGAAAGCTAACTCCGAAATATAACTTTTAAAAAGAGTTCAAATAGAGGCATTCTGCATGGGTGGACAAGGCCACCCCCAGAAGCCATGGACTATGAAATAAAGCCACACTGCCAGGTGTGGGATACCTCCCTACAAGTTATTTTGGTCGGAGAGGCCTCAGAGTTCTCCAAAACAACAGCTAGCACTGTTGGTTACCCACATAACGAGCCTGTAAGATCCTGGTGCTGAAGACACCACGCACTGGCTATGGGCTATAGAGAAACCAAGCTTGGGTGATAACACCCTAAAAACGACTTGCGATAAGCATAAACTAGCACAGGAACCTGCAGCTGCCGAGTGCCAGCAGACTCCCTTAGGAACAACCCCCCCCCCCCCAGACACTGCAGCCCGGCACCTCACCTGCAGGATGGACACTGTCTGGGAGAAGTGGTGCTGTTCCATGGTGGAGGTGGAGTACAGTGCGGCCAGGGGGTGGTCGAATTTCTGCAGGTAGCTGTTACTGAAGCCCCTGTGGTCCAGGTCGTGACACAGACATGCAATCAGCAGGCCTTTGCGCTTGAAGAGAGAACAGAATGTAGACATGTTTAAAAACATGGCACGGAGACACCTGGAGACTCACAGCTTACATTCACATCATATTCATCTCTGCCACTGATATATCCAAAGTCCCAGGAGTCCTTGGAATCACAAACTTTTTGGAACCCCGTTCTTTGTTGTTCTGCAATGTGAACTTGACAAGCAAATGAGTTTTCCTCTAACTCTGGAGTAGGGGCAAGGGGTACTAGATGCACCAAAGCCTTATGGGCAAGCTCAGCCATGCATGCAGCAGGCAGCTTGGGTGCTCCTAGCTCTAACAAGGCCACCGCTTTTCTCAGCCAATACACACAACGTGTGAACAGAGGACATGTGAAAACAGCACACGGCACTGGAATAAGAAAAATGCTGTGGAGCCCAAGGGAGGCAAGCCTGGACTAAAGAGAGCAGCCTGGGCCAGGCCCAGTAAGAGCCGGACACCAACAGAGACCTATGAGAGGAAGGGAGGAGGCAAGATGGTGTTTGAGAAGATCACGGTAGAAGAGCACACCTGAGCAAGGTCAGGAGCAGGCTGGAGACCGAGGGCGGGGTACAGGGTCCTCACACGGACCTCACATTCCAGATGACAAGGAGCAGAGTGGAGGGACTCGGGGACAGCAGTGTCTGCCTCTAACTGGCAGTTTCAGAAAACTGTCCAGTTGTGTGTAAGGCATTCCCTAGGAGGGTCTGCAATAATCAAGGGAGGGCCAAGGAGGGTGAGAGCAGGACACTGACAGAAGTGTGAAAGGTGTGAGCAAAGTCTGAACGCGGTTCACAGGCACTCCAGTGGGCTCCCTTGACTGGCTGTGAAAAGCTAGGCGAGCAAGGTCAAGTGTGATTTTTTTTTTTTTTTTTTTTTTTGGTTTTTCGAGACAGGGTTTCTCTGTGTAGCTTTGCGCCTTTCCTGGGACTCACTTGGTAGCCCAGGCTGGCCTCGAACTCACAGAGATCTGCCTGCCTCTGCCTCCCGAGTGCTGGGATTAAAGGCGTGCGCCACCACCGCCCGGCAAGTGTGATTCTTATTAAGGACACCAGTAGCAGGTGTGGGAAATCCTGCCAGTGGTGCAGTTGAGTAGACCATCGGGGTCCAGGTCAAGAGTGGCGTGAAACTCTTAAGTGATGGGCAAGTGGAAACTGGGTGGGCAGCTGCTTGAGCCTCAGACTGGCCTTGCATGGAGAAAGGAAATGGTGGAATTCACCAAAGCCCTGTGAGGAGAGGAAGGTGAAATTCTGAGGAATCATGAACTCCAGCTCTAAGGAGCCTGAGGAAAGAGGTTCCCAAAGCAATCTGAGGGAGGAGTGGCCACTGTGGCCCCGGGAAAGCCGTGACTGCAAAAGGAAAAAAATGTTGAAAGTCTCCCCAACTAGAATACGAATGTCAACAGAAGAAAAAATTATTCATATGAACAAAAAGCGTATTTCATTCGAATCTTTGGAGGAAGTCGATAATCTATTGTTAAATTCTGCTGCAACTAAAGATTATTTTGGAAAACAAATAAGCAAGAACCAAGGATAGAGTTTGCTCCTCTGCATGCCTGTGCATGTGACTGTAGTATATATGCATGGGGTGGGGGGACACACACTTGTGTGCCAATGTGAAGGCTAGGGAAGGACACCGGATGCCCTGCTCTATTGCTTCTTGCTTTATTTCTTTGTGACAGGGTCTCTCAGTGAACTTGGAGCTGCACTGGTAGCCAGGAAACCCCAGCAATACCCATCTCTCTGTCTCCCACAGTGCTGGGTTAAATGGCGCACAGCCATACCCACAGCTTGTGTGGGTAACTGGGATCTAATTCAGGCCCTCAGGCTCCCACAGTCAACTCACACCTACTGAACCACCTTTCCAGCCCCCCTTTTTTACTGGGTTTGAGGTGGTACTTTTCTCCACTTCTGGAATCCACCTTCCATGATTTCTGTTTCAACTATGACTTCGGTCTGACAGGGTGGCAAGGGCACAGGGTGAATCTATTTTGAGTGTGACCTTGGAGAAAGCAAAATGTATTATATCAGAGGTGGGGGTGCTGTCCTTTGCAGTCAGAAGTGTGACACAGCTTTACAGGGAGAAAAGAGGCCTGGGTTTGTGGTGTCAGTGACACCACCAGGCTGGGAGCCCAAAGGGACGTGCTCAAGGTCTGGCTGTCTAGTGGGCTCAGCATCACTGGTGCTCAGGCGCTAATTCCCACCACTCAGCATTTGGCTGGTAGGGTGCTACGGTAGCTGAATGAATGAGGAGGTTCCAACCCTTCTGACTCTGGAATTGTGAAATCCTCCAGTACAGCATCGACTCTGGGTATGTGGAGCCCGGGGAGCTGGCTGTGTACCCCAAAGACTGTTCCCAAATGGCACTAATGTCTTAACTAGTATATACTAAGTGCTCGCTGTTCTGAAATCATCCAGAGAAGTCTATGTTATCCAGTGCATATGGGCAACAAGAAAAATTCACTCTAGACGGGTGGTGGTAGTGCATGCCTTTAATCCTAGCACTCGGGAGGAAGAGGTGGGCGGATCTGAAAATTCAAGGCCAGGCTAGTCTACAAATCCAGTTCCATGACAGCCAGGGCTACACAGAGAAACGCTGTGTCTTGAAAAACAAAAATATAAACAAAAAAGAAAGAAAGAAAAGAAAAATTTATTTAGTTAAATACATGCAGGGCCTATCAGCTTTAACAAGAAAGAAAGAAAGAAAACACACACACACACACACACACACACACACACACACCTCCCTGGGGGGTATTTGGGTACAGTTGAAATTTCTAGATCAACATTTCCAATAAAGTGTGATTTATGTCTGGGTGCCGGCACTAAGTTCATGCTATAAAAGCACTTTGACCCAGGCATGGTATCACTGAGGTTTTCCGTTAGGAGGATGTGCACACCCACCTCGAGGTCTGTAAAAAGGCCGTAGTTGTTTTGAAGTATGGCATACATGCAGTGTGCCACCGTGACTGCATGTTTCCAGTTGTGGTAAGGAACCCGTCGATAGTTCTTCTTCACAGACATGATAAAACGACATAATTTTTCAAGTTCAAAGCTGTATGGAAAGGAGACTGTTAGGACTATGATGAGGCCAGCATAGCACCACACACTCCAGGCGAGCATCTCGCTGAGGTGTGCGCTGTCTGCTCCCTCACACGCCTGCAGGCTTCCTCACATACCTGTAGGCTCCTTCACACACCTGTGGACACCCTCAGACACCTGTGGATTCCTTCACCCACCTTTAGGCTCTCCCACACATCTATGGATTACTTCACACATCATCTTCTTTACACACCCATAGATTCCCTCAGATACCCGTGGACTCCTTCACACACATCTGGGCTCCCTCACACACCTGTAGACACCCTCATACACCTGTAGACTCCCTCACACACCTGTAGACTCCCTCACACACCTGTAGGCTCCCTCACACACCTGTAGACTCCCTCACACACCTGCGGGCTCCCTCACACACCTGTGGCCTCCCTCACATACCTGTAGACTCCCTCACACACCTGTAGACTCCCTCACACACCTGTAGACTCCCTCACATACCTGTGGACTCCCTCACACACCTGTAGGCTCCCTCACACACCTGTAGACTCCCTCACACACCTGTAGACTCCCTCACACACCTGCGGGCTCCCTCACACACCTGCGGACTCCCTCACACACCTGTAGACTCCCTCACACACCCCTGGGCTCCCTCACACACCTGTAGACTCCCTCACACACCCCTGGGCTCCCTCACACACCTGTAGACTCCCTCACACACCTGCGGGCTCCCTCACACACCTGCGGGCTCCCTCACACACACCTGTGGACTCCCTCACACACCTGCGGGCTCCCTCACACACCTGTAAACTCCCTCACACACCTGCGGGCTCCCTCACACACCTGCGGGCTCCCTCACACACCTGCGGGCTCCCTCACACACCTGTGGGCTCCCTCACACACCTGTGGACTCCCTCACACACCTGCGGGCTCCCTCACACACCTGTAGACTCTCTCACACACCTGTAGACTCCCTCACACACCTGTGGACTCCCTCACACACCTGCAGGCTCCCTCAAACACCTGTGGACTCCCTCACACACCTGCGGGCTCCCTCACACACCTGTAGACTCCCTCACACACCTGTAGACTCCCTCACACACCTGCGGGCTCCCTCACACACCTGCGGGCTCCCTCACACACCTGCGGGCTCCCTCACACACCTGCAGGATCCCTCACACACCTGTAGACTCCCTCACACACCTGTGGGCTCCCTCACACACCTGTGGACTCCCTCCTGGCCAACACAGCTCTGTAGTCTCTCCCTCTCCTTGTTCCTTCTGTAGCCAGAAAGCAGGAAAAGACCCAAGACCACCCAGACAGCTCCACTCTGCCAGTCAGCGTGCCATCTACCCTCTTACCCTCTACGGGCTCCTTGCGCTTACGAGCACTTCCTGTGCTCCGGAGAGCTCAGCCAGCCACATATAGCATCCTCCCGGCCAAAGGCAACCTCAGCTAAGGACTTCCAGGAGGCATGCTCAGATCCAAGCACATATTACAATACTCTCTGCACCCGGCCACACTTTCAGAATGAATCCAAGGCATTAAGGTACACCAATGATGCAGGTGGAAAACAGCCACACCCAAATCTATTCACACAGTACATGAAGGAGGAGGACCCTGATACTATTGTTCACTGTCACTGGATTATTATTACTTTTCTTAAATGAGACCCTACCCCTCTCAAAGTATGTTTAAGGCAGATTAAAAGACTAAGAGTTCATGAAACTTGGAGTATGCACAGCTTGTGTGTCCCTCATTGAAAACTTTCACTGACCCTGAAGTAAAAGGTCTGTCTTCTTAGGACTTCCAGCCAAACCCTTGACTGTCTACACAGCAGCCAGAGCTGCTGGTCCGGCGTTCACTACTGATAAAAGTAGAGAAGACACAGATCTCAAGAATGACTGTGTCGGGGGTTGGAGAGATGGCTCAGAGGTTAAAAGCACTGGCTGCTGCTCTTCCAGAGGTCCTGAGTTCAATTCCCAGCAACCATATGGTGGCTCACAACTATCTGTAATGAGATCTGGTGCCCTCTTCTGGCCTGCAGGCATACATGCAGGCAGAACACTGTATTCATAATTAATTAATTAATTAGTTAGTTAATTAATTAATTGATTAAAAGAATTGTGTCGTTCCAGAGAAACCAAAAGACTCTCACCTGGCTGAGTGCAAAGCATAAATATATGGCAACTGACCAGATACGGCCCTTGCATTTTCAGCCTCTGGGAGTGAGATACAAACCATCACACACAAAGTCACAGAACCACATTGGCCAGGACAGTTGGAGAGAGTAACAGCCTGTGGTCGCTGCCACATTTCCTGAGAGACTTCTCCTTTGTGCCTGGCCTAACAGATACAGATGGGACGCCAAGTGGATGCTACAGGCATGCGCACGGTCCAACGGCACTGCTTTAAGGGTGGATCCCGCCTCTTCCACTGCACGGCCTACATGACCTTAAAAGTCATTTTGGGATGTGTGACGGAGTGTAAGAAATGCCAGCATTACATTTTAGGTTACCCATTTCCAGGACAAAAAGCTAGACAGTTGTCTTGCTATGGCTACAGCCCAAGCGGCCAGGAAGTCAGCAGTCCCTGGAGCATTTGGAAAAGCTGCATGTTTGTCCAACAAGCTCAGCCGATTTTTGTTGGAATGTTTATTAAAATGTTGTATTTTACCGAAACTATACAAAGAACCTGGTTGGGTACAAGTGTGCAAAGGAGGTCACCATCCCCCCCACCCGCACCCCTATGTTCAAAAGGAATCACACAGGCCGCTCATACCAGGATGTCCCACAAGACTGATGGATCATGTAGACAAAGATTCCAGGCCACATGTTCTCGAAAGGACCGATGTCAAAGTGGAATCTGAAATGAGAGGAGTGGATCATTAGGTGCAATTAGGATGCGCGTGGCTGGCATGAAAATCGATACACCCCTTATCTACCCCAGTACTCAAAGGACATGGGTGGTCTGCCCCTGCCCCTGCCTTCCCTGCAACCCCTGACTGAAGGGAAGGGTTCCTGCAGGACTCTACAGAGTCATCTGTTCAAACAGCAGACACAGGTGTCATCGGGGTCATCAGCACTAACATATACACACAGCACACCATCCAGGGCACACAGGTGTCATCAGCACTAACATATACACACAGCACACCATCCAGGGCACACAGGTGTCATCAGGGTCGTCAACACTAACATATACACACAGCATACCATCCGCGGACATGGGTGTCATCAGGGTTGTCAACACTAACATATACACATAGCATACCGTCCAGGGACATGGGTGTCATCAGCACTAACATATATACACAGCACACCATCCGGGGACATGGGTGTCATCAGGGTTGTCAACACTAACATATACACACAGCACACTGTCCAGGGGACCTCATCAGAAGCAGCCTTCCATCTAAGCTGAAACATGAATTGAATAACTAACTCCTGAAGTTACCATACCAATAACTGCGTTCTCGTTTACTAATGTAATTACTAACCCCCAGCCAGAATGAGTAGTGTGGCAAAGGGGTGTGTTTCCAAATATAAGGCAAATGCCAGCGTGGGGACAGGGTGGCTGCCACAGGCATACCGTTGCCACAAGGCCCTGCCTCTCCAGACTTAAGTATGTTAGCCAAGCTCTGGCAAACGGGAGCACAAAGATGGAATCAATTGTCACTAAATTCTTTCATTTGGAAATTGAGATCTGGGTGTAACATTAAAAGTCATTTGGAACATGTGATAGAGTAAATAAAAATATGCCAGCATTTAGGTGACTGATTACAAATTTAGTTCCCTGACAAGGACTCACTAGACCCCCTGGCTGGCCTTGAGCTCTGAGTCCCTACTGCCTCAGCTTCCCAAGCGCTACCATCGCCGGCTTGGGCCACCATACGGGGCTTCCGTTTTAGTTTGTTATTTACGGTAAGCAGAAGGAGCCACACGTGAAACCACACGGGGCGCCCCCACAGTAACTATGGTTCTGACTCCACGGTCAGTTTTGCTTTAGTTCCTCCAGGGAAAATGGCACGAGATGCTCACAGCTCGATCTCTCGGGAGATGCGCGCCGGCAGGTGGAAGCGCATCAGGCCTTGCCACTCCTCTGAGGTGCAGATGCTGTGGTAAGACAGCTTCTCCATGGTAACCCTGTAGATGCACTCCGAGTGGCGGATCCTGTGGTACATCTGCAAGGCAAGAGGAAAGGGAATGGGGGACCAGTTAGGACAATATGGACAGCACTCTGGCGCTGGAGTTCAGACTTAGGATGAGAGCTATGGCTGAAATTTGAGAGACTCCCTGTTGCTCGCAGTCAAGACACATGGGAGCTGTGCACACAGACAACCTGAAGAGACAGCACTCATCTGGGTTCCATCTTCCTTAACAAATATCCTCTTACCCCATGTCGCCTCAGGGAGAGAAATCGATGCCTGTCTTTTCTATAATGCCCTATACTATATTTCCACTTAAATAACAAAAGAGTTAAACATAAAATGTGTATTATCAGTGAGTGAATGACTAAGATCTATGGCACTTCTGTATCTGTTAAAACAAACACTTTGATAATTACATGTCACCCAGAACATCAAACTGGCTTCCTTGGGAGGATTTCCTTTCTTTCTCTGATTTAATTGTATTTTTTTCCTTTCCTAAGTGAATTTGGGGTTTTCCAGCATTAGAGCAATGAATCCAAATGTGTGACAGATTTGTGCAATGTCCAGTATTGTGCCCATGGAGTAGGCACAGGAAGAGGTGACAGTGATGACAGACAGTTGAGGGTTTAGCATATAGCTAGTGGTGAGTGCTTGGCCAGCAGATGCAGGGGCCTCATCTGGAGAGAGGGGGTGCGGAGGGGACCTACTTGAAAATAAGGAGGTGCGGTTTATTGTCCTACTGAATTAGAAAGACCATGTGTACTTGTATGCATGCAAATATAGTTTTGCAATTATGCATGAATATGTGAGATAAAAATTTAAAAAGCAATGGAGCCAGTAAAAAGACCAATGTTTACATGTGTGAACTAGTAACTATGTAAGATTAATTTGGAGAGAAGCTATACGGGAAAAAAGAAACAAGCCCTTTACAAAAATTAATGTGTTGATTAGTGGCTTCTCCCATAGTTCACACTGTGTTGTGACATCGGTATAGTACAGCTTGTTTTCTACATGCAAGATTATGTCCATCATCTATGTCAGGATATGAATGACATATGCATTCTTGATATGCATCAAGAATCAAGATGTCTTTTATATCATCATCGAAAACTATTTGTCACAGTTCTTAGCAATCTCTGCTAGACCACACAGCTTTGGAAACTATGGCTTGTGACACCCTATGGGGTCAAATAACTGAGTGTAGCTGTAACACACAGTAGGCTGTTGTAACACACAACAACAACAACATAATTCATTACGAAGCAAAGGCACCACGAATCTGGGGTGTTTGTTAACGAGTTTGCCTGGGAGCCTCACACACCTTCACTGCAGCCTTCGTTCTGGACCAAGTACATACTTTGCTCTGTGCATGATGGCGCACCTGCCTGCTCTTATAGAAACATGGTAGTTTAATTACGGGAAGAAAAGACAATGTTTGAGGCATCATTTCAGTATGTAACTATCACATTAGCGTACTTTGGGTTGGGTTGCGTGAAGACTGCTGTTTGAGTTGCTGACAAGTTTCATTTTTAAAAGAATTACTCAATTACTTTTGGCTTGTGGTTAGTGTAGAATTCTCAACAATTTCTGAGATGGTTCTGAATGCACTTCTGTCCTTTTGTCTCATATACTCGACAGAAAGCAGTGTCCTCCCATGCCCAGGCTACCACTGAGAGCAGCATCTGTGTGAGGTCATAAATACCTGAACACAGCCAGACTTCCTCCCGTCCCCAGCTCCCACTGAGACCAGTGTTAGATCATAGACACATGGCCCCAGGACCCTCTCCCTCAGGCTCAGATTGACTTCAGTAGCACTTGTCTGAGGCCACATACCCACAACTCTGTCTAGGTCCTTACCTATCCTTAGGCTCCTACTATGACCTGAGGGAACTTGGATGGTCAAGGTACCTGTCTAAGGTCAGAGACTGGTGACCTCAGGCCTCGCCCATCAAGTAACCTGTGAACTTTCTGCACATAAAACAGCTAGTCTAGCTAGGATCACCCAAGCTATTCCAACCACAAATCAGCACTGACTGTTCCATGACTAAGCTCTGAGAACCACCTCATAGACTGTAACCCAGCTAAGACATGGTAACACCAAAGTCAGACCCAAATGTCCACTCAATGCAAGTGGGCCAGCAATTTAGGCCAAAGATGTAATTGACCAGCTCTAGATGCATAAATCACAACACAAAATGTAACAGCAAAAAATTAAGCAATATATCTGCCCCTAAAACTACCAACCCCATTGTAATGGTCCCTAATGAAAACCACTTGAAATAAATTACAAAGAATCAAAAAAAACCCAACAATTATAAATATGTCCATGAATTCAATGAGGACATAAATGTCTAAATGAATCTAAAGAGGAAAGGAATAAATCCCTGCGTGAATTCCAGTAGAACACAAACAAACAGCTTTGTGAAATAAGGAAGTAGATTCAGGATGCGAAATTAGAATTCAATAAAGGGAGAAATACTGCAGAAAAAATAAAAGTGAAATGAAGCTGGAAATGAAACATTCAATAAGCCAATCAGAGGCTCCATGGGAGCCTCGATAACAGCACAGCTTGTGTGCAGCCCAGACTGTGAATCCCGGAGACAAGGCAGAGGGCTCGGGTTATTCAGTCAAGGAAAACAGCAAAGAGAAAACGAAGAACACATAACGGAACAGGCAAGATACTTGGGACACCATGAAAAGATCAAACCTAGGAACCATGGGTATAGATGAAAGAGAAGAACTCCATGCCAAAGGCACAGAAAATATTTTCAATAAAACCATAAAAGAAAAAAAAATCTCCAAATCTAGATAATAAGATACCCATCCAGGTATGTGAGGCTCATAGAACACTAAAAGGACAGGGCCAGGGAAGCACCTGCCCATGCTGCATTACAGTCAAAACTAAACACACAGAATGAGGAGAGAGAGGAGAGGAGAGAGGAGAGAGGAGAGAGAGGAGAGAGAGAGGAGAGAGAGAGAGGGAGAGAGAGAGAGAGAGAGAGAGAGAGAGAGAGAGAGAGAGAGAGAGAGAGAGAGAGAGAGAGAGAGAGAACTGCACAGTCCGTCAAGTGTCTATTTCAAAGTGTTCTGCCTATGGCGTGACTTTCTTTGGATCAACTCTGCATTTTCACATTGGTGCTAGTAGCAGCAGAAACTTCTGAAATGTTGCTTATTCCTTTAAATATCATCTTCTAAGTGTGAAAATTTGGCACATCTACCAGGAGAGGGCAGCACATTTGAAAGATGTCTTTTTGTCAAGGAAATGTGTGGATGATGGAGAAGTTCATGAAATGCTCCAGGGGCCGTGTACAAACTGCAAACCCACGGGCAGCAGGAAGCGCATGGGGAAGCCGCCTCACCAACAAGGCTGAAGAGAGCTGGCAAGCAGTGTTCACAAACACCGGCTGCTGCACAGGCCACGGCCTCTTCCTGGATGCAGAACGCCACTTGCCACGAGACATTCGCCACCCTGAACAGGACAGGGTTGTGCAACATGTGAGCTTTAGGAAGTATAAGGCCACAACACAGTAGTTACAAATAACATCAGTCCCTTGTACAGGACATCATTCGATTCTCAACCTCCTGTTTCTGTTGCTGCCTCCTACAAGCTGGTGGCCTGCGATTTGGTTGAAGATTTCTGTCTTCTCTTTCATTTATAAAGTTATAATGCAAATACACTTAAGTATATAACTTTATTTAAATTTTTATTCATGTATTTTTATCATTTTATGTTGTGCTTACTCTAAAATTAATCACAACATAAATTAGTTTAATTTCATGCAAAAGATAAATAAGTTTTGGAAATTTTGCACATTTTCCATTTGGTAAATAACCTTCAATGTGAACATCAGCAAATTATACTATCTGGGATCTCACTGCAAACCAAGGAAGGCAGAAAATTATAAGTCTCTTCAGCTCTTCATACGGTACTTATCTACATACGGTACTTGGGAATTCATCTTGGACTCTGTATTAGTAGAAGAGACTTTTAGAAGAAGCAACTGCTGCTGATCCACCACTGATGTCTGTGCAGGTGACCTATCAGCAGTGGGACAGGGAAAGGGCACGGGTCCTCAGGATCCCAACATGAATGAGAACGTGAGTGTGGCCTCCCTCTACCGTAAACTAAAAACACACCCTTTATGCTTTATCAAATGGAACCTGCCCTCTTAGCAGATAGAAACCATTGACCAGTGCTGTTCAGAGGTACCCGTCTATATACTAAACCTTCATGACAGTCCTGTGGCGCTCACAGATGGGGTACTTGAGAGGTAGCAAGTCTTTGATGCTCACAGTAGGACACCTAGTCACTTCAGGGTGGAGCAGTTCTCAAGGATGTAGACTCTGGAGTCATCTCCCTGAGTTGAATCTCTTTGCCATGAACTGACTTCAGGCATGTAGGCAGATTTCCTAATTATTTTAACCCAGGTCCCCACCTGTGGAGTGAGCACACTGTAGTGACCAATCGTGGGGAGGTATAAGGGGCTGATGCCACCTGCTGATGCCAGTCCGGGTCTTAGTGCCAGAAGCTGTTAAGATTTTGTGCTGGACTCCGATGCCACTCCCCATGACTGCTGCATCTGCCTCTAGTGCTGGTCAAGAAGAGCCTGGCCACTCCTGAGTGACAGGCGTGTCTTGTACTGCCATGCAGGAGCCAACCGAGCCCCCCCCCCCTTCCTATCTAACACGTCCTGTGGGGAACCTACAACTGCCAGCAGTGGGGGAAACGCACAGCAGAAATCAGGAAACACACCACTGAGGACCCTCTCCCATTGATCTAATCTGCATTTTAAATGGTAGCAAAATAATTTCTTAAAATAGGTATTTTCACCATGTTATTTTACAATAAATAGCATTAAATGATATCACTACTAATATGAAATGGATTCTCTACACAAATCTTAAGACCAAACATACACTGTACAGAATGAGAAACCTGTGCTATATAGCAGGCCGAAGGAACCCCACACCAGCAGAGGTGGCTGTGGGGCGCTGAGAAAGACGTCTCCAGCGGAACACGTGACTTGGGAGAGGAGCTGCCGCTGCATGGAGCTCGAGATGCACAACTGTCCTTGTGCGGTGAGGGCGTGGAGACCAGGACAGCACAAGAGGAAGCTGGAGTCGGGAGGTTTATGCTACCCACGTATACAGGAATTTCAAATGGGCTCCAAACAGTAAGAGCCTGGGACACACGCAAGAATAATGAAGCAGTCCTGGGTGCAGAATGCCCACAGGCAATTATCCAAGATAAACTGGAGTAAGCACATGGATGGAAAAATGAATAAGAAATAGAGGAAGTAAGGAGACAACCCAAGGAGGGATGCTTGCCCTGGGAACTGAGAGACTTAAAGATGCTGCCCCAAACCACAGAAGCTGGTGTTCCCTCCTACAGCTCACCCTCTCGTTCACGGCCACGGCCACAGTACAAAGTCATTCAAACGGGATACGTCTCTCTTCTCAGGAGAGCTGCATCTTCACCCTGGGCTGGAGGACCTGAAATTCCTTTCCCAAAGACAGACCCCAGCACGCTCTGTGCGTAGCACCAAGAAGAGTTCCTCTCCTGCTCAGGCTGGGTAGGGCACGTGGGAGGACTTTCTCCAAACCCTTCCCTTGATTTGAAACCAAGACAAAGCATAAATACGGTGGGAATTGGTGACTTCCTGCCTGGGAGTGTACGGTTTTGTCTCAGAATGGGTATCCACAGTCCCTCTGCAATCTTTCTCTTGATATTTTCCAGCAAGCCCTGGATCTCGGCCTTCACCTTCACAAGAGGCAACTTAGCCGATGCAGAGTCTCTGGCTGTCCAGAGAGAATGAACTGGGATTTCATAGAAACACCTACACTGAGACCTCACAAGATGCAGTATGAGAACCAATTAGACTAGAAAGCGAAGGGAGCAGACCACATCTGCCGAAGACAAGAACCCAGACGTTGTCATCTACAGCCCTGATGCCTCCTGCTGAGGAGACTGAGGCTCAGAGGCATTGGGTGACTTAACTGAGGCTTCAAAAAAGCTGCAAAGCCTCGAAGAAGCATTGAAGGGGACATCCACCTCATCTTGAGTGACAGCATGCACTGAGAATTCAGAAAGTGGTCAGAGGATGACAGTCGGGGCACAGAGAAGGACACCGGGAGAAAAGGCCTCGTCCACTACCAAGTGTGCGCTTTGGAAACCCCTTGCAGACCAACCAAGGAATGGATTCAGTGCTGGATGACCTTACCATACATCTGTGTATACCTACGGGATATACCTTCACCTAGGCTTCAAGGGCTAGTGACTCTTGACCTATATATAAATACAAAGGATGGACCATTATCCAGACTTCGGAGTCTACTCTTCACACACACACACACACACACACACACACACACACACACACACACACACATGGGAGCGGGGGAGGGCATGTTCATTTCCCAAGCTTCAGGGGCTCGTGACTGGGCCTAGCATCATGACTAACATGATGAGGACTGCTCGGTTCCTATGTGTGAAACAACCACCCCTAACACCATAAACTTCACAAGCTTAGATAGAGATAAAACATCAGAATCCAACTCGCACTTGATCTCCCTGTCCTGACAAATTTGGAGAAGGGCTATATTTTGGTTTTTGTGGTTCCCAAAAGAGGCAGTCTGGGAATATCTAGGGATTCAAGTCATGGATTTTGTGGATTTGGCTAGCATTGAGTCTGTGCCTATCCGTGTGTGTCATCACGCTACTAACCAAGCTTGATGTTAGAGGCCAGCTTTGTTATGTTATCGCATAAGATCAACCTCGGGTGTTTCTCTGAAGCCTTTAGCCAGGGGTACACGGTATTCTTTAATAGTCCACACACCAGCCACACCATCATCTACACTTAACTTACATCATTCTCTTAAGTTCATCCTGACTGTCAAACTGTCTGTCCACTCCCAAGTCTTTTTCATCTCTGTCCTGCTCTCTATGCTGCTTGTGAAGGCTTCTCCTGAACCCTGACCATGCCCACGTCTGTAAAAACTGTCCACATGCGCTGTGGTGGTTAGTTTAAAGTGTCACCTTAAGTCACTGGATAGCCAGAGCCTGAAAGGCATTCCTGGTCAGTATGTCCTTGAGGGTGTTTCTGGGGATGGGTACGGAAGATCCGTTCACCCAAATGAACCTCTGCCCCAGGCTCTCCTTCCATCCCTCTCTCCCCATCTCCCCCCCCCTACTTCCTCTCTGTCTCCCTCTCAGAGACACCCTGTGGTCTTTGGACACCAGAACTCCAGCTTCCAGACTTTGGGCTCCGGCACTTACAACTGCAGCCCTCAAGTCCTCAGGCCTCTAGCGAGACTGAGTCACACCATCACTTCCCTTGGTCCCGAGTCCTTTGAACTTGGCCTGGGATCCTTGAGTTCTGCAGCTTACATGAGGCCTGTCCTGGGACTGCACAGCCACTGTCACCGCAGAAACCAGTTCCGTCAAGTCCCATCTCTCAAGTGACAGCTGTCACTTTGTGCTCCTGATTGATTCTGTCTCTAGAGAACGGTAATAAACCCTACTAAGGGCCACACACTCTGTATTTTATGCGATACATACTGACACTTCTTTCTCTGTGTTTACTTATTTATTCATTTTGGTTGGGGTATGTGTGTGCCAGGGTACACATGTGGAGGCCTGAGGACAACTTGAGAGCTTGCAAGGGTCAGTTTCCCCCATCCCACCCCCACGTGGGGTCCAGTAATAGAACTCGGACTGTAGGGCTTGATGGCTACCGGAACCATCTTTCCAGGCCTTAACATCACTTCCCCCATGTCGGTCTTCCTACAGGATGCTTGGTAAAGAGCTGTGTCAAATGCAAGGTGCGAGACTTGAGAAGGACAGAGGCAGAGCCTACTGATCAGCCTTGGCTCTGTCACACGCTTACTCTGCAGCCTCAGACACGTTGTTCAAATTCAAATTCCACGTGCCCAGCTTCTCTTAGCTTGGTGGAGTCACCTATATGACTGCTGTGAGACCAGGACAATGCCATCAGGTATGTCTCAACAGCAGAAAGGTGACCTTCTCATGCCTCCCAGGTGTGAAGAAACTTCTGACCGAAAAGACACAGAGTCAATCTATTCTCAGGGCCTCCCTGTTCCAGACCCATCTTCATCTCTTACACTAAAAACCTTCTCTAAAATCATGAGGAATATGAAGACTAATTGATTCTACAAATTCCAAAGACTTTCAGCCTTTCTAAATGGTCATCTTCCATTGAAAGTACTTTTAATTATCAGTTAGCTCAATAAATGAAGAGTAGTTGCTGCCGGTCAGGAAATAAAAGCGTACTTAGTGTTAGCGTGGTCCTGTGGCCTGCCTCTTCTCATGTACAAGCACCTCAATTCAAGAGGACCGTGGCACCTGACTACAAACCACGTGCTTGGGTTAGAAGCAGCTATAGGCCTGCGGGCTGTTTGTTCAAGAGGAAAACTGCCCTGAGTTCCCAGGATCCCGTGCAGCTAGACTTAGGGAGAGCCAAGGACTGGAGGCCGCTTTATGCCTCACAAAGCCTTTTCATATCTATGATCTTCATAAACGAGAGCATTCTTCAGAAAGAAGTGACGCTTTCAGGGGAGAGAGGGAGCTGACATTGTCCAGTTACCTGCCCGGGGCAGTCCTCAGCAAGATGCCTTTCCTACTGAAAACATGCTCAACATGGCAAGGCTGGCTGGCTCAGAAAGGACCAGGGAAGCACAAGAGCAGCGCCCACACTCAGGCCCTGCTGCACACAGCCAGGCTCCCTCCCACAGCTGCACACAGCCAGGCTCCCTCCCACAGCTGCACACAGCCAGGCTCCTCCCTCCCACAGCTGCACACAGCCAGGCTCCCTCCCACAGCTGCACACAGCCAGGCTCCCCCCCACGGCTGCACACAGCCAGGCTCCAAGAAGCCCGCAGGGAGGGCTCTGCTGCCATCGTATTTGCAGGCTGTCTCCTCTCCATTTGGTCCATGAGGATGCTTTGAGGGGCATCCAGAAGTGCCCGTCTTTCTGATGTGAAGCATGGCTTTCCCATAAGCGAGCAACGTCCCTACTGCAGTCCGAGCCTAGGCAGGCCAAGAGGAGAGGAGACACGTAGCTTCACACCGCTCTCATATCTCAGAGTTGAAGAAAACTTCAAAGGTAACATAATTTTTTTATATACTTTTAGTAAGGAGAAACCCCTCAGCAATAAAAGCAGAATGAACTGCAGCCACTCGGCTGTGTGTTCCACCACACCCCGTGAAGGCAAGTTGCCCCAGCCCAGGAACGGAGGGTGTGAACTGTGCCAGGCTGCGGAGGCATGCAGGACCTGCCGCTTTGAGAGGTCAGCATGGCTGGGTGAGGTCAGATGCTCCAACGACTCAATCCCATTCCCAAAAAACATTTTCTCTAGGTTACTAAAGGGGTACCTTGCTAATTCCCATTGGTGCAAGTTTGCCCAATGAGAGTCCTAAAAATTTCCCTAATTGCAGCACTACAATGCCATTATAGGATTATTAGTTTATGGATCCTTGCATGTTCAACTCATTTAAAATATAGCAGCATAGAAGACAGATGAGAAGTTTCAGAGTAAAAACTGCGCCTCATTTTATTCCTCAAACAGGACAAAGTGGCCAAGAGGACTAGAGGGTGTCATTCACGACGGATACACCCACGCATTAAGCTGCACCCTGGTTTTCCTCGCAAGCACAACTTCCCTGGCCAGTGAGGAGACGCGAGCTACTGTTCGCACCCTGCAAAGACTCCCGAACGTACTGTGTCTGACAAACACCAGGCAGCACTTCTCTTTCCCAGCAGACACGAGATGCAAGACCAGTGCTTCCCGTTGCCCCAGGACACCAGCAATTCTTTTGGAACAAACTCACACGTCGAAATGCACTCCAAGTCTCAGGAGAGAGTTTTCTGCAGGCACGGGAAGGTACTTTCTAAAGCTGGCGTGAGCAGGAATCCCTCCTCACAGTTCACAGGGGAAACAGAGAGGAGAAAAGGCGAGCAGCCTGAACTCAGGGCGGGCGGCAGGCACGCGGGTCCGGAGGCACGCGGGCCCGGAGGCACACTTACGTTAGCACAGTGCAAGGCCAAAGCACAGAAGACGGCAAACATCTTGAAGTTGTTCTCGTCCGTCTTGGAGAAGGCACTGCCACTGATCTTGTTCACCATCTGCACCACGCCGATCACGCTGCCGCGGCTCACTATGGGCATGCACAGGATGTTCCGTGTGGTGTAGCCCGTGTACAGGTCCACCTCCCTGTGGGAGCGGAAGGAAGGGCTTCGGTCACTGGAGTGAGAGGCCGGGGCACAGGGACAAAGAGCACACACATCCCGCCTAAGTATCAACATAGCTTTTATAGCTTGCGTGTGGTGTGTTGGGATGGTACTGAGGGTTCAAGGCAGTGTAAAAGTGAGAGTGTTTTACTAAAACATTTTCACGACCATCCAAGCTTGTTTGATCTTGTTTACGATGGTTTTCTACTGGAGACTCCTGGCTCTCAGCGTCAGGATCATTAAGTAAACAGACAAGGTGGGTGATCCAGGGAAAAGTGTAGGAAGTCTGCTGAGCAGTGTCTTCCTTTGAACTTGGTCATATTTATGAGACTGGTAACTTGCTAAAGCATTTTAAATGGGAATAGTCACATTAAGATTTGGAGCAGGCGTCCACAACTAAGCCTATCCCCCAAGCAGCACACGGCCACACTCATCTGTGGGTCACGTGATCAGGGCGGCGGGCTCACGAAGCAGAGCTCCTTGCTCTCACACCCTTCAGAGCGGAGGCTTTGCTGACTCCTGATCTGAGGAGACTGGTTTCCCCAGAATCAGCCACAGACCCAGCAGGGGGCGGGGGGGTACACACGTGAGTCCTCAATGCCTGGCTTCCCTTGCTTACCCTTTATAAACCACCCAGGCCTCACTGCTGAGCCACAGTCTCCACTTAATGGACAACGTCATTGGTTCCTAGCTAGTTACCGGCTGTTACTAGTAGGGCTGTTGGGAGAACTTGCATCTGGGCCTCTGGGTGCACAAATGGTTTCATTTTCCCCGGAGCGTATATGGAGGAGGAGGGCAGACTGGCGGATCACTCACAGTCAAAACGGGACCACCCTTTTCCCAAGGGGCTGTCTCATCATCATCGACTCCCACCAGCAAAGCGGGAGGGTCCCACTCACTCCACAGTCCTTGCCCTTCCACCCTGATGCCAATCGGAAAATCTCAGCCACTTGCCCTGGGGTACACTAAAAGATGCCTGGCAGAGCCGGGCCCTGGTTGATCTCCCTGCGTCCTTTTCGGTGAAGCACCCGACCTACTCTGCCCTTTTTGCGGAGGTCTCATGCAATCTAGATAGTAAGAGGATGGCATCACATGCTTTGCCAGTGGCCCCCTCAAGCTGATGGCTGCTACTTTTATATTTCCAATAGTCTGACTCACCAATTTTACATAAAGATTTTTAAATGACGATAAATAATGTCGGTATTTAAGCAGTGTAAGGACAAGCAAGCTTGTCTGGGGGAGAAGTAATGCTGTTAGTATTTTCAACTTGTTGGTAAAACATTACTAGAATACAGCTGCACTTCTATATGAGTCTTGGATATGTGACATCCATCATTAATTACAGGGAATACTTCCAGAAGATTATACTGCTTTCAACACAAGTCATGGGCATACATCAACTAAACACCGTTGTCACGTATCTGGAATATTATTCTAACAGCCTCAGCATCCACCTTGTGACTTCTAACTTCAAAGGACTGAATAAAACACACACTTTGATTTCAAGTTCTCTAGAGTCTGAAATGAATAAAAAACATTCTCAAATGGCCCATCTTAACTTCGCGCACTGTAACTACATCCCAGTCGCGTGGCTTACTCAGTTCCTGCTTTGTGTGCAGCCAAGTTTCCAGAGCTCTTAGGAAAATGATCTGCCGTCCTAAGAAACAACTACAAGTCGGCATTCTCAGACCCATTTAAAAGAGGGTGAAACTGAGGCGCAGAGCAACGGAGCACTGGCCCCAGTTCTGTCTACGGTGGATAAACGGCAGCGGGTCCCTAACTCGAAGCCAGACATGACGATCCGAAGCCCAGTTCCTCAGCCCTGTGCGGCAGCGGTGAACACCCTGAGACGGAGCACACTGCGATGACATCATGACACCACCACCACCACCAGGGGCAGCGACTGCGACTGCTCTGCCAGCTGACGCTCTGTCTGGCCCAGCAGGGAACGCTGACGTAGGAACAGCCTCGGACCGTGTAAGGGTCTGGGTACTCGGACCACTGACAGCAGCAGGCTGAGACAACAGACGCCTTCAAAGGGGCTTCGGCCTGGGAGCCTCAGGGGAGAAATGGCAAGGGCCAGCCACCCTACTCACCTGTTAAAACGCGGGTCTGCGTACGCATCCGGAATGTTCAGGACTTCCCCTGTTCTTGCTACTTGGCCAGCAATCCCCTTCTCAATGGAAAATCTGCAGAAACAACAAAAAAGAGGGACGTGATAATTAGAGAGTGACGTCATAAGAGTAATGAAGCGCTTCATTAATGTCAATGTTGACCTGAACCTTTAAGTACGCATATTAATTTTACATTTATGTATCCTAAATAACCTTATAAAATATGTCAAAAGGAAGCAGGAAAACACCCTACAGTGATAGCTCAGAACCTTGTTTGAATACATAATGCATAAAAACTTCAGGATATAAAGGGCTGCAAACTGAAATTGAACACTCTCCGGCTGGTCTCTAGCACTGACCAACAATAATCTCCCCACATCAGCAAATCACCTCATCGGTTACAGTGTGTGCGTTTTCTTAGTGGGTTATCCACACAGTGGGGTTCACTAACTTGCACACATACAACCCAGCCCCAGCTCTGTAGACCTTCCTGAACACAAGACATGAAGTATCTGTCATCTGTAACCCACATACTATGCAGAAATATTACAAATTTGTCTCTAATTTGCTCATTTTAAAAAACAATCCGAATCCAAACACGAGCTGGTTGTATTTATATTTTTGCAATAAAGCATCATGCTGATAACACTTTTCACCTTTACTATATTATAATCATACACGTGTTTATTTCAAAATTTAGTTAATTAAGAAATGCACCTACAACTCACACTAAGAGTTTTCAAAACCTCAAAGAGGTACTGACCCAACATGGAATTATAATATCCCCAAAGGACCAACACTGCATGAAGCACACCTTCCCAGTCCCTCATGCTTTCAGGAGAACAAATTAGACACCACAAGTCATGCCAGAGTCTCTTCATGACATATACTTGTCTAACTCAGTCTGAGGGCCTTACGAAGGGGAACTTCCCTTCTTCAGCTCTTGGTGGCTTTTTCCCTGCAGTGAGCAGAAGCCCACAGTGCTGGAGGCCAGCATCAACCAGACCCTGCAAAGGCCACAGCCCGGCTCCCTCTGCTCCTGCCTCCTGGGCTTGTACACATGAGCCACTGTTTCCACAATTAGTTCCACACCAGCAGTGTGAGCAACCCCCAAACTCAAGGCAAGAGAAACCAGTTTCACTGGGTGACTGTCGCCAGACTGGCCAGTCCGGAGCTAGAATCAAACCGAGAAAATGAACAAAATGTGAGGCTCCACGTTCTCTGACAGTGCCTTTCTTTACGTCAGCATCAGGTGGCCACGCAACACAGGATCCATCACCCCAGAAACAGCTAGAAGGGGCAGAGTGGCTTCAGCCTGTGGCTGGCCTCATTTTGTTCCGTGGTATTAGTTCCCTAGCGTGATGATGTAGCCAAATGAAGAGCCTTCGTTAGTGAGGACACGGTGTTTCCCTAGAGGATTTTACAGAGATGTGTGGAAAGTTAAAGTGGACACAAAGCAAGAAGAGGCGAATGTCGAAAGGGACTTGACTGTGCACATGATGCTCGCCTCCTCCTCCTCCTCCGGTTAGTGCTCCGTGCAGGCTTCCAGGCTGTGACGAGGCTGAGCCACCAGCACTCCATCAACAAGTAAAGGCCATCTGTCCGTCTAAACGACAGTGGTTGCCAGTTAAGGTACCAAGAAGGCTTTCGTTTCGAAATGCAGCAGGAGGGTAGCTGATTCAGCCAAACCGGCCAGGCCCAGGAGGTGTTCAAGCCATCCATTTCCTCTCCTCTGGGCCATCGGTCCTCACTCACAGGTTGGGAAGCAGCAGGGGCCGAGTTAGTTAAGTTCACCCTGCTCCTAGACACAGGAGCCTGCCCTGCCGGCTGCCGCTGGGGCGACCTTTACCTACCTGGGAGCACTAGTAAGTTTTTCCAACATGATTTCCAAAAGGACCGCCTCCGGAAGACGGCATTTCCAGGAGTGACGCTAACGCTTCCTAGGCGCGGTTTCGCCGCCCGCCGGCACTGCAATGTCATTCCCAGAAGCACTACCTTCAGGAGGCGGGTCCTGGTGGGAATGATACCACAGTATGACAAGTGCTGTCAGCACACCTGTGAGTGGGCACAGAGACGTGGGCGGCAGGGGACCTGCGCATCGGCATCAGAGCCCGGACGGACGGACGGACGGCCACTCCGGCTGTACCTGATCTCCTTGGTCTTCTTGAAGACGGGCTTCCCCTCCTTCTCCTCCCCAATGTCAAACAGGTCCGAGTACAGCTCCTTGTTCTTGTGGTCCACCTGGAAGAGCGCGCAGCGGTCGGCGTTCACTAGATTTTTTGCATATATCTGAGACAAATGAGAAACCAGGGTAAACGGGTGGGCAACGGGAGCCGGTCACAGCGAGCCTCAGCATGAGACTCCACTCTCGGCTACTCCAGGCTGGGGAGGGGATCGGGACTGTGAGCAGAGGGGTAGAGACGATGAAGGACAATGCCGGTTATGTGTAAGCTCGCCTGTGTGCTGATCCCCGCAGACAGGGCAGGAACAAACAGTTCATGGGCACCCATGCTTGTGCTGGTGTTGAAATACTAGAGCACAGTCCTTCAGCTGCTGGCCAGCCACTGGCCTCCCTTCCTGAGAATACTCAAGCTCTCTGAGCTCTTTCCAAGGAGCTTCTAGGGATGGCTCCTGGTGTCTTGGGCTGTCTCGGTCAGCACTATGGCCGGCGCTGCCCACTCGGCCTGGTTGACGTCTATGAACAGTGGACAGGAAAGAATGTGAAATACTCCAGGCACGGAGGCCCATGCCTTTGATCCCAGCCTTCTGAAGGCAGAGGCAAACGGAGTTCTGATTTCTGGGGCAGCCAGGGCTACACAGTAAGACCCCGACTGAACAACAAATATGTAACGCGGGCTCTGGCGGCGCCTGCACAAGGAGATGGCATTCCAAGCTCAGGAGCACAGAGTTTCTAGCCCCTCCTTGCCTCCCAGCTTTCTCTACCTGGGGCTCCAAAGGTGAGAAAGGACCTGTGGCCAGCAGGGTTCCAGAACACTGGCAGGCAGGGGGCTCAAGGTGAGGAAACCACAGACAGCTGGGTCCTAAGAGCTAGGGTGTCACTCAGTTGGAAAAGCATTGCAGAGCACACACAGGCTGGGTCCAAAACAGACGCTGCTCTTGGGAGGGAGCCCAACCGGCCAATGTGTTTCCGCTTATTTGAATTCCTGACGCCTACAGCCCTCTCCCCACCTACAGAGCTAGCTCCCCAACCACCAAGGCAGGGGTGCCACTACGGTTATCCCAACCGAGAAGAAATACAGACCGGATTGTTCGTTCCTATCTCACTTTTTTCCTTTGTGTGTGTGTGTGTGTGTGTGTGCGTGTACGTGCAGAGGTATGTGGGCACCCACTGAGGCCAGAAGCATGTTGGATCCCCGTGGCTGTGGGTCACCAGGCATGGGTGCTGAGAACCGCAGCAGGGTGCTCGTAACTACTGAGCCACCTCACCAGCCCCTCGTTTTCATCTCTTAATTTTTATTCATGTTTTTTACATTTTGTTGGTTGCAGTCATCTTCTAGCTTGTTTCCAAGTAGCCTTTTATAAACGTCTTCTCCCTCCTACCCACCCCTAACGTTTCCTACGACTTCCAATCCTCTTGCCTATGTACTTCCCCTCATTCATAGTCACCGCTCTCCTCCTTTCCCAGCCCATCCTCTTTCTACTTTGTAAGTGTGAATATCCTTCACTCTGAAATGCCATCGATGACATTTCTGCCCACAGCCTCCCAACGCGTCTGCCTCCGAAGCACAGGAGTCCTTCACTGTGTGTTGTCACCCAGTGCTCTGTCAAGGTGGGGTCACTTCCTGTCACTCCAGTCAGCCTCCCCCTAAACAGTCGTGGTTACACACACCCAAGTGAAGACAAGACACCCGGGAGACTCACATAAAATCAACAGAAAACAGTGGGAAAGCAAGGCCTGCAGGGACACCCATCCCAACTGATGGGTGGGTGAGGAGCGCATAAAGAAACACAAAAGTGAGCAGACCAGCCACCACAAAGGCTCCCCAGGACCCCAGCTCCCCAGCATGCAGGCTGAAGACAATGGGGGGGGGTGAAACGCTAAGGAAATAGTTGAGGATCTGCCTCCCCAAATGATCAGATGTAGGGCTCCAATAAGCAAGTGAATGAAGGGATGTGACTCAGGAGCTGGACAGCATCGCTCACAAAGCGGGTAAAAGGTGAGCGATGTGGAGGAAAACTCAATAAGGAAGCAGATTCCGGGAAAGAACCGAACACAGAAATAAGAGTCAGCCGCCAAAAAGAAACAGTGCAAAGTGCCATCAACCCATGGGAACAATGGAGGACGGAGCAGGCACTGGGGGTGGGGGTGGGGGTGGGGGGACACATCTAGAAAAACTCAGAGAAAAACAACAGCACTGCATGACCAGGGCTGAAGAGGCTGAATTGAGAGTCAGGGGTGGAGGAAGGGCTGAGACAAGAACCTCAGGACACAGACCATGTGGCCACTGGAATCACCCAGAACATTCCTCAGAGCACCCACTTCCAGGAGAGGGACGCTGAGACTTAATTCAAGTAGGGGGCTCCCCCAAAGTGACTCCTACAGAAAGCATCTTGGAGACTAGGAAGTGAAGACAAGCTTTCCCCAAGTGCAGACCTTTAAACAGAGCTGTGCGAATCAGCTTTGTCCCCAAGATTTCAACAGAGGTGACGAAAGGCACAGGATCCTGTAATGCTGTAGCTCACCACAATTAACACAGCGTGTTCCTCTAACACACACAAAGTGTCACACCATGAGTGAAGACCAAGAACATAAGGGTTTAAAGAAAGTCACAGTCCAAACTGAAAACACCTACCATGATGTGTTCAAGTAGAGAGTCTATGGCAACTATGTTATCAAAGTATGTCCTGGAAAACAAACAAACAAACACACATGAATCCCGTGAGGAACCTTACTTGATATCATGGTGCAAGTCAAACTCTGAACATACTTTATGGGTTCCACATTTAAATAAATGAATATACACCTCATTTGATTTTTGTCTGCTTACAGAAGCAATAAATATTATTTTTTAAAAACGCAATGAAGCCTTATCGTTGCCTTAGTACAGACTAATCTCAGTGGAGTCATCCGGTAACAACATCATTGCTCAGTTGAGAGGTGGGAGAAAGGCTGGAATGAAAACTAGGTAGGGCTGGATTCAGGTCAACATTCTCATGAATGGTCTCAAGCAAACACTCTTTAAGTTTATTATATCCACCAACACAATTATAATACACGTGATCACTGAAAAAAAAAATGGAGAGGTTAGAAGTTAAAGGGTACTGAGAAATCAAAAGAATTGGCCTGAGAAGAAACCCCATAATGCATGTGGTCAGGACCTAGTGACCCTTCATTACTTTATTTAATTAAAGTAAACGCATGTTCCGTGGCAGGAGAGTGCTGCAGAGACCATGAGATCATCTACTAGGATGTGACCTCCAAAGGTGAGTCAATGGCCGGACCATCACAGAGCACATCAAAAACTACTCACTGGGTTTTGCTGGCTCTGTGAGGAATTCAGCCATGCTCTGAAATAGATGTGGCATATGTGGTGTATGATGACACCATGCTACAGTGATACAGGAAGCTCTCCTTCGAGTGAGAGCGGAGAGACAGAGGTCATCACTGCATGGTACGCTCATGCAGAGGCAAAGCTAGCATGGGGTGAGTGCGCTTCCCGCGTGAGCAGAAGGAAGCAGGAAGTCATAAAGTGTCATGCGGGCATTTGGCTGACTCTAGAACACTTCCAAATTACGCAAATGTGTTTACCACAGAGAAGCCCAGCGTCCCTTTCTGTGCGCTCTGAAGCTAACATCATCACGGTCCCCATCACGTCGGACAGGGCTTAACTGTTTGAAAGTAGAGTTGACTGAGCAATCACTAGAGAGTGACATGTCTCTAATTTCAGATTCCAGAGAGCAGCCGCCGAGTGAGCCGGCAGCTCCAGCCTGAACATTCATCGGGGTTCCGGCTTGTTCTGGTAAGGAATTAGGAAGCACCAACAGGGACAGGAGAAGCCAGTGCCTGTCACTGTGCCGCTGGAGGCCAGGGACAAGTAGGTGCCTCCCCAATTTACTAAACTGGTAGGAGGACACGACCCAGGTGTCCATATCCTGGGCTTCACGGCTCTGTTATTAATGAGGTGGATTGTGTTGACAGAGGGTCCCTGTGTAGCACGCAAAGCCAACACAAACCTGGAATTTCGTAAATATCTGTAACAGTTTCGCTACCAACCCGGGGAGGAGATCTAGGTCAAGCTTCGGAGAAACAGGATGTTTTCTCAAAACCACAACTGAGACACTGCACACAGAAATGCAATGTCATTATTAATAATATTGTGTAAGGTGACATTGTTAGAAAATGTCGGAGCACACATCTTGGAAAAGCTAAAGAGATCAGTGGCATCTTCTATTCACAAAAACAAATGCCAGGTTAAGCGCCTCACACATATACCTGTCGTTTCTAACATACAAGCTGACCATGGACAAAAGACGCAATTCTGTCACCCACAAAGTGACGAGTGTCTCTTCCCAGAATGTCTGCATGCCCACTCAGCGGATGGAGACGTGCCGCTGTAGAGAGCTGAACTTTTCACCACCATCCCCGAGGCCAGGAGAAGAAGCCCAGGTGAACACTTACTTTGATACGTCCAGCAGGAAGTCGTTCAGTTCGGTCTGTTTGGCGAGACCTCTGCACACCTGCCACACGTACAAGAGTGATTAGTCACCCGGGAGCTCTGCTGACTTAGGAACAAAACCCAGAGTGCTGTGAACACAGTCGCTGTCAGTCCTACTTCTTGAAAAGTGCCGCATGCTAAACGCGGTTCCGAGTGTCTACGATCTCACGTGGTCGCTGCGCAGCTCCGCCAGCTGAGACAGACACCCCACTAGCTGAGGCAGAGAGCGGTGCGCAGACACACTCTCCACCCTGGAGGAGCTACACACCTCCTTCTACTTCCAGATCGGTCACCTGGCATGTACCCAACATGCCTGGTGGCCCAAGGAGACCCTGCTACTCATGCAAGCCATCACCCTGCAATTACACTTTTCTTCTCGTCATGCAAAAAAAAAATTGACACATGTGTACTTGCACCAAGAGATTTGAGACGGCTTACAAATGAATTATAAGGGGCTGCGTAGATGAATTGTTCGGATATAAAATGTATTACATCCCCAACCAAGACCTGAGCTCCCGTGCTGACCTCGACTCTAGCCCCCACCAATGCTGCATTGGGGTGTCCCGGTGAGAGCGCCCCAGACTTACCTGCACCTGATGTATTGCTACGGAAGCCCAAGCAAGATTGGCCGTTGCCACCTACAAAACACACATTTGCGTCTGTCAGACATACTTGATCTCAGGACGTCAGGTTCGCACAGTGAGCCATTTTACCTGCGGGGCCGTCTCACTGGTCTAAGTGACCTTGTTTTAATATGAAGCAGCATTTTTCAGGTTGACAAAATGTAACTGAAATGCCTCTAACTGCCCCTTTAAGCTGGTGTGGGACCCCTAAGAGGGAAAGATACCGTGTGTATACTCTGTGCCTTCAAAGACTGAAGCTTATATTCCAATTACGTTTTTTACTTTTTATTCCCGTGTGTGTTGTGTGTGTGTGTGTGTGCGCATGTACACACATGTGTAAAGACCAGAGAAAAATCTCAGAAACATCTACCTCCTTTGAGGCAAGCTCTCACTGCTCTGGAGTGCAGCAATTGGGCTGTACTAGCAGGACGGAGTCCCAGGGACCCACCTGTCTCTGCTCTCCAGGACTGACTGCAGACACACACATTGCCACACCTGGCTTTTTAAAGGGGTGCCAGGGAACACACTCAGATCCTCACACTGTCCACAGAGCCCCCCCCCCCCGAACACACCCCAGCCCATATTCTAGTTCTGTTATTGTTTCCCACTTGGCAAGTCCTTCCTGGGCACAAGGTGGTAGGTAGCTCTCGGTGCTAGAGACAAAGGAGGAAGTAAGATCAAGGCTGGACAGGATGGAAGTGTCCTGTGTAGTCGAAAGAACAGTGATGGGTTCCAGGGGACCACACAGCAGGACAGAAGGAGGGACCTCGCAGCAGGACAGAAGGAAGGACACAGATGCAGGGCCTGCACACCATGCCTCAGGAAGGCAAGGCTTCTTCACGGGGTTCAGGGAGACAGACGAGGTATGGAAGGAGTGAGGGACAGCCCAAGAAACAAGAGGGAGGTCATTCAGGAAGTGGGCAGAGCCAGACCACTGCAGTCCATCCACCATGGGAGAGGCACGTGGTGGTGATACCGTGTGTTCAGTGTTAATGAGTTGCTGTGGGTTGTTCTGGATGGCAAATGTGTTGCTCTGATTGGTTAATAATAAACAAAACACTGATTGGCCAGTAGCCAGGCAGGAAGTATAGGCAGGACAAAGAGAAGAGACTTGGGGGAAGTGGAAGGCTGAGGCAGAGAGGCGCTGCCAGCCACTGCCATGACAAGCAACACATGAAGATGCCGGTAAGCCACCAGCCACATGGCAATGTATAGATTTATAGAAATGGGTTAATTTAAGATATAAGAACAGTTAGCAAGAAGCCTGCCACAGCCATACAGTTTGTAAATAATATAAGTGTCTGTGTGTTTATTTTATAAGTGGGCTGTCGGACTGCCAGGGCTTGGCGGGACCCAGAGAGAAAACTCCAGCTACATGAGTCAACTCCAACTAGAGTGTGGAGCATGCACATAGCTGGGAGAGAGGTGCTTTTAGAAAGACACAAGACAACCAGGATGCCATCCTGAACTTGGCTTCATATGCACCAAAGCACATTGGTTTTTTTTTTTTTTTGTTAAGATATTTTTATACAGGAAGAAATAAAAGAGTGTATTTCTAATTTAGCCAGTCTCCTCTAATAACAGCTACTCAAGAAAACAGGTTTTTAAGAATAC
The DNA here is from genome assembly GCF_004664715.2 of Peromyscus leucopus. Classification (NCBI taxonomy): domain Eukaryota; kingdom Metazoa; phylum Chordata; class Mammalia; order Rodentia; family Cricetidae; genus Peromyscus; species Peromyscus leucopus. Next base: position 53,508,880 of record NC_051085.1, read on the forward strand.
ACTACTCTTCACAGCCAAATACGGTCAGGCAAATAGTGACTTCACTATTCATTCATGTATTCTCTTAACGCTAGTGGGTGCCAACGAGGGCAAGATGCCAAAAGGCATGTTTTTTTGGTAATGTTTTTAAAAATGCATTTTTAAAAGACATTTTTTAAATACTTATTTTAACTCATATGTTCGGGGGTTTTGTCTACGTATCACATGTGTGCCTGCCAGAAGAGGGTGGGTGTCAGAGCCCCTGGCACTGGAGTTACAGATGGTTGTGAGCTATCATGTGGGTGGTGGGAACTGAACCTGGGTCCTCTACGGGAACAGCAAGTGCCCTTAAGCCCTGGGCCACCTCTCCAGCCCCCCCCCACGCGCGAGTAGCGTTTGTGCCTCACCTCCTGATGGCTGAGACAGAAGGCTTCTTTACCCCAGTGCCTATACAGCTCAAGAATGCCAATCAAGTCTCCGATGGCAGTGACGATGGGCAAGCAGAGAACAGACTGGATTCGAGTCCCTGATTCCAGGCCAGTGCCCCTCGGAAATCGCTCGTCCTGAAAAATCAAACAAGGGAAGACTCAAAGCTTCGGCATCTTAGCTTTGTGTGTACACACCTTACGAGTAAACAGCGGTGTCGGTTTCGCGTGACAGTAAGAAAGGTTATCTGCGAATCTGGCACCCATTCCCTCGCCTTCTCTGCCAGAACCACCCCAGGCTTCGCCGCAGGTGTCCGCAGCACAGGCAAACACCGCGTGGAGAGAAATGTACACAAAAGTGTACATAAACACGCCTGCCTTCTCTTCTGTTTTTAAGATCATGCTAACTTTTGCAGCTGAGTTGAACTTCAGGAGCCCAAAATATGCATTCAAGCCATCCTTACCAATTATCATTATAATGAAAATGGACTCAACTTTAATCATTTTCTGTCTTAGCTAAAATATCTGCAAGCCAGGACAATGAAATGGGAAGGATTACTATCAAGCTAGCAATCCTATGCACTCAGTTTCTGCCATCTGCCGGAAGCTAACAGGACGCAGGAAACCCACCCTGACTAGAGAGCAACATGAAAAATGTTCGTGTGGCGTTTAGCCTTGGAAAGCCTGCATTCGGGACAGAACATTTCCAAATGGGAATCCACAGAGCACCGACTCTTTGCTTCCTTTTTGCCCCATCCCACTTTAGACCCTCTCTTTCTTTTCAATTCAATAAAGCAACAGTTAAGGTGTTCTAGATTAAATCACGAGCAGAAATAAAAAAATTAGAAGCCAGGTTCCACGTCTGCAGTTCAGCAGTTTCACAGAACAAACTCCCCCAGCCTGTGTTACTGCTTATGTCTGCCAACTGTAGAGCCCACGCCCCCTGCGGCGACAGTCATCAGACATTGTGCCTGCACACACTGGAGAGACTGCACCAAGGATCTGTCTGTCTGTCATCTCTCTTGGCTGCCGCACCTTCGCTGGCACCCTCGGCACCCTCGGGTACCGAGGAGGCTCAGGTTGGGCTCAGGCCTGCTCACGTGATTGCTGTTCTGGCTAATGGGAAGACAGGGAGTGAGATGTCAGCAGTGGTTTTTAAGGCTCTCATTCCTCCTCTGACTGGTCATCGTCAGACTCTGCCATGCTGGCCTCACGGGTGGGGAGCGAGAGAGACCGGCAAAGCTGAGGTAGGTGGCTGGAGAGCAGCCACAGCTACCTCATGGCCAGCCGACTTCTGGCTTATTACCCAGAAGCCTACTGGCCCAGCTCAACGGAATGGCCATCCTTAGACTCCTGAGAACCAGCCTCTGGCCACTGCAGGACGCCCTTCAGATGGGACAATCGGTCCCGCAGCAGTGTTAATGGAAATTACCAGGCAGGCACTGTCTATTTCGCATGGATGTAGATTTCTTTTTCTGTTTAACCATGGTGGCATGAGTTGAAATAAGGGCTCTGTCTCACGGGGAGCACAACAGGTGTAATTTTCTAAATATAAAAGTTAAATATAAGCAAATTCATTTTTTGATCTGTATCTTTTAATGCTTTTATAGTTAAGTTTAAGACAAATTAAATGATAAGATCAAAATTACATATCATCTTTCTTAATTAAATCATCAGACCATGAGGGTCAAAGCGCCCTACCCCAAGGATGTCCTCCACAAGCAGCGTTTTCCTAGACTTGGCCACATAAGCAGAGATGGTGGTGCCCTGGGTGATGGGTCCTGCAGGGATAAGCCGGGGTTGGCCTTCCTTTATTCCGGGAGGTGTGAACACACACAGACTCTAGGAAGAAGAAAAAGACAACATTTTAGATGATCTCCTCTGCCTTTGTCCAATATCCACAAGACTCAAGAGCAGTGGCAGAACATTACCTAGTTAGGCCCAGTAAGTCTGGGAGCCAATCACAGGAAAAAACACAGGATGATGCAAGACTTCATGGGGAGCAGACAGGGAGCCTAAAGTGAAGTCTCCTGTTCCTGCTCCACACAGAATGCACGTTTGAAATCAGAATTCACAAACATACAGGCACAGAAACTCTCAAGCTAGCTGCCTCTTCTGAATGAGACATGATAGGAGAAAAAGATGGCATCTTGCAACTGGACCCTAGATTCTGTCATGCCAACCAACCAATGCCAAGCCCAGGGCTGAGTGCGATGCCTCAGACCACTGCTTTAAGGCCCTGTCACTCATACTGCTTGAGCTGGAACTGCACATTCTAGGGTACCATGAATTGAGAAGGTGCCTTCCTCACGGCAAAGCCATGGCTAGTCTTAGTGACTGCCTCTCATTGAGTGACTCTGGGCAAAGATTTCTTATTTCTTTTTTAAATCCACTCCCAAAAAATATTAGGATCAATCATTTTGATAAAATCTAGCCATATTTTAAATTACTTTCCACTTAATAAAATGTTGAAATTATTTTCTAATTAGCAAAGTTGTATCATGATTATCCACCCATTCTGAACTATTCAGGAGGTTCTGGGAAATTCTATTTATGCCTTACTTTCACCTTATAGATAAAGCAGCCCATGCCAGCTGACCCACGTAACCTACTGAGTCGTGGTCAGCCCCTCACTCACGGAGGCAGCACTAACCAGAGACTGAGATACACTCTTAGCTTAGCCGCTGATGCCTGCTTTCCATGCTCTCCACTTTCCACTATCAGAGAACCCTTCTGGACAAGGAATCCTTCAAGCTTAAGCTTCTTGGTTAAGCCAAAAGGGAAGGAAGAAGGGAAGAAGGGAGGGAGGGAGGGGAGGGAAGGAGGGAGGGATGAGGACGGAAGGGAGGGATGGGGAGGGAGGGGAGGGGAGATGGGGAGGGAGGGCCAGAGCTGAGCTTCATCTTAGTCTTAACTCCGGCAGCTTTAGAATAACAGGCCCGAAGCTTCATTCAAGTCTGGTGTTCCCAAGCCCAGAGAAACAGGCCTGAGCTCCAGAGGGATCTGTTATCCGATGAAGTGCACGTGGAAGAGAAATCCCAATAGTTCTGTTGAGAGGGTGAAGCCCATATGCCTAAGTACAAGAGCACACTTAGAGATGAAAACAGATTAGATGATAGATGGCGGCTCACCCTATTTAATTTTTTTTTTAAGGGCTAGAAATCAGTGCTTCTTACTTTAAAAACTGCTAGCATGTGTTAATTATAGGCAGCCCTGGATCTTCCCAGTGCCGGTATTCACAACACTTCAACCAGCTCCGGAGTCCCTGTTCACCCGCAAAGACGCTTCTCTGACCAAAGATGAAGGGAACCCTGACTGTGGGCCTAAAGGTCAACGTGTAGAAGGCCGTTGGCTGGGTACCTCAAGTCCAGGGAGCCAAGGAGCAGCAGCAGCTTCCTCACCATGGCCAGAGACCGCAGCAGGTGAGGAAGGCCGCTGAGAACTCCTCCAGTAGCCTGCAGGCCTTCCTGCCCTGCCTGGGGAGGGTCAGCCAGCAGGGGGGAAGCCAGCAGAGAGGAAGCTTCCAGCTCAGGTCCTGCTTGATTTATCTGTCTCGCGGTTGTCACAGCATGTTCTGCTGATGTGGAACCAGCAACAGTGGCAACCAACTGTCTTGTTTTGGGGGACTTAGGGTCCTCCCTGGCCAAGAATCCCCAGGGATGCAGCTCACCCCTGAGGTGGCACTGTGTTTAAACTTAGGATGATTCTACTGTATGCTGGGACACATGGCCTTTTGGGAGGGAGGCTGCCATTGGCTCTGGAGGTCACTGATGTGCTAGTTGTCACGCTCTCTTCAGATGGAAGAGCAGAGAATGATGGAGGAAGAGATGATTCCAAGGGAAAAACAACTAAGAACACAGTATATTTAGCAGGAAGATAAAACAGAATAGACAGCAGCTACGTCAGGAGCCAGGTTCCAGGCACCTGTCCTTCCTGCATCCACGACAGCAGCAGGGGAGGAACTTGGGTCTAACTTCATGATGAGACAAAGAACGGGCTGTGGACCACAGAAAGGATGGTCTAGAGCAAGCTCCGGAAGGAAGCTTTGCATTTTCTACTTTGTTTCAGGCTGTAGTCCTTAGCTCCGGAGATACACAATGTACACAGTTTTTGAGAGGCTTGGCAATTAGCTACCAAACCACACACTTAATTATTATGCCTTGGAGGCAAAGTCCTGAACTCACAGACCTCGCATGTTCCCGCACTCCCGGGCAATCCCATGCAGAGAGTGGGCGTATACTATAAAAGATTCAGGTAAGCTGTGTCCACAGAAAGCCATCCCTAGAGGAGGCTTGCTGCAAAGAGAAGGGTACAGAATGCTTGTGTGTCTGCTAGAATTTGAAAAGTCCTTGAGGGTAATTATGAAAGACTAATCCTTTACGGTGGGGGTTATATTGGCTTTGCTAACAAGTTTGTGGTTTCAGAAACTCACGAGACAGCAATGTTCCTAATAAAAACCACTGTTAAAACCATGATAATATTGCAATATGTGAAAGCCAAGGGCTCAGGACAGAGGCCCAGAAGCCATCCCTACGGCTGACTTCTCTCCTCTGTATGAGGCCCCCTGTTCTTTCTTCCTTTCTTAATTTTTCTTACATTTCTTTTTTTTTTTTTTTTTTTTTGGTTTTTGGTTTTTCGAGACAGGGTTTCTCTGTGTAGCTTTGCATCTTCCCTGGAACTCACTTGGTAGCCCAGGCTGGCCTCGAACTCACAGAGATCCGCCTGGCTCTGCCTCCCGAGTGCTGGGATTAAAGGCGTGCGCCACCACCGCCCGGCTACATTTCTTTATTTATCCTGCGTGTGACTGTTGAGGCATGTACCATAGTTGTATATGGAGGACACTGGACAGCTCATGGGACAGAGTTTTCCCCTTCCACCTGTATGTGGGTCTTGGACATTGAACTCAGGACTTCAGGCTTGGCAGCAAAAGTTCTTACCATCTGAGCCACCTCACTGGCTCTCCATCCTTCTTTTTAACTCAACACATATCACCTACTCAAAAGTTTCTGATTATGGGTCAATCATGGACAGAAAAACCTGTTTCGGGACAGTACAATCTTCATGATTTTTAAAAAGTGAATGAAAGAATAGGGAGCTGCTACTACAAACAAACAAAAAAAAATGTCAATAAAGAACTTCCACAGGCTGGGCGGTGGTAGCAAATGCCTTTAATCCCAGCTCTCAGGGAGGCAGAGGCAGGCTGATCTCTGTGAAGCCAGCCTGGTCTACAGAGCGAGTTCCAGGACAGCCAGGAACACAGAGAAATCCTCTCTTGGGGGCGGGGGGGGTGGGTGGGTGGGTAGTGGGGGATAAAGATAGTAAAATACTATCTTCAGCTTTTTCATAGATGAATACCATCAGACAATATTTTACATACTATTAATACTCCTTACATATATTAATATCAAATTATCTATGACATCTAGTGTTGAACTCTCCAAAATTAATCCCTACACTTATCTTGTATAAACAACTTTTATTAGCACAAGAATGCTTCAGCAATCTAAACACAATCTAAACACAAGGAAAGGCCCAACTTTAAGCCTCAACCTCCGCCATGTTTTCCAGGGAGACTGGACTCACTGCCACCAGCATGGTGATATCAACCACCCAGATTCTGTCTCAGTGGCAAACGCACACTCCAGACATTTTCTGGAACACATAATTCAAAGATCACTTCATTCATAAAATTTCATCTTAATGTTGGTGTTTTGGGTTTTATTGTCAACCAGCTCAACTTTAAAGATAACTTTTAATTAAATGGGGGGGGGGGTGAGAATTTTAAAAAACACCAAGGGACAAAAACCCAGGTCTTTGTGCTATTCTCCACTAGATGGCAGTGCTAGGACGCAAATTCAGATGGAGGTGGTCTACAGAAAACAAGGAGCCAGGTTCCTGGGAATTTCTAACAGGGAAGGCAAAGGCACTTTTTAATGCTGGTTAGAATTTATTCTACAGTTGAATGAAAAGCATCCCAATAAGAGTAATACCAGTGCTAAATATGAAAACTCCCAACACTTTCAGGTTGAAGCTTTATGTACTAACGTAAACACTGGGTTTCCCTGCTTTTCCATTCCGCTCCGATTTGTACCCAACAAACAACATTCTATGAGTTGTATCCTTCATCATTTTAGAATAAAATTTAACAATGAATGAATAAATAAATAAATAAATAAATAAATAAATAAATAAATAAATGAATGAATGAATAACTCAAGGCAAAGTCTATCTCTTTACCAGAGGCTACCCCTGGGTGGAAGCGCCTGGGCTGTTCTTTGTACCAAGGTCACAGCTTAGGAACCTGAGTCAGGGCTGTAAGTGTGTGTTCTCTCAAGAGGGGAGTGATCTTCGCAGGCTCCACAAGGCAACGCAGTCCTCTGGGACTTAGCTTAGCAAGCAAGCGCTGCTGCACCTCACGTTGCTTCTGGGGTCAACAACCGGAAATGCTACCGTCTCTCTGTTAGAGTGGACTGCTCCGCTTATAAACTGCAATGTATAAAACACCAAGGGCGCAAACTCGAATGCAGTCTCACCATAGCTGCAGACTCCGCCTTCTGAAGAAGAAGTCCTTTCCCTAGCCGGTCATTTCCTCCTTGAGTGACGCTCTGCTGGGCTATGGCACCCACCGGGCCTCCACTCTTTCCCGGAGAATAAGACCAGTCTGTTTTGCTTTTTACACCCAGCAAGTGTAGGTTGTTTCTGTCGTAACAGCTGGCTCTACTGCCCTGGTAGCTTTACGGTGTTGAGGCTGCACACAACGATCCCACAGCCATGCGGAATGTTTTATCTTAGCTTTTGTTGGCTCCTGTCTTCTGCTTAATGTTCTGTTTTGTTTGCCTCTCTGGCAAGAAGTACATGGGCTTTATTTAAGTCTGGTTAGCAGGACCGAATTCCACTCACAAATTACACTTCTTGTTAGCGTTGATTTTAGAAATTCAGTCATCTCTACTGGTCCAATTATGAAAATGTAAAATGAAGCTAACTTCCCAAGTGCAGAGTTCCGTGATTCGACCCACCTTATTTAACCCTCCACATCTGTAATCAACTAACATCTCCTCAGCTGTCTGCTTCAGTTACTTTGTTACAATTCTGTAACTGAAACAGGTCATTTTTGTTTTGAAGTTTGTGTTGTCCTGAGTGGTGAAGCACACCTCTCACCCCAGCCCATAGGGGATTGAGGCTGGAGGAACACAAGCTAGGTCAGATCCCATTACACCTTGAGCTCCAGACCAGCCTGAAGCTACAGAGCAAGCCAAGCCCATGGTGGGCAGAGAAAAGGAAGACATTTTAATGGTTAGTTTAGGAAGGCTACTTCACTTCTTCAGATTCAGGTGATTGCTCCACTTGGAGTTTAGCTTTGCGCAGGGTAAAAGGTAAGAATCTCTTTTATTCTTCTTCCTGCAGCTATCCGGTTTGACCAGCGCAGTTTGTAGAAGACGCGCCTTCTCTCCAGTGTGGCTAGTCTCTCTCTTTAACAAAGATCAGGTAGCTGTTGGGAGTCTGTGGGTCTGCATATGGGTTCTCAATTCTTTTCCATTAATCCATAACTCTTTTTATGCTGAAGCTACAGAGCAAGTCAAGCCCATGGTGGGCAGAGAAAATAGAAGCTTGTTTCCATTACTATAGGTCTGTAGTAAAATTTGAAATCTGGGATGGTAATAATTCCAACAGTTCTTCTATTATTCAGTGAAGATTTGTGTTGGAATTTCGATGGAGATTGCACCAAATCTCTAGATTACTTTAGGTAGGCTGGCCATTTTGACTATATTAATCCTACTGACCCTTAAGCATGGGAGATCTTTCTATCTTCTGGTGTCTTCTTCAATTTCTTCAAGGTCTTTAAATTTTTAATCATACAAATCTTGCACTTGCTTGGTTTGTTATCCCAATTTTTTTTTTGAGGTTATTGTGAGAGGTATTGATTCCTTGATTTCTTTCTCAGTCTGTTTGTCATTTGTATAGAGAAAAGCCACTGTTATTTTTTTTTTATCTTGCTATTTTGCTTAGAGTGTTACAGGCTGTAGGAATTTCCTGATGGAGTCTTTAATGTCTTTATATATAGAATCATATCATCTGAAAATAAAGATATCTGACTTTTTCCTTTCCTATTTGTATTTTATCTCCTTCATTTGTCTTATTTCTCTAGCTAAGACTTTAAGTACTATACTGAACAGGAAAGGAGAGAATGGACATCCTTTTGCTCCTGAGTTAAGTGGGAATACTTTGAGTTTTTCTCCGTTCAGCATGATTATGGCTGTGGGCTTGTTATATACTGCCTTTTGAGATATGTCCCTCATATCCCTAGATTCTCCAAGACTTTTATCAAGAAAAGATGTTGGGTTTTATCAAAGGCCTTTTTTTTTGGTATCTAATAATATGATCATGTGGTTTCTGTCCTTGAGCCTCTTTATGTAGAAGGATATATATATATATATATATATATATATATATATATATATATATATATATTCAAATAAAAAAGTCAGTGCCGGGAATAATTTAGCTCTTTTGGAATTGTCGGCCGGTGAGTTCCTAGACCCCCAAACATTATAGGCTATTGCCAATGCTTTGGTTATCCTCCAGAACTTGATTGTAAGTCCCCATTGCTGAAAACACCACATTCTTGAGTCATAGTGCATGAAGAAATCTTGCTGGTACTAACCTAGAAGCCTCATCCTACTGGCTACCTTCCATAGTGCTAGAGGATGCTATGCATTCTACCAGGGGAGAAAAAGAATCCACTTTCTTTCCTAAGGGTAAACCCTGGGAACTAGACTAACAACAGCCCTGGTACTGTAGCGGCATGCAAGGGAGTAACCAACCACTTTCTGGTTGGATTTAACTCACACCCCACAAGAAGGAACTCATGCCTGGTACTGCTACTTGGCCAAAACACAAAGAATGGCCAGGCCATAGGCCCTAGAGGGAAACCTAATACTATTATTCTGCCGAATAAACAGAGCAATACAGTCTCCCTAGTGTTTATCCTTAAACCTCCAGATTAGTGTATGTATTGACCCTCATCAAGTAAGTTTCTTTCTATAGTAGACAGCAATTAATACAGAGGCCTACAATGTGTTGATATGCTGAGAATAAGAGACTGTGGAACTGTCAACTCTAAATGAAACAGCTATATCATATCCTTTACCCTGCCCCAAGACTTAGGGATCATTATGGAAGCAGGGGTGGAGGGGAGCAGAAAGATTGTAAGAGCTGGAGGTAGTGGACATCCATAACAAAACAGTGTTTGCTGGATGTGACACAGTGTCTTACACACACAACTCACAGCAACTAGTACTGTGTGCACAAGACCTGCGTGAGATCAAGTCAACAGAAATCAAAGCATGCGTGGGGGAGGGGCTTATCAAGCCCCATCCACAAGCTGAGGCTCCACTGTCAGCCGAAGGCTGTTGGGAGATAGAGCATTTACCTCTGCTCAAGCAGATGGTCATTATATATACACTAAGCTGACCCAGTAGCTTTAAAGAGCCCACAAAAGTGGGAAGGAACAGTGTGGAGAAGGGCAGAGGAGAAACTAGAGGGGAAGAAAAGGAGATGGACTGCATATAATGCAATCAAAATGCATTACATGCAAGCATGAAATTCTCAAACAAAAAATAATTTTTTTAAAAAATAATAAAAACAACAAAACACTGTCCTTATGCGCAATGTTCCACCTCTCACGGACAAAAAGGATGCGTGAGCACATACAGCAGCAGCAGAACTTCCCCATGGAAAGCAAGATCTGCTGCAAAGACCTACCACCTTTCAGAAACACCAGTAGGATCAGATTGAAAAGTTGCACTCTTGAAAAAAAGTTTTAATCCTTTAGAGAAGTTGGAAAATGTGTATTTTTAATGTTTGTTTTTCACTCATGTATATGTGTATCTACATGAATATTTGTGTGTGTACATGCATGCACATGCATGCCAGCAGAGGCCAGGAAGGCCATCCCATCCCCGGAAGCTGGAGTTACAGGTAGTTGTGAGCCACCCAATGTAGGTGCTGGCAATTGAATTCATGTCTTCTAGAAGAACAGGAATGGCTCCTTAACCTGTTAAGAGTATCACTGGACAGAGAATAATGAAAATAGTTCCCTGGAAACCTAATATGAAGAAAATAAGGAATGCTGGGAGGTAACAAAATCTCAAAGCTGCCTTTTTCTTGGGTACCAACTAAAGTCTAAATGTGTGAACCTCCCAAGAAAACTGTAAGTAATGGGGCTTTCCTGGGGTGATGCAGGGCACCCTGCATGCAGATGCACACCATGCCAAACACACAAACGTAGACCACAGCTCTGTCATCACAGGCCAACGGGACAGGAAATAACATGAAGAGAGATAAGAGGACCTTGAAATTAGGATGTAGGAGGCTCTGTCCATCTCACTGTGATGGACATCTCACCAGGACAGCACCGTTAAGGGGCCCAGCTCTCACTGGAGAGCACAAGAAAGGAGCTTCAACACCAGGCACAAAACAGTTGGAAGAAGAATGGATACAGAAATATCTTATTCTGGATAGGAAGGGAAGTTAGGGCCCATGAAATATGTGCACAAGTATGTCAGTGCTGGAGAGGGGGCTGTGAACGAAGGCACAAGAAACAATTTGGAAAGAAGATGGAAGCTCCTAAGACTCAAGGGATGAAACTGGAAGAAGCAGAAAAGTGAACTTCACTCCATCTAGGGATAAGAACCATCCTTGGAGGATGATGGGCTGAAAGGGCAGGAAAGCAACAGCTTTCGGTTGACTTTAAGAGTCAGAAATCCATCAGCCTGAATCCACTGTAGACCAAATGAATCACTGAAGAAACTGGGTGAAATGAGACACATTCACCCAGGGTTCCCACCCGTCAGCTGTCCCTGAGGGGAGCTACAGGAAGAAGCTCAGGTGGAAGACAATGACCCTAAGGAAAGGCTGAGATCAAGGTGAGATGGCAAGAAAGGGAAAGTAACATCTGGAGGGCTAAGAAGGTCATTTCTACGACAGGAACCCCTGGGTGAAAGAGAAAACCCCTACCCAGGCTACGCTAGCCACACATCCTGATGCTCCAAGAGACGTGAAACCACACCCAACACAAGCCACTGTGGTGCTGGAAGGAGAGGAGTGTGAAAAATCTGCCCCTGAGAGGATCGTGTGTGTGAACCCGTCCACCTGAAGTCTGAAAAGGTCTGACTTAGGGCTCACGTGATACACCTCACTGACATGATCATCATCTATGTTTGTGTGTCAGTTAAAATAAGATTTCAATTTTAAATTAAAGACTATTTCCACAATCTTTAAAAAAAAAATTTTAAATGAGAAAGAAGACGACAGTTCTTTATTTTCGGAGGTTAGCCATCTAAAACACGACAGTCTGCAGTACAGTCCCAAGCCTTCAAAGAGGACTGAAGTCTGAACAATGCACTTTGGCGGACATTCTTGTCTCACTGTGCCTTTGACAGACACCGGGGAGGGGACGGGGTTGGCACCCCACATGAGCTGTGCCGTCAGGAAGAGAGACGTTAGTAAACTGTCACATCACACAGCCCAACGGTGGCTGTGGACAGTGGGAGGACCGGTTATGAGGCAAGCCAACCAAGGTTTGGACGCAGCCCGCTATCACTGCATGACTGTACTATTCGGGAAGAGGGCCTTACAAATCTCAGGGCCCTCCCTCAGTCTTCCTGCCAGCATGCGCTCTAACACCAATGCTACATGGTTAGTGACTCAAGAGCGTGGGACTCGTGTTGCAAATCCCCACCACAAACCACCATGGCGCGGCCCGACTCATAGAAGCAGCCCATTTACCTCGTGAGCTCATGCACGGCCTTCGTTACAATGAACGCATGAAGATTAGTGCCAGGGCATAACAAATGAGACACCGATTCCGGAGTCAGTGAAATGTGTCTGCATGTATGTGTGCTGCAGGTGACCACGGGCCGGGTCACACGTACTCAATCAGGAATCCAGGAACGGCCACAGGGTCAGAGACTCTGGCCCAGGCTCAGAGGCCACCCCCCCACCCAGTGCTTTTTAACAGACTCACCTTTCAAACCCTAGAAAAAATCTCACAACGCTAACCTCTTGTTCTTATTTACTCTGAGGTAGAGGAAGCGCAGAAAGGACACCACAGCCCACAGGACTAAAGTAACTTTTATAGGAAAAAACACATTCTAGAAATAGCACACACGGTACAGGATACTATACACCAAAGCGAGAACACACACATCAAGTGCATGTTAGGCCTGTCTGCTGCAGGGCTGTTACTGACAGGCAGTAACTGCACAGAAGCCAAATACAAACAAGCCTTAAGGTACACATTACGACAGGCCTGCTGTTTGCAGCAGAGTAGATTCTTAGAGCACTCGTGAGACTTTCTTATCTAGAGCACCAAAATCTAAATATAGATACTTACATTATTGCACTCTCCAAGGAAGTACAGTGCAAATCCGTCAGCTTTTGTGGCTGCCAAAGCAATAAAAAGAAGGAAGAGACTAATCTCAATGGAAGAACATAACATCATGGATTCTACAACGAGACTCTGGTACCAGCCTTTGCATGGATTGGTTAACATAACCGATGCCCATAAATAGAACAGGGTAATGTGTGGCTTTGCCCGACAGCATAATCAGAAGATTCCCAGTTTTCACCTTGACTGCAAACAGGTTCATGGCATCCTCCAATGCACAGTGCAGTCTACACACTTCACACATATCATCTGTTGGGCCTTCAATCCTCACAGTGTGACAGAGGCGCACTGCATTTAATTTTTAAGTATAAAAAAATCCACAAGAATACTGAATACTTAAGTGCCCACCAAAATCATTACATAAATATACACATAACAATGAAGTGAACAGATTTTAACTTACACGTGTCTTCAAGAGTATCCAAAAGCAATTATCATAACGAACCCTCTAAGTTCTGGGGGGTGGAATGTCACCCAGATTTAAACTCCCTATAACTCACTTGGGTCTGTGCATGTTTTGGGTGGGCATCTAGCCGGGCTCATCTGAAGCCTCCTGATCAACAAAACAGTGGGGTCACAGGCTCACTGGGGAAGCGAGGGCGACAGCGAGCCAGTCAGCATGCATGGTAGCATGCAGAGTGCCTAGCAAGAAGTGACGTCGTAACACTGCTGTTCACATGTCCAGGCGTTTTGATTCTCAGATTAAAAACTTGAAAGATTCAGCGTCATAGGGGATGACGGAAAACACCATGCCCTGAAGACTTCAGATCCTGGCTACAATGCAGGCCATTTCTGTCTGTCTGAGTAAGCTCAAAGCATGCTTGTTTCCCGTAAAAATTAACAGCTAAGCTGGGTGGGCAGCGTTGGGGAGAATCTGGGAGGAGTTGGAAGAGGGGAATTAAATATGCTCAAAATAGACTACATGCAACTGTCAAAGAATAAATTAAAACATTCCTTTAAAAACCTAGCCTCTTCCTCTTTGAAGATGCAATTTGATTCGATCCAAAGAAAAAAGCAGGTGCTGGCCCCAGGTGGGAGCCCCTGCGTACCCGCGTACCGCAGGCAGGCGGGCACGTATCTGTAACGCGCTCAGGTAATTCGGAGATTTGTGGGTTCATTCATTCTGGTAGTTCCACACTCAAACACTTCCGCTACAAACTGAGCCCCGGCCACAGAAGGCAGCCAAGAGGCCCATCCCCGTCGCGCGTGCGGGTCAGGGGTCTCTTGTCACTCTTTGCCCAGGGACCCCACCCGAGAGGGAGCTCAGTGTGCCTTACCTATCCTGATGATGCTGCTCAGTTCATAGAGGAGCAGGTGGTTGTCCCCACCTGTGTCCAGGCGCTGCTCTATGTAGCTGTTCAGCTCGTACACAACTCCCTGCATGTTCGTGTCCTGGTACTTGAACACAGAGATAACACAAGTGAGGCGTGGTTAAAGGACAGTCAAAGCATATATGACTTTGCCCTGGCATATAATAAGGCGTGCTGTTTCTACACCCTCAGGCTCTGGCTGTGGACTGCTTAGAGAGTGCGGCTAAGCACAGTCTAGTTGTCAAGCAGGCAGGCTGAAAACCAAACCTGCCAGGACTCCTCTGTCAAGGTTGTCTTCGGGCGGCAATCTGTTGTCGGCTTATTCATATAAGAACATCAAATGTTATATACACGGCAGCACTGACCCATGAGGACGGCTTGACTGGGAAGAGAGTTCAAAGGCCGCCTGAGGGAAAGCGTGACACCATGCTAGGAGAATCCCCGGGGACAGTGCCGGGTGAAATATGACTCCATGAGCTCAGGTCACCTCACCGCAGAGCAGGGGTGCGCAGTGTGACCCTGATGCTGCAGTCACTGCAGGACGCACTGTCACACCGGTAGGAAGGGTGCTCACCCGACCCTGGCCAGTCAGGCCACACCGCCGCTCTCTCAAGGACAGAAGCTGAAGAGCCTCCCTGCTCTCCCTGTCCCATGCTTAACCTACAAACCCTATTACCCAAACAGCGAGCGTGGCCAACGAAAACCAAAACAAGATTCATTGACTCCTCAATTGAAAACCTTCCCAGGCTTCCCACCGCACTGGGGAAATGGACCAACCGGTGCCTCCAGCAAACACTGCTACCGTCCACCAGGGACGCTGTCTCTCCCGTCCCCACCCCCTGCACACGCTCAGGGTCTCAACTCTGACACCTCTCTGTGTCGGGGCACTCAACAGATATCGTTCAATTCTAAAGATCTGCTCCAAGTGTCATGGGTGAAACCTGTCTGTGGAGTGAACCAGGGGCTCCATCAGGGCAGTCAGCCCACACCACCCTGCCTGCACACCTACGGGACAGTCCCTCTGCTGTTCTCATGTTCCTTCTCATGGAAGGGTGTCAGTGAAGGAGTTAAGCCCCATCTGCTCCACGGTGTAAACGAAGAGAGGACCCAGCGAGGCCCCGGCTTGGACCACTTGGGCCAGAGGTGCTTAGAGAACCCCAGCACTTCCCTGACGACTGTCAGAGACAGCGGGGCTGGCCAGCCACAGTGAGGGACCACAGAGGCCCGGCTGCCACCCCAAGCCATGGCTTGATGCTATCACTAAGGACCTGGCTAGGGGAAGAGACTGTGCTTGGGGTAAGCTGGGAACAAACATGAAGACTGCCGCCATCGGACTAGATCCCCTGACGTCACCAGTTACACCTCGGGGTGGCAGGAGGCCAAGTGGCTGTACTCGGTGTCCAGAGACCAAGAGAGTATGATCAGTTCAAGGGACAAGATCAAAGCTGCCACCAGCAGGGCCCGGTCTGCAGAGAGCTGACGTCCCGGCCAGACGATTGATCGGGTGTCCCTGCCAATCAACAGGGCAGCCCTCTAACAGGCTTTCAGGTCTCCAACCCTAAAGTTTTCCGTAAAGGAGCAGAACTACGACTTGATCTCCACAGCAGACTTGTCAATGAATTCTCAGAGGAAGCCAGTTCGTAGGCTTGACTCTTTCACATGGAGAATGGGAGGTGGGGCCCAGAGGAAGAAGGACGCTGATACCCAACCAACAACACATAAAGCAGACCATCTCCATCCTTTCCCACAAGCCTGCAGCTTCCCACCTCAACACCTGTGCATGACAAAGTCACCCAACCGGGGGGGGGGGGGGGGGGGGGGGGGGGGGGGGATCGCTGGACGTCACCTCCCCTCTGACCTCCGGCCACCAGCCGGTGTCTGTGGTGATGTGTTGCCGGATTCTGTCGCAGGGACAGACTGCTATGACCCCCAGCTATCTTCTAGTTTGAGACTCTTCCTGACTCCCACTTTGCAAGGGCACCAGTGAGATGACAATAGGGGTCACGAGCAGTTCAAATCCCGATGTCCCCAGAACAGCACCCAGAAGGTTACAGCCTGTGAAGGATCCTCTGTGGATCATTCTGAAGAACGCCATAGAATTTTCTACTGTCACAAATGCCCTTCCCTACTGCTAACCCGAACACTGGCTCTGAAGTCTCCCCACGTCCTGGGAACAGGCTAATCTGAGACTTACACGGACCAGGAGGAAAGCTGAGTGGAGAGAGTGACCGGGTCAAAAGCCCCACTAGACAGCTGGGGTTTATTTATTTTGTGAGGTTCCCGTCTGTGCGTGTGTCTGAATGCTGGGAACTGACCCTGAACCTCGTGTTTGCCAGAGCTAACTCCATAGCCTTTGGATGTTTCTCTTCCATGAACACATGCGTGTTTGTGTCTCTTGAGGGGAGGGGGAGATTCAGCAAGAGGACAAGTGAGTTGCTGAACCCTGGTACGAATGGCTCCACAGCAAGTCCTTCCTCACAGCCTGGCCCATACCCTTTGGTAACAGTCCTTGTCGCACCCCCCCCCCTTAGGTCAGTGCCCAGCAGCTTTCCATCACTTCTGGACAAGAATCAGTTGTCACAAACCACAAACCACACATGCACACGCATGCACACGCATGCACACACACACACACACACACACACACACACACACACACAGGGACAGGGATGGAGCACGTATCGTGGAATGTCATCTCTGGGCTCCTAGTTTCTCATCTGTGTGAGAGGGCGATGAACGGTAACCATCTTCAGAACTTTCAGCCCTTCATAAAGTTCACAGTGAGTGCCGAGTGACAGCTGTCCTTTGTGACAGCTTGTGATCCACAGCAAAGGAAGGCGGGTACTGCACGAGCTCCCAAACCTTGGGATGAGCGCGGCCAACCTCCCCTTCAGTGTCTGTCCACACTGATCCCCTGCAGAACCATCTTTACCAGTGCGACCACCCAACACAGCACTTCACAAGGACAGCACCAGGACACAAAAACCAAACGTGAGAAGTCCTATCCGCCAGACGTCACAGTGTCCCCTACGAAATCTGACTGTGTCCCCACCCGTCACTCAGGGCTCACTGTGGCGTCTCGGGGCATCTGGCACTTGTCTGCGGTGTGGATCTGGACACTGGACTCGCATCCTCAGCCCGCACAGTCAGCACTCCACATTCCGGGCTGTGTCTCCGGCTCAGTTTAGGCATTTTCAAGTAAGCAAAGCTATAAATAAAGACTTTTTTTTGGTCACATAGACAGCGTTAACTGGAGAATGCTAACGACTCTACAACTGAGCAGTGAAGGACCAATGAAGTCCAGGAGCCTCAGAGGCGGAGGTGGAGGCACACTGATAGTCTGGAGTGAGAGGCTGGCTTCCAGCAGCCGTGTGTTTTAAACTCCCGGTAGCAGACTGAAAAAGGCTAACAGCTTGGTGGTAAGTACTCGCCTAAGATCTGCAAGACCCAGGGACCGACCCTCAACACCTCTGAAAATTAAGTAAGAATAGCAATTGACAGTCACAGGAGGTTGACCCTAGAGTTCGGGGAGAGGGGAAAAGGCAGCTGCCCTGCCAGTCCCAGAAAGCGACTCTGAGGAATGCTACACCCTCTGTGAAGGAGGCGGGCATGTTCCCGGGAACACAGTCAGGGACTCGGAGAAAGCTGGAGAAGACCTGAGACAGAGCAGAGGGACAACACACAGGACACCAGCTTGGGAGTGAGCAGTGTCCACCACCACATCAGGCACCACCCGAGGAATTTCACACCGAGCTGGGGAATCAGGCGGGATTCCACACACAAGCAGGGTTTGCTTCTGAAACCATACCATCAACCCAACACAAAGAAACAGAAATAATAAAAACTCACACTAATGAAGAATCATGAATTCAAGGGTTTGTTAAATAACATGAACTAACTTAACTCAGGAAGAACAACAGGGTGCAGAGGGCTATTTGAAAACAACTTAGGAAAAGGAGAATGAAGCAATAGTCAGGAACCACTGACTGCAACAGCAAAAGATTCTGATGCTTATGTTACTGCTAGAAACCTGATGTGGAGGCAAATGATGAGAACAGGAGCCAGGAGATGTAGGGGGGAGGGCTGGGCCCGGCATATGGGCTTCCGGGTGGGGGTCCCCGGTAGTGAAAGGTTCTCAGTAGTGCAAGCACACTGTAGTAGCCGAAGCTCTGGCTCTCGGGGACTTCAAGCTCTTGTTGAGGGGGATAAATAAGAAAAGAAGAGCAAATAGCCCGTCTCTTTGACAAAAAAAAAAAATCAAACACCTTAATGAGAATCTGCAACAGAAGAGCAGCTGGATCCATCAAGGTATACTATTTCAAGGTATTTTCTGTATTCCTTTCTTTACAATAAAGATGTGTGTTGAACAGCAATGTTCATGACACCTGGGGCTCGGGGGACCAGAACCGGCTGCACATCTGGGCTTCAAACAATTCTCCTGTTGTAATATCTTTAAATACGTGCACCCTGGTGTGGGTTTGCGCTGCTGAGAACGGTAGGATCAAACGGGAAACAGTTTGAAATCTTGTGACACGGGAATGTTGTTCGGTTCCCATTTTTTGTTGTCTGGCATGGTTTAGTACTGAGCCTCAGACCAAATGGCCTCCACTGACGACCACAGAGAACATATGTGTCTTTTATGTAACACTGCCATCAGGAAATCAGAAACAATTCTCCATAGACAAATGGTCCATGTGTTCAATCTACCTCGGATACTGTGGGCTCTGCCCAAACAAAGTGCAAGCAAGCAGATCCAACAATAAACAGTGAGAGCTTCGCCTAGGTGGCAGAAGGACAGACTGAGTTGCCCGGGGGAATGCTTCACATCAAATCTACTCGGGGCCCTGCCACACTCAGGGGTGAGCTTCTTGGGGGCTTCTGCAGCTCTGGTGGCTGCCTGAGTAACCAGCAGCAGAGGCTGAGAAGAGAAGGGTTCTTCCCCACGTTCAAGTGGCTAAAGCCATTTCAGGTGATATGTTTGATAACAAGAATCGGAAGGGGCTCCCCTTGCAGGCATTCCAAGGGCTCTTCCTCACTTTCCAGGTGAGAAACACTGGTTGGGCTGTTTGATTTCCAGAATTAAGAATGTTTCTATTTTTCTTTACCTGTCTGGGGCATGGCATCTCTTAAGTGTTCTTTAGAAGTTGTGCTGGTTAGTTAATGCCATCAACTTGATCCAGAAAGCACTTAAGATACAAGCTTCTAGGGGGTCATGTCTGAAAGGGAGTGTCTAGGGTGGGTTAGTTGAGGTGGAACAACCTACTGTTGTGGAATATTAATTTAAGTTGTGTTACATTCATTTCGAGTATTTGTTTAATAATACAAAGATGTGTTGCATTCTTTTATGTTGCCTTGTTTAACTCTGTGATGCCGCTGTGTTACTTCCCTGTCCAAAACACCTGATTGGTCTAATTAAGAGCTGAACGGCCAATAGCAAGGCAGGAGAAAGGATAGGTGGGGCTGGCAGGCAGACAGAATAAATAGAAGGAGAAATCCGGGAAGAGAGATCAAGGAGCAAAAGGAGAGGGGCCAGTCACCCAACCATACAGTCACATAGCCACACAGCCAGACACAGAGTTAAGAAGTAGAGGATATACAGATACAGAGAATGGTAAAAAGCCTAGAGGCAAAAAGTAGATGGGCTAATTTCAGTTAGAAAAGCTGACTAGAAACAAGCCAAGCTAAGGGCTGGGCGTTC
This sequence comes from Peromyscus leucopus, assembly GCF_004664715.2. Classification (NCBI taxonomy): domain Eukaryota; kingdom Metazoa; phylum Chordata; class Mammalia; order Rodentia; family Cricetidae; genus Peromyscus; species Peromyscus leucopus. Next base: position 53,528,740 of record NC_051085.1, read on the forward strand.
ATAAGTAAGAATAAGTCTCCATGTATTTATTTAGGAGCTGGGTGGCGGGCCCCCAAAGAGCAAAAAAGTGAAACAAAAACAACCAACTACAACCTAGCTTGCATGCAGACAGTAACACTCCATGGGCCGGGGTCCTGGGCTCCTGAGCACTGGAATTCGTCTCTCTCTGCTCCACAGCTGCTCCGTGCTGCTGCCATGGCTCTCCCAACACGGAGGACTGCCAGCATCCCCCGAAACGTGACCCCAGACACGCCCTTCCTTCCTCAAGTTGTCTACCCCAGGTATTCTGCCACAGCAGTGGGCGAAGTTACTAACACAGTGTCCAAGTTGTATGGGTCTATTAATTATCAAAGTGACAGGTTCTCTGCTGGCCTTTCACACACTTGTCCATACGTATTATCTCGGATCATACAAAGCTACCTCACAGCTAATGCCCCCAACACACACACATTCACGGGCAAAGGCATGCATACACACCTGAAAATGCAGATACAGACACATGGATATGCATACACACACTCATATAAACACACTCACATATGTACAGGTGCACACACACATATACATACACACACATATGCACAGGTGCACACACACTACACATATACATGCACATCCATAGTATGCCTGACATGTATTTACACTAACAACACACACTTCAGCCTCTATGTTTTTTATGTAATTGCTACTTCTTTACTTAGATTTTAAAGGATGCATGTTCTTACTCTCCACGTCCTCACTTTGTTCTTTTCTGTTGTTCGGTTTTTGTTTTTGTTTTTGTTTTGTTTTTGTTACTCTGAGATAGCCTCCAAGGCAGTCCTTCTGGTGTCAGACTCGCTATGTGGTAGAGGCTGGCCCTGAACTCCCCAGCCTCCTGCTCCTGTCTCTCGTGGTCTACCCTTGGCGATATCATGCCAGCTATGGCTGTTGGCTGGAGGGAGGCACAGTGACTCCTCCCCTTCCTCCTGAGTCCAGCGCTGTGCGGTCACTGTCACTCTTGAGAAATGAACCATGTTTTAACGCTTTGCTTCAGAACTGACTGAGCACGGCTGCAAAATCAGCCACATTAACGTATATTTGCACTGTTAGGAAATTCAGTGCTAACAGGACTTCACCTGCCCTTGGGGACACTGAGGCAATCCACTTCACTTTACACCCATCTAGACAGAAGACCCCATTTCCTACTCAGTCACAGAGAAGCTCTGAGTCTTGGCACGTTTACCTTCCGGCTTCCTCGGCTTTATATGTTCAGTTATAACTAGGTTTTCTGCCCAGCCATTAGAACGCCTCTCCTGAGGGGCTGGAGAGATGGTTCAGCAGTTAAGAGCACTTGCTGCTCTTCTAGAGGATCCAGGTTCAATTTCCCACACCCACATGGTGGCTCACAACCATCTGTTAACTCCAGTTCTAGGGATCAGAAGGTGTCTGACCCTATTCACAGGTTCAAGTGATCCCTGGCGGAGGAGGATCTTCTACAGGGACCCCTCTCACTTTCCGGGAAATGGAGGCCTTGAAAGAGCAGCCTTGGCAGGGAGCAGGTGTGCTCCCTGCCCTGGGTGCTCCCCCACCCAGCTTCAGGTCTGTATTCCCCACCAAAAAGGGCTCAGTTTCAAAGAATAAATACTACAGAGTAAGCAAAGAAATGTAAAGGATGTAAACACCAAGGTGAAAATCATTTGCATGAAGTCAAAAAATATTCCCCAAAGGAATGAATGTCAGCCCCGCAGGACACTGGCTTCTGTGTAAAATACAGCGCTGCTCTCAGCTCGGGATGCAGCAAAGCACTGTGGAGGCAGGAAATAGTGCTCTGCTGCTCATTAGGCTGAGGGAGGTCCCAACCCTGCGGCTCTGTCTCCACCTTACCGCCTAAGCATTTGAATGCTGTGAGTTCAACAAAAGAATTGCTCCACACGGTGCAATCTTAATGACATTCTTGACACCCTTCACCTCATATTAGAGGTCCCCCAGGCACACTGGCTGCCCCTGCACGGCCACCTTCCCGGTTCTCAACCCCTCCTGTGCCTGGGAACTCCTCACCATCTTCTACAAACCTGTCCTGTCCCAGTCCCTCTGGGAAGAGCAGCACTAGCTGCGGCCACCTCCCCTCCCTACAGAGCCGAGGACGGGCACACAGGGCACACAGCACAGCCCCGTGACATTCAACTGTGTGCTCACAGGCATCAAAGACAGGACATTCAGAAAGTCCCACGGTGGTATGGGCATTTCACTTCCACAGGGAAGGAAGAAAGCCGCAATTAAAGCTATCAAGGGATGCCCTTCTCTTTCTTAACTAAATCACACACAAATCGAGTCAAGGAGAAATCTGAAGCCGTGGTGAGTCTGGGCAGCTGTGGCTGCTGCATCCAGGAGTCTAAAGGCAACTCTGCCCAAGGTTCAAGACCAAGGGAGTCAAGCTGAAAAACTGCGGCCTAACTTAAAAATCCTCTCCCCAAAAGGATGACTCGGGAAGTAAAGAACAATATCCCGGGGAGAGTGATGACACAGGACTCCAATTCAACATGGGGAGAGCCTGGCGTGACCCCGAGACTGGACTGACGGCAAACATTACCGTTCCCTCAGCACACCGAGGCGTTCAACAGAAGCAATGTGGTCGCCGCCCTCGCCAGGCCAAGGGAAGGTGGAGGCCAGAGAATGGGATCCGGACTCCGGAAAAGCAATCTGTCCCATGCACTCAGGGAAAACCAGGCGGTCACACTGCTGGGGGACCATTCTAAGCCCCGTCCCCTCAAGGCCCCTGATCACTGAGCTCTGAAAGTGACGTGGCTCACCCTCTGCACTGTCAGGAGACTCTGTAAGACACAGACGTGAGCGGCAAAGAAGTGTGGGAAACTAGCCATCCATCCACGAGTACAGTCAGTTAAAACAGAAATAAAACAGCGACCCCCAAGACACACTCGACTGCATGTAAAGGTTTTGTGAAGGTCCTGTCTACACGACCACAGTGTGAGCAGCACACACAGGACAGAGGCTAACTTCTGCGTGAGGAAGGACCTACGGAAAATGAACTTCGGGGAAGCATTTGTTTGGTTTTCTCGGGAGAATTCGAGTGCGCAGAAGGATTATCAATGGGCTAATACGGGCGGAAACACAGACACAATTTTAATTGTGATGGTCCGATGTGAGCAAAAGTGTGAACAGGACCGGGCGGGGGGGGGGGGGGGGGGCGGGGGGGGGGCAGCCTGCTACAGAACTCACAGTCAGCAGGGCACACAGTGGCCCTGGGGGTCTACAGAGTATCAGTACCGCAGATCAGTGGGGCCAAGAGACAACCCAGTGAGAGCACTCCAGAGAGATGGGATTCAGCTAAGTGTGACACTCCCCACATCAGGCTGGCTTAGTAAAAACCAAAGCATTCACCAAGATCCTAATGAGCACGAACGCCATTCATTCCAAGGGCAAAGAGCAGCCTTTTATAAATACTCAGGGGAGAGGAAAAAAAAAATCAACATTATAAAAGAAAGCCTCAAAATGCACTCCATTCTGCCACAGTCCATTTGTGAGAGTACAGCAGCACACAGATGCCGTATTCTGCCCCCAGGAGCCCAGGCATGCCCACAGGGCGGCACATCCCAGCAACTGAGAGTTGAGATTGCTTCTTATATGGATGCTGTCTCTCCCTATTCTGGTCAGAGCCTCTTTCTTTTTCTTTTCTTTGTTTTTTGTTTTTGTTTTTTGTCTTCAGTTGTTTTTGTCTTTTGAGACAGAGTTTCTTCTGTATTCCTTGGCTGTCCTGGAACTAGCTCTGTAGACCAAACTGGCCTCAAACTCACAGAGATCTGCCAGCTTCTGCCCCCCAAATGCTGGGATTAAAGGTGAGTGCCACCACCACCACTGCTCAGCTCAGAACATCTTTCTAAGAGCCAATCACGAAACAGAAAAGACAGGAACATGGCTGGTAACAGGCATATGGATAATCCTGGATCCCTCAAACGCCCCTACCACTAGGGTTACAGACACACACTGCCACCCCTGCCTTTTAAGATGGGGGCTGGGGATCCAAACACAGGTCCTCACGTGTGCACCAGAGGTACTTCACTGTCTGAGCTGTCTCCGGTCTGCCTGCCGGCGGCTAAGTGAGCTAGACCCCTTAACCATATTACTCTAGATGGAGACGACCCTGACTTTCTGGGGGTACTGAGCACACTACCAAGTCTTCACCACAGTCATCGGCCTTGATTCCTCCACAAGTAAAAATGACTGAGCTGAGATCCAGGGATCTTCACAGGCAAGGTTCAAGAGGGAGTCAGCTCAGTGGTGGGCTGCGGTGTCCTGCAGAGGAGATGGCTTGAGGGTGGCCTCTGCCACCAGGGCTGAGGTGACATCTCCACATGAGGATGCTTGGCCAATGCTGCCTTCACGGTTCCTCTGGAGAATCTGTAAATCCGGCCGTCTCCTGGCTCTAAGAGCCTAGCTGTGGCACGATTCCAGATGTGCAGGCACGTGTGTGCCTCATCTGGGTATTCCGCCCCGGGGGGCTTCCGTGTACAGCCTCTCTCTCTGCATCGGCTGCCCTAGGGACACCCTGGAAAGGGTGCCGAGTTGCTGCTGTGCTTTTCTCACCTCAGTGCTAAGACAACATGGAAATTAGAGAAGAAGGGAACTTCACGTTTCCAGTCCCAGGACAGTGTTGTAGAAACTGCGTTCGGTTACTCACCCTGCTGACTTCCTTAGGAGCTGATTCATCTGGGGATGGAGAAGCAAGGAGAGACAGTTAGCATCCGGAAGGCACACTGAGACACACACATGTTCACCCCCTGACACACTTCTGCACAGCTTCCTCTGAGGAAGTCTGAGAGTCTCGTAAAGGTTAAACATAATGAATTAAGAGAATAAGGGGGAGATTAAATACCACAGCAGCCGCTGGCGCAGGTCACATTTTTAAGATTCTAAAATGGAAATGCAGTTACACACGCACACTCAACTCCACTGAAGCTGGGGGGGGGGGGCGTAGAAGGCTGCAACCCCCAGAAATGCACCACAGATCCCTCAGTGCATGAGGAGTCCTGCCAGCAGGCATGAAAGGGTCCGGCCACTCCCCTGCAACGGCAGTGGCCTGGCCAGGCAAGCAGTGCACGCTCCATCTTTGGCAACCACTGCTGAAGTCACAGCCATGGTTGGCAACTAGTCCCAGCGAGGCCCCTGGGACCTGCCCCTAGGGCTGGCTTTAGACAAGGAGATGCCAGTGTGACCTCCGGGGTGTGAGGCACAGGGTCCAGAGTGGCCGGGCAGCTGCTGAAGCTCCGCCCAGCCCTCCACACCCAGCAGGCAGGCCTGCTGCTTCACTGCTGTGTCCTTTCTCTGAAATAAACGACGCCTTTGCAAGCATCGTCAATTCCGGTCCTGCATCATCTCCAGCCATCTAAGTCTGTCTGCAAGTACAGTGCACCTGCACCAGAAACTGGCTGTGCCGTGCGTGTGCATGTGCGTGCGTGTGCATGTGCGTGTGCATGTGCATGCGTGCGTGCGTGCATGTGCGTGTGTATACAGCAGACACAGACAAAAACAGCCGCTGCACCAGCTCCCAAGTTCAGACAGGTTTGAACCTCCTTTTTGGTGTGCCCATCAACCCATCACCGGTTCCCAGTGTGTCCCAGAAGCCATTTCCACTACCATACCAAGTCTAGTCCCACAATACACTGTGGCTTTCAGAATGAACAACTCGATTTCAAAACTGGTTGCCCACTCTACCAGGGTATGCTCACTGGATGTGGGCGATGTGGGAGATGGTTGATGAACAGTGTAGGTACTGCGTGAGACTGCCCCAAGAATGAAGAATGTACCAGGTCAAAGGTGCTTTTTAACCTTTTTTTTTTTTGGGTGGGGGGAGCTTTTCAAGACACAGTTTCTCTGTGTAACAGCCAAGACTGTCCTGGAATTCGCTTTGTAGACCAGGCTGGCCGGCAACTCATAGAGATCCGCCTGCCTCCGCCTCCCGAGGGCTGGGACTAAAGGCCCATCTTCTTTATTGGAGGAGCATCATGGGGTTTTTCACCTGCCCTTCACCTCCCATTTATCTTTTCCTGAACGGCTCTGAAAATGGAACTATTAAACCATTATCAGCTTATTAGTGCACTCTAAAGCTATAAAGGCTTGGATTAGTGTAATCAAAAAACTATATCAAAGCAATTCAGTACGCATGGATTTTAAAAAAGCAAACTGGCTGGCATGGCGGCATGAGCCTCCGGAGGCTGGGGCAGGAGGATTGTAAGTTTGAGGCCAGCCTACGCTGTCGAGTGAAAGCATGTCTCAAATTTAACTAATTAATTAATTATCAAACACAATCATCTTCACAGGCATCCAACTCGCAGCCACAGTGTGTGGTGGGGTTGGGTGTCAATCAAGCATGGCCCCAGACTTTAGCTCCCTCCATCACTACAGAGAATAGTTTCAGAGTCCAACATCTGCTAACAAATTAACAAATATTTTCCTGCTCTTCTCATTGCCCTGGCCTATCGCTCCTACGCAAGTACTAACCAGGTCAAAATCTGGCATATTACTTCTCAAACTAGTGTATGTAAAAGATACACTGCCGAGCCGGGCAATGGTGGCGCACGCCTTTAATCCCAGCACTCGGGAGGCAGAGCCAGGTGGATCTCTGTGAGTTCGAGGCCAGCCTGGACTACCAAGTGAGTCCCAGGAAAGGCGCAAAGCTACACAGAGAAACCCTGTCTCGAAAAACCAAAAAAAAAAAAAAAAAAAAAAAAAAGATACACTGCCTGCATATATCTACAGAACCAACCATCTTCAGCTCAATGGGCAATTTAAAGTATCTGGAGGGAAAAAAAAAAAAAAAAAACTTTTGCCTATAGATGATTTCTGGATTTTCACCTTGGAACGAATTTAGAAATATTTCCTCCTCCCCTCTCTTTTCCCCTCCTCTTCCCTGTCCTCTTCGCCTGACTTTAGCACTTACAACTTGTGCTAAATGAACGTCAGGTCTATTACACACAGGGAATGTTGTATTGTGGGTCACCAAGAAATCCATGTTCCCTCTTCCCGTACTTGGCAATTTTATTTACTGAACTCTCCTGTCCCAGAGAGTCAAATGTGTAGAAGTCAAGTGCCTAATTCCATTCCATAGTGCAGGAGCACCTCGGGGCGGTGCAGGAGCACCTCAGGGGCGGTGCAGGAGCACCTCGGGGGCGGTGCAGGAGCACCTCGGGGGTGGTGCAGGAGCACCTCCTCGGGGGCGGTGCAGGAGCACCTCAGGGGCAGTGCAGGAGCACCTCAGGGGCAGTGCAGGAGCACCACCTCGGGGGCAGTGCAGGAGCACCTCATGGGCAGTGCAGGAGCACCACCTCGGGGGCAGTGCAGGCACTCCAGCAAGCAGTGGCAGGCTGGGGTCTGCAGGGCCTGGCAGTACTCCCTTGGGAAAGCGCTATACTTGGGAGCCAGAAAACATCCAGAGAGACACCATCCTGACCATGAGAACCGTTACTGAAAAACAGAGTTCTTCTTCCAAAACTAAATGACAACTAAGAAGAAACTTGCCCCCTCCAGCCCAGACTGTTACCATTGCTGGTAGACCAGAGGAACTCCAGGGTAGAGCCACAGTTTGGAATGCCGTCCTGGTGGCTTCCAGCAGCACTCACAACTGACCTGCTGGTGGGCATTTCACTTTGAATGGCTGGGGAAGGGGTAGTGGGAAAGAGGGAACTGACTTGGATAACAGACTAAATTATTCGTGAGCATCAAATTATCAGTAGACAGGTTCACAGGAGAGGACCCGGGTCTTCAGGGAGAAGAGCACCTCCTCTTTAACTACACACCTGGGCAGCTTCTAGATACTGAGGAGCCTGTGCCCAGGCACTCAGCCCTGTCCTCAGGAGCCGTGGAGGCCACTGAGACACACGAACAAGGAAACAAGCATCGGCTGCACAGCCATGACCGCACTTGCTAAAGACAGATGTATTTCCTCAGAAAGGGGAAACCATCTCTCCATCCAAACTCCATCTTAATGATCTTTAAAAGCCTTAGCAAGAATCGGGCCTGGAGGAAAAGAGTCCCCTCGGGGTTTTCCTAGTACTGAGTGGTGTCCCTCTCACAGTAAATACTCCCGTTAAATATTTTATGTCTTTCTAACTGTGCGGGTATTTGTGTTTTGTGATCGCTTTCCATGTTTCCTGGATGTGAGGTGGAATCACAGTCATGGGCCCACACTTGTAACAACAGATTACAGGAATCCGAACGTGCTGGCAGACCTGAGGTGCTCCTGTGGCTGCTGTCACGTGCTCACTCTGGGATTAATGGAAGAATGTGGGAACCTGAGTTTGGGTCTCCAGCAACACTGAAAAAGCCAGTCGGGGCAGCACATGGTCATAACCCCAGGGCTGGGGGGCCAGAGACAGGTGGATCTTGGGAGCTCAACAGCTGGCCACTCTAGCCGAATCAATGAGCTCAGTGGCAGACCTTGTCCCAATACATAAGGGGGAGTACAACAGAGGGCACCCGGTGTCAGCCTCCACCACCACATACACGCACACACGCACACATATCCACTACATACACCAACTTGTACACACACGTGCCCACCAGTACGAGGACTAATGCATGGAACAGATAGTCTCAATAGAGGAGACACAAATGGTCAATAAATACTTGAAAAGGAGTTCAACTTCCTTAGCCGTCAGAGAAGACTGTTTGGGGATTCCATTCCACCGACCCCAGTCAGAATGGCTGTCATCAAGACCCCAGACAGTAGCCATGCTAACGAGGCTCCAGAGAAAGGGAAAGTCTTATCTCCTGATGGTGGAGGTGTAAACTGCTGCAGCTTCCGGAAAACACCGTGGGTGGGGGCGGGGAGTCTCCAAACAACAACCTGAGCTACCATATGACTGCACTGTTCCCTCTTGAGGACAGACCCAGAGGACAAAGTCATCACTACAGAGACTCGCACATCCTGGCTCAGCTCATTGGAAGCTCACCCCCTCCTCCCTGTGCCCACCCTCCCCTCCTCCTCCCTGTGCCCACCCCTTCCCTTGGCTCTGTTTCCCACTCTCTTACTTAACAGTAGCACACTCCAGCAGTTCCCTTCCCTCCTACACCAGTAGTTCCCCTCACCCCTTGCCACACTCCTGACCAGCATGGGAGAAGTCTTTCCTCCCAAGGTACCAACAGGAGCCTCTCCCTCCAGGGCCCACCGCTCCCTGGATCCTGTCCTTCAAACTATCTCTGAGAGGCTCCCTGTGCCCCGCCCCCAGGCTTTGGCTTCTGAGTCACATGATTCCCCAAGACAAGCAGACACCTCTGACCTGGGCACTAGCAGCCCTGCTTTTACTGGTCGATCCAGACCTAGGAACCTTCAGTTCCTAGCATATACTCCTAAAGCCGTACGTGATGTGACAGCAGAATTTCTGCTGATAATAAGCAGCTCCCAGCACCTGAGACGACCTCACACGGGAGAAGTCGAGGGAGACCGCAGGCGGCTTCCAAGTGTCGTAATGTGCTTATTTACAATTTTTGAAATTAAAAATATAATTACATCATCTCCTCCCTTCCCTCTTCTCCCCCAACACAGCCCATGCCCTCTCATTCCCTCTCAAATCCATTGCTGCTATTTCTTTAAATGCTACCGTTACATATATGAATAGACACATACATATACATCCTGTTGAGTTCCTTCAGTCTTCCTTATATGTGTGCGGTTTCAGGGCTGACCAGTTGGTACTGACTAACTGAGGAGAGATGGGAGAGTGGAGAGAACAGAGGAGCTGCTCCAGCCTCAAAACGGCTCCCCGGTTTCACCTCTACCATTGGTCCAACTCGGATCACTCAGAAAAACTCTGACGATCCTGTCACACTCTGAACGGTGTGTGTCAGATGGCTGTAACTGTCACACTTTGAACGGTGTGTGTCAGATGATTGTAACTGTCACACTCTGAACGGTGTGTGTCAGATGGCTGTAACTGTCACACTCTGAACGGTGTGTGTATTCCCTTTACCTCATTCTTACATACAGCAATAAAGCCGCAGAATAAAGAGAGCCCTGAGATGCTAAAGACGACCCTTTCCTGTGGCAGGTGATATTTACTCCAAAGGCCAGTGTGTAGTGACAGAGAACTGTTTTCACACAATGTGCTAAAAAATACAACCTTGAACTGTCTGACCATGAACAGCGTTAACTCTGTGGAGACAAGTGCAGAGCTTCCAAATTAGCCTTCGGTCCCTCGGTCTCCGTTCCTTGAATGAACATCTTCCATATCCTGCCATGCCAAACACTATGTAAGACACAAGAGGCTAAGTAAATGGATGGCAAGCTACGGCACCAAACAATTCCTGAGAACTGACAACCTATAAAACATCATAGAACTACATGTATGGGAAGCCATAGGCTGCAGAAACATGGAACAGATGGTATTTATAAAGACTGGGACATTTTACTGACTCCCTCATGTCAAAGCCCATGTCAGACAGACACACACGTTTCTTCAACAAGCGAACAGGCCAGTGACCTCCTACCTTCTCAGCACTCCTCGGAAACAATGTAAAGTGGCATAAATGTTACTCTTTTTTATTTGTGTATGTGTAATGTATAGTCTGTGAGTACAGGTTCGTGTGTGTGTGTGTGTGTGTGCGCGCGCGCGCGCGCGCATGCACGCACGCACAAGAGAGCGTATGTTCAGGTACATGGGCATATGTGTGCCCTGTGTGTATGGAGGCCAGAGTGTCATGTCAGGTGTTTTCCTCTATGTACTTTAAAACCCTTTTTTTTTAAATTGTTGTTTTATTGTTGTTGTTGTCATATGTGATATGCATACCTGAATGCAGGCACATGTGTGGCTTGGTCTGTACGTGGAAGTCAGAGGGCAACTTTTTGTGACCATGTTTTCCTTCCACCATAGGCTGTGAGGACGGGACTCAGATCAGAAGGCTTGCGTGGCGGGCACTTTTACTGCAAAGCCATATCATTATTATTCTCGACTTCAAAACACTGGAAGTGAGCCAACTGTGCTTTAGTAGAGGCTTGGGGAAGCAAAGTAGTCATGTACAACCAAAGACAGCCCAGTAACAAAGAACACAGCCCGTGTACACCACAGCTCAGGTGGACCTCAGAGCCAAGGTGCCAAGAGACACGAGAGGCTGGAAGTGGTTAAGCATCACTTGATTCCATCTACAGAACCGGGAAAAACAAAGCCAATCACCAGAGAACCATTTGGTTACTGTAGAATCAGATGGACAGAGTGGCCAGGAGGGGAGAGGGTCGTGTCACAGGTGTGCCGTGTCCTCCATCTGGTGGTCACATGAACCTAGATGATTTAAATTCTGCGGAATCATACACCAGGAAAACTAATAGCCAAGTATTTTTTTAAATGTACCTGGCTGTCGTCTGAGGTCACTGGTGTCAGGGGCTGACCAACCCTGCTTCAGTCTTTGAAGAGGTTCTAGTGCTATGTGAGGGGTGTGGAAGCTGGCCCAGAAGGCTGCTGAGGCAAGGCTTAGTGACTGAGCTCAACCTTGAGCTGCCTGGCTGAAAGTCTGCACAAAACGCGTTACTCAACATGACACTGTCATAAGAACTCTTCCTGTTCCAACGACATGGATGAACTCAGAGCCAAGAAGGATGAGAGCACAGCCAACCGGGAATGTGCAGAGAGGGCACAAAGTCAAAAGATGAAACTGATTAGCTGTCCCATTGAGGAAAATCTTTCACAGCAATGAAAAGAGCATCGAACACAAAAAAGTCAACAGTGAGAGGCTGACAGCCTAGATCCAGTTTCTACAGGTTGCCATGAAACCGTCACCTGCGTATTTTAAGTTCTAGAACATTCACACTGAGGATGGTGTCACTTTAGAACAATGGCAGCATGCGACGTGTGGTGTGTAGAGTTCAGACTTCACCTCGCTGCTCACACTGCCTACCCATGATGAAGAATCAACAGACCCCTGGCCACACAGAGCCAATCAGGCCAGTGTGCAGGTCCTGGGAGGGCACATACCAGGCGTCATCACCTGTGGCTCTTCCTGGGGCAGGTGCTGGCAACTGTGTGGGTGAGGAATGCTTTTCCACACCAAAGACATTTTGACATATACTTACAAAAGACAACAGAGAAACTTTTCAAAGGTATGAAAAAAAAAACACTTTGAAAAGAGAAAAACAACTATCATTCAACAAAGATTTAAAAAAAACACACAGTTTGAAATCAGAAGAAGAAGAAATCATGACTTCTCACACCACTCAGACACACAAATGAATAGCAGGTTGTCTACCTCCTCTCAGATAACGGGAGAGATAGATCTCAGAGGGAATGGCCAAAGGGAGGGGGAACCACTGGAGGGCCAAAGAGAAGCCAAGCTGGGAGACAGCATGCCACCTCCTTCACCCACACCCACGCCAGGAGGCTCCACCTCTCACCTGCACCCCACCGCTCTGCTGGCATGGCCCTGCCGCTGCAGAGAACAGGGGCTCTTCTCGGGGTTCCCACTAGCTCACCTAAGAACTCCCCCATCAGGGTTTCCACGTGGAATATACCCTGGAAACAGGAGAGTCCGGGAAGGACGAACTCTTCCCTCGGCTGTTAGCCTTTTCAAGTCCCGAAATGGTTCATTTCTAGCCCTCCTGGCTCTGCTATACCCGCAAATATTGACTTAAATGTATTTTTTTCTTGTAAAAGAAGCACGTAGCCTTCCATCTTTCTCTTTCATATTCTCACTGATGGCGGGAGAGGAGTCAAGGAGGAAACAATCGAATTCACCCACTAGGGTGGATTTCCAAATACCCACCTTCTTCTGTGCCGGATGCCCCAGGTCAAACCACCCTGAAAGGGTCTCAGAGTCTGTCTTAGCATCAAGCAAGCTGGTTGGAAGCTCTCGGTCCTCTGTGTAGTGGTGGGAAGCCACGGACCTTTGAAAGAGGGAACCTAGTGCGGGGTCATTAAGGGGACACCCCGAAAAGACATAGGGGAGCCCAGCCTCTGGGGGGTCCATTTTCAAAACGGGATCTCTACCCACACAGAAATGTCCTCCTGTAGCTGCGACATCATCGGGGCCAGTGCTATGCCCTCGGGTCTCCAAAACTGTGAGTGGAATGAGCCTCTTTCCTTCATTAACTCAGCCTGCTTCGAGTGATAAAAACAGACCAAAACAGAAGGTGGACAGCCGGTGTGAAGTGCACTTTATCACAAGATTCTCAGATGGCCCTTCAGTCAGTGTGGTCTACACATTTTAATTCCCGTGATACAACATAAACAACTCCAAGCCCTCTGCCTTCGAAAGAAACCCAACCGAGTCATTCTGCAGACACAGGAAATGGTACCAAAGCCAGTGCTCCGCACACCTGCTGAAATACTCCTTACAGAGATGTCCTCCTTAACTGCTCTGTTGCTCTCAAGAGGAACCATGGCCAAGGTAACCTTCATAAAAGAAAGCATCTAACTGGGGCCTTGCTTACAGTTTCAGAGGGTTTGTCCATGACCATCATGGTGGGAAGCAGACAGGCATGGTGCTGGAGAAGTACCTGAGAGCTTTACACCCTGATCTACAGCCAGCAAGTGTGTGTGTGGGGGGGGGGGGGGGGCAGACAGACAGACACTAGGCCTTCTGTAAGCTCCTGAAACTTCACACCTCCTCCATCAAAGGCACCTACCCGAGTAAGGCCACACCTCCTAACCTTTCCCAAACAGTTTATCAACTGGGAAATAAGCATACAAACATAGGAGCCTATGAGGGCCATGTTCATTCCGACCAAGGTGCCTTTGACTATGTTTGATATAAAGCATTTAGCTGAAAATTAATCTCTCAATTATCCTGAACAACAGTCGTTCTTTGTCAGTTATTATTTCTTAGTGTTGATTATTTTCATAATTTTTGTCATGCTTCACTGCTTTGGAATTTTGAGGCCAGCTTTCCTAAGCTCTTCCTCGGAGGTGAGTGTAGACCCTCTTCGTGATGTACAGCTTGCTCAGACTGTACTTTTCACCAAGTGTTTTTTGTGTTTTATATTTAGGTTTTTTAAAGTGTGCTTAAGCCAAGAGGAATAGCCATTGATTCCACTTGAAAACACTAAAGTCACACTGGCCTTTACATCTCGGGGCAGTAATGCAAAAATACTTGGAAAGTCTTGCTTCCCTTTCAAAGCTGAGACACTACTTTGAGACCAGCACAAGTGCTCAGTTCCCACAGCCACTGCACCTCTGAAGCAGACGTGTGGGCTGACCTGGGGAGGCCACGGGTGACCAGAACCCTGAAACCTGACTGACCTGTTCCTAACATGGCAGCTGACAGCTCACTCTGGGAAACTACATTATCAAATCTTCAAAGGTTCTTATCTAAATTTCAAGGTATTGGCATTGTTCTTAGAAGTGAGCCCTAGGAGGTGGAGCCTGACCAGTGCCTCCCCCTGCTGTGATACGCCCAAAGGCCTGGGTGTGCTTTGAAGTTTTCTCATAACTACCCTCCCGTGCAGCTCAGTCTTCAGGGGGCCTCCTGAGGACTAAATTCTATCTTCTTAGGGACCCTCCCTTCCCGAGATAAGAGCCAATCTCGCCAGAGGCACTAGGTACACACTGCCCTTGAACTCCACAGCTCTGGGCAGTCGGGGTGGCTGGTATCAAAACAACAGAACCAAGGAAGGAAACCAAGCAGAGAACATGAATGGCAGGGCGATACAGAAAGGGGGAACAAATACAGAAAGTTTGCCACCATGTGTTCCCCACCCCCACCTCCACACCAGCTTCAAATATGGGGGAGAGGGACTAAAAAGCAAACAAACAAACAAACAAACAGCCGTTTCCAAGCTGGGGACTCTCAGCGGGCAGCGCATCAAAGCTGCCACTCCAGAGTGAACAAGGGGGAGGAGCCACACACGCGCTTATTGTCTCACCCTGGCCATCATCTGAGCAGAATGGCTGCACAGGCCACCTCGCCCGAGCAGCCCGCGCCTCCCAGACCACTGCTCCGCTGCTTCCTCAGTCCTCTCAGAAATCAAGCCCCAAGTCCTGCTCCTGCTCTTGCCCTTTCTCAGAGCCCCTCCGCCCACGCCAGCACTACCCTTAGTCTTCGAGGTACCCGGGTGCCTAGCGCTGGCCCTCAAACCCAGCAAACGTAGGAAGCCCTGCAGAACCCATGCAAACCAGGCCGTCTGAGTGAGGTGGACACAGTGAGCCTGGCCGGCTGCGGGGTGACGGTTCCCTCATCCAGGAGTCGCTGGTGACACCGAGCCCCCTAACAACTCACCTCCTCTCCCCAGTGATGTCTTCACCACCAAACGCCACCGCCTTGGTCCCTGTGCTCTGATGATGTCATACATCTACCACCATAAAGCACAGGAAATACTGCTCCCACGGCATCGCAAACAGCCCGGGACACCAGGCAGACAGCGGTTCTCAACACCGAAGCCAGGTTTAACTGGCTGAAGGCAAACGCCAGATTTGAAAATTTCATTAACATTTCTATGCTAGACATTACACTAATTTCTCTACTATACACAGTCGACGATGCTAAAATAACCTTACCCTCCGCTCACACACTTGTTAAGATGACTTCTCTGGAACAAACGAGCTTTGAGGGAAGAGGGCGCTCTTTATGCCCTTTTCTACAATTATACACTGTCTGAGCTAGGGTTTCTATTGCTGTGAAGAGACACCATGACCACGGCAACTCTCATAAAGGAGAACAGTCCATCGGGGCTGGCTCACAGTTCAGAGGTTCAGTCCATTATCATCATGTCATGGCGGCATGCAGGCAGACACGGTGCTGGAGAAGGAGCTGAGAGTTCCACATCTGAATTGGCAGGCAATGGGGAGTGAATGCCACCCTAGACCTAGCTTGAGCATTTGAGACCTCAAGCCCACCCGGTAGTGACACACCTCCTCCATCAAAGCCACACCTACTCCGACAAGGCTCCGATTTCTAATAGTGTCATTCCCTATGACCCCTATGAGCCTATGGAGATCACTTTTATTTTCACCCAAACCACACACACACTCACAGCAAGCAAGCAATCAATAACTGTGAACTGGTAACTGAATGGTTAGCCAGGAAAGTATGTCACCCCGGGTCACATTCAAAGTACAACTAGCTATCAAAGCACTTTTGTCAGCTTGACACAAGTTAGGGCCATTCGGGAAGAGGGAATCATAATTGAGAAAATGTTCCTACCAGACTGACCAGCGAACAAGCCTAGGGGAGCATTGTCTTTATTAGTGGTTGATGTGGGAAGGGCCCGGCTGACTGTGGGTGGAGCCTTCCTAGACAGGCGGTCCTGGGCAGTCTAAGAAAGCAGGCTGAGCAGGCAGTAAGCGGCCAGCCAGGAAGCAGCTGTCTTTCTGTGGCTTCTGCTTCTCCAGGTCCCTGCTCTGATCCTGCCCTGACGTCCCTCAGTGACGAGTGGGACCCGAGAGTTGTGGGATGAAGTATACCCTTGGTACTTTTGGTCATGATGTTGTGTTACACAACAGAAAACCTAGTGAAGACACTAGCTTCTCAAATGGACGTTTCTACAATGACCTATGCAACCTGAAGTCAACTTAGATCGCTGTTACATTTTCAGAAAGGCTTTAAGAGGTAGATTTGAAAACAAGGAGAATTTATTGTACCACTATTTTTCATGGGATTTTATGTTTAAAAATCTGTCGTAGGTGAAACAGAATTTTAAATGCTGAGAAGAATTACATCAACTAACATTTAAACATCTTTTTCTATATGTGCAACAAGAAAATACAAACAGTATAGAGAAACCGCAATGAAAACATGTATTTTCCAAAACCTAATGGTTCATCAAGTTTTTATTCATTTGAATCACTCAGAAGTGAGACATCTGCTTAGAAAACATAATGGCTTTTAGTGCATAACTAAGAGCCGCCACCAGCTTCAAAGACAATACAGACACCGCTTCAGAAATGAGTCTAGTCCACAGCAAAAGAATACACTTGGATCGGTTTCCCAGGCACCCACAATGGTGTAATGATGAGACTTCATTTTTCATATTATTAGAATCTCGACCTGAGGTCCGGCTCAGAATCATAAGCTACCTCACTCCCAAGCCACACACTTAAAGACACGTTGTCGTCAGAGTAATCGACACACAATTATCTGAACTGATACAATGTAGCAGTAAACAATGTATCAGTCACTGCCAGCGCTGCCTCCTCTTGGGCTTACAGTTGGTAGACTCATGATTATTTATAACTCACATCAAAGCTTTCAACGCATGACTTCCATTTGCCAAAAGGAAATGAACACATGACTTGAAAGTTTCATGTTGATAATGCAATTTCAACTGCTGAGGTAAAATAATTGTAATAGGATAAAAATCGTTCTAGTTGCAAGGAAAAGAAAGAAAGGTGTCCAAAATTACGATCCATGAAAACCATTTCACACATGTCTTGTTTGTTTATTCACGATGCATACATCGTTTTTAGTGTTCTACAAACTACAACTTTGCAAAAGGCTGTGTGTTCTGGCATGGGAGCTCGTGCCTCATTGGTTTAAGATGCTGTTACACTCTACACCAGCACAGGAGCCATCTGTTAGATATTAACCCGTTTAAATGCAGTTCAATCTGAATCTCGGGCTATCAAATAGAACGGTGGGTGGCACGATTTTAAAATCTTTATTATACACACAGACAGACAGACATATTCACACACACACACACACACACACACACACACACACACACACACAGATGCCTCTCAGCTGCACATAAAATGTTATACATTTGAAGTGGAAATGGTAAAGAAGCAATGTGATTGTACTGTAAACAATAAGAACACCACTCAGGCTCTAATCTGAATGGTCCAGTGGTCACCCCCACCCTGGAGCCCTGTTCTCTCCCCTTCTCCCATCAGATTTCCCTGACTACGAGCTAACTGCAGAGACAGACAGACCAGGCTGTCAGACCTCCAAAAAGAAAACAACAAATCACAACTTTCTCCTATTTGTTAGACGAGTGAACCTTTTAACATGCTCTGGAGACCTCAGCAAGAGCTCCACACACCACTTCCTACAAGCTGCCTTGAGGGACTGAAAATATGTTCGAGTTGGCCCTTCTAATTCAAAAGTCTAGTTATGGATTTTCAAATTAAATGTAAAGTCAATGCAAATATTATACATACACAGAGAGAGAGAGAGAGAGAGAGAGACAGACAGACAGACAGACAGAGACAGAGAGACAGAGACAGAGAGACAGAGAAACAACAACATCTGAGACCCATCTGGTACCTGGTCCCACACAAGTTGGTATAAACGATAGTCAACATTTCTGGTACAATTCACTCCCCTAGGAAGCTTTCAAATGAGCTTGGGAAAAATTTGCCCAGCGCCAGCGTGACAAGTGACCACGGGCTAGCAAGAAACACCTGGCCGATGATGAGCCACCCTCCTGCTTCTGCCTCTATGCCACGCCTTCCCAAATGCCGCAACGGGACTCTGTGTTCCGAAACCAAGCGCCTGATGAGCATTTCCTTCCATACACTGCTTTTGTTCATGGCATTTCTTCACAGCAACAGAAAAGTAACTGATACCATGTGTGTGTGTGTGTGTGTGTGTGTGTGTGTGTGTGTGTGTGTGTGTGTTTCTGTTGGTAAGTGCACAAGAGTGCAGATGCCAGAGGAGGACAGTGATACTGAATACCCTGGAGCCAAAGCAAGTGGTTGTGAGTGCCCCGTGTGGGTGCTGGGAACCACACTTGGTTCTGCAAGGGCAGGACTTGCTATTAACCACTGAGCTACCTCTCAAGCCCTAATAAAAATGTTCAGTGTTAACTTACATAAAAACACTAAAGTTGATGGAAATTTTCATTTGTAAGAACTCAACTTAATTTCCTGTTCTGTGCTGGCGAGTTTTATGTCAATTTGACACACGCTAGCTAGCGTCATTTGGGAAGAGGGACTCTCAGCTGAGAAAACTCCTCCAGAAGATCCCACTGTAAGCAAGACTATAGTACGTGATTCTTGATTAGTGACTGATGTGGGAGTGGCCTGGCCATCGTGAGTGCTGCCGCTCCTGGCCTGGAGGATCCCCCGCGACAAGGACAAGGGGTGGAGAGCTCCAGGGAGCAGTCCAGGGGCCAGCAGCCCTCCATGGCCTCTGCAGCAGCTTCCACCTCCAGGTTCCCGCCCTGTTCAAGTTCCTGCCCTAGCCTTCCTCAGCAACAGTGTATCCGGAGATTTGTAAACAGAAATACACTCTCTGTTTTCCAAGTTGCTTACGGTCAAGGTGTTTATTACAGCAACAGAAACTCACGTTTTTGTGTGGCATTATCCTTTATTACATTGTAAATTGAAAAACACGTGTGTGTGTGTGTGTGTGTGTGTGTGTGTGTGTGTGTGTGTGTGTACATTTATGCAGAGACAAGAGTTTGGCACTGGTATTTCTTCAGTCACTCTGCCTCCCTGGAAGAGGCAATCTCTGATTTGGTCAGGCAGGCTAGCCCGTGAGCTTTAGAGACCCAGTTGTCTTTACGGCCACACTCTACTACTGGGGTTACTGGTGCCCACCACGATGCCAGGTTCTTACGTGGGTGCTGGAGGTCTGGACCCAAATCCTCGTGCTTTGTGGAAGGCACCTGAGCAGGACTGAGCCCTCTTCCCTGGCCCCAAATAAGCACCATTCATCAGGATATGACTTCAAAGCCCAGCCACCCTTTGCAAGGTGTCAACCATCTCAAACTGGTTTCCAGTCTCTGATTCACAGTGATGGGACACGGTGGTTAAGCTTTGCTCTTAGTCATCAATGACAGGATTGGACTGAGAGGAAAAATGCTGATCTCCGGTTTGTTTCTACATTTCTTTGTCTTAAAACACATGCTCACACACAGAGACACACACTCGTAGACACTGTACAAATCACTACGGTTGCTTTTAAAACTGCTTCACATCTCATCGAGAAAGCTCTCTTTTGCAAATATTTGTTTTTATTATAAGTTCAGAAACTATAAAGACTTACTCAGAGCGTGGAAACTGCCCATGTTTCTACTGCATCTTTAGAACACCCACTTCTGTGTGTCAGACAGAAGTTACGATGTTTAGCATACTAAGAAGATCCCCCCAGAACTACTATTTTGGTGTTAACAAAAAAGTAGAATTAACTGTGCCTATGAGCACAACATGCATAAAAATGAGAGGCCAAACTTGGTCAGATAGCCAAATATATCCATTTAGAAATAAAGGAAAACTATTCCGCAATATTCAAAGAAAGCACATTCACATTGACTCAGTTGAGGGGAAATGAATTTGACCTCACATACCTTTTGAGTCTACACTTCTTATTTTCATAAATACAACTGTTTCTTAAGCAACCTGTGTTTAAAATAAATGTATTTTTTTGCTTTTTAATTTTTTTATTTAATTTTATTTTATTTTACAATATAATTTAGTTCTACATATCAGCCATGGATTCCCTTGTTCTCCCTCCTCCCGCACCCCTCCCCTTTTCCCCAGGCCACCCCCCATTCCCATCTCCTCCAGGGCAAAGCCTCCCCCGAGGATTCAGATCAACCTGGTAGACTCAGTCCAGGCAGGTCCAGTCCTCTCCTCCCAGGCTGAGCCAAGTGTCCCTGTATAAGTCCCAGGTTTCAAACAGTCAACTCATGCACTGAGCACAGGACCCGGTATCACTGCCTAGATGCCTCCCAAACAGATCAAGCTAATCAACTGTCTCACCTATTCAGAGGGCCTGATCCAGTTGGGGGCCCCTCAGCCTTTGGTTCATAGTTCATGTGTTTCCATTCGTTTGGCTATTTGTCCCTGTGCTTTATCCAACCTTGGTCTCAACAATTCTCGCTCATATAAACCCTCCTCTTTCTCGCTAATTAGACTCCCAGAGCTCTACCTGGGGCCTAACCGTGGATGTCTGCATCCAGATCCCTCAGTCATTGGATGGGGTTTCTAGCACGACAATTAGGGTGTTTGGCCATCCTATCACCAGAGTAGGTCAGTTCAGGCTGTCTCTCAACCATTGCCAGCAGTCTATTGTGGGGATATCTTTGTGGATTTCTGTGGGTCTCTCTAGCACTTTGCTTCTTCCTATTCTCATGTGGTCTTCATTTATCATGGTCTCCTATTCCTTGTTCTCCCTCTCTGTTCTTGATCCAGCTGGGATCTCCTGCTACCCCAAGCTCTCTTTCCCTCGACCCTCACCCTTCATTATCTTAACTCATGTCCAGGCTGTTCATGTAGATCTCATCCATTTCACCGTCATTGGGAGATCCCCGTGTCTTTCTTGGGGTCCTGTTCTCCAGGTAGCCTCACTGGTGATGTGAGTAGCAGTCCAGTCATCCTTGTTCCACATCTAGTATCCTATGAGTGAGTACATACCATATTTGTCTTTCTGAGTCTGGGTTACCTCACTCAGGATGATTTTTTCTACATCCATCCATTTGCCTGCAAACCTCATGATGTCATTGTTTTTCTCTGCTGAGTAGTATTCCATTGTGTATATGTACCACATATTATTTATCCATTCTTCAGTTGAAGGGCATCTAGGTTGTTTCTAGGTTCTGGATATTACAAACAATGCTGATATGAACATAGCTGAGCAAGTGCCCCTGTGGTATGATTAAGCATTCCTTGGGTATATGCCCAAGAGTGGTATAGCTGGATCTTGGGGGAGATTGATTCCAATTTTCTAAGAAAGAGCCATATTGATTTCCAAAGTGGTTGTACAAGCTTGCATTCCCACCAGCAGTGGAGGAGTGTTCCCCTAGCTCCACATCCTCTCCAGCATAAGGTGTCTTCAGTGTTTTTGATCTTAGCCATTCTGACAGGAGTAAGGTGGTATCTCAGAGTTGTTTTGATTTGCATTTCCCTGATAATTAGGGATGTTGAGCAATTCCTTAAATGTCTTTCAGCCATTTGAGTTTCCTCTGTTGAGAATTCTCTAGTTCTATAGCCCATTTCTTTTTTTTTTTTTTTTGTTTTTGTTTTGTTTTGTTTTGTTTTGTTTTTTTTTTTTCGAGACAGGGTTTCTCTGAGTAGCTTTGCGCCTTTCCTGGGACTCACTTGGTAGCCCAGGCTGGCCTCAAACTCACAGAGATCCACCTGGCTCTGCCTCCCGAGTGCTGGGATTAAAGGCGTGCGCCACCACCGCCCGGCCTATAGCCCATTTCTTAATTGAACTGTTGGGCATTTTGATGTCTAATTTCTTGAGTTCCTTATATATTCTGGATATCAGTCCTCTGTCAGATATGGGGTTGGTGAAGACCTTTTCCCAAACATAAATGCATTTTTAAAGCCTGGAGATGTGGTTTGTTGGTAGAGAACTTGCCCGGCACATGCACAGCTCTACTTTCTATTCTTTGAACTGCAAAAGTAACTGATTACTTTAAAAGATAAATAGATTTCTGAGAGTAAGAGAGAAACACACAAAGGGAGCCCTCCTCTAAAATGGTATTTTGCATAAATTTTAAATACACTATGCCTGAAATCCCAGGAATCCAAACGTTTCTATTTTTCATTCTTTTCACAGTTTCACACCTCCATATAACGGATTCCAGTCCTCCTCAGCCTTCTTGCCCTGAAACTGGCAAGCCTGTCTTTGGTATATGACCCACTGAGCTTGCACAGCGTTACCTGGGTGACCACTGGGGGAGGCTATTTACCAGAGCACAGGCAACCCATCAAAGAATCTGAAGTTTAAAACAGTCCTTCTCCCCTCTCTACAATGCATTCAAAAGGGCCATCCTCATCTGACCTCTGGAGGTTCCATTCTGGTAGCCTCCGTGACTAGGAAGGAAGGACAGGTCAAAGACAAGCCGGGTTCTTCCTGCATGGTGTTTTCAGACAGCCTTGTGCAAAATGCAGTATCTAGAGATAGGAACGTGAACTGTGTTTCCTAATCAATACTCATCACTGGTATGGTCTGCACGCAGACAGTGTTCCCTCGGCCCACAAAGCGGTTGTGGCCCATCAGGTAGAAGGGCCTGTGAGAGGCCCTGTAGCCACCAGAGCAGATGTGGAGACCATGTGGGACCCCGTCTCCTCCCTCAGTCTCTCTTCCCAGCTGGTGATGAGAGCTCTTCACTGGGACACAGGTCCCTGCCACTGCCATCCGCTATCCTTGCCAGAAGCCAAAGGCTATGGGGCTATTAAATCCTGAACTGGACACAAATGAACCTTTTCTCTTTTGAGTTCACAGCCTCAGATGCCGCGCTGCGGTGACTCCAAGCTGACTAATACCACAAGCCCTAAGTAAATCCTCAGCAATTATTTGCCAGGTCTTTTTTTTTTTTTTTAAATTAAGGATGTCTCTCTCATATTTATTTAGTTCCTCTTTCTAACAATGTTATCTTTAAAAAAGTAAATAAATAAATAAATAAAACTGACAGAAATAAAATGCACATCTCTCTCTATTTCATGAGTTTTTGTTTGCTTGGTTTTTTGTTGTTGTTGTTTTAGGTTTCGTTTCGTTTTGTTTTATCAAGGCAGGGTTTCTCCATATACAGCTCTGGCTGTCCTGGACTCACTTTGTAGACCAGGCTGGCCTCGAACTTAGAGGTCCGCCTGCCTCTGCCTCCCGAGTGCTGGAATTAAACATGTTTTGTTTTCTAAAACATGCTGTCCCATTCTGGGCTAGCAAAGTTTGGTCTGAAATCTGTGCGCACTTGGCACGAGCAGGCTAGCGAGCGAGTGGGCGGGCGGGCAGGCCCGAGGCATCTTACCTTCAACTTTGTTGTTTTTTCTCTTCAGCCACTTTTCTACAGTCTCCGCACTGACACTTTCAGAAACAAACTCATCTAAGACCTGGGGGTGGAGAGAGAGATAGGCCTTCACTTTCTCATCCGTCAAACCTGCAAAGGAACCAGAAAGAGTAAGATTCACCCATGCAGCATCTTCACACAGGGCACACAGAGTATACAGACACAGTGTGCTGGGATTCAGGACCTTCCCTCTGACGCAGAGCGCTCGCTGGGACAGTTTGACTTAGTGGGAAGACAGACAGGTGCTGCGTGACCAAAGGGCAAAGCTTTGGGAGCACGTGGGCTCTGGGCGACCGACAAGATGCCACGAAATCTTAACCGCTTCCGTTCAAAGGCTAAGACGGCATTCTACGTTATGACCATAGTAAAAGAGTAAAACCGGGAATGCAAAGTCAGAACTAGGCAGTTTTAGACGGGAGCTGCCAAGTCACACCAAACAGCTGTTCCCCGCCTGTCAGTTCCGACGGCACTTGAGCTGGGCTGCGCCTTTCTATTGGACGTTAGTTAGGTCGCATAAACCACTATGGTCAACAGTTACCATCCATTAAACCTGGCAATGCACCATGGATGGATGGCCAAAGTGACCAATGAATGTGTGAGCCACTGTCCGTCGTTATTGCTGGCAGCTCAAATCCCTCCCTCTCCACGGGCACTAAAACCAGTGTTCTAACCAACGTCGGTTCAGAATGCTCCTGCCATTTCCCCATCGCCATTCGGTTGAGGTTTCTGTCCGATGAAAACTGCTGGCTACAGGCAAGACAAAGTAACTTGATATATTTTCATATCAAAAATACCAAGTTACATCTTTTTAGACTAAAATAATCCCAGACATGAGTGTTGGGTGTGAGAACTGTTCTCGCTGCCCCGTGTTCACTGAGATCCCGTGAACGGCCGTCCACAGGAATGGCCGGAGGGCAACACCAGGAGAAACTTGACTGGGACACAGGAAAGAAGGGAACTAAGTCTAATTCTGTCCCTGCAGAGAGTAGGCCACACATTTCCACAAAGCGGAGAATCCACACACGTGTTAATTAATTCTGCCAAGCACTTGAGTCACAGCTGTGAGGATCTTACGGTAGAGCAGGGTAGCTGAGAAGGCAGATGGCGTCTTTCAGTGAAGTCAGGCACTAAACAGTCGACTGCAAGACATTCAACACACAGCTCACACGAGAGAAGGGAGGGAGACCCAGCGGGTTCCGCACAGGGCAAAGGGCACCTTTGGAACAGAATCCAATTTGAAACTTCCCGCAAGATGCTAAAGACAAAGGGCTCCTCGGGGTCCGGTGCTCACCTGGCATGGCAAGGTACGTGCCTAGATATAGAGAGAAATGGGCACTGGAGCGAAGGGGGTAGCATGGGGACCTTGCGGGAGACGACTGATGGAAGACAGTCCTCCTTTTCCTTATGCCCACAAAGTTGACTCCTCAGACTCCCATCCACCACTTTGAAGACACACTCCATGGTCCTCACTCTCACTTCCCAGATGCCCTTGACTTCAGGGTTCCTGTCACCCACCCACCAGGATGCCCACACTGTGAATCAGGACTCTCAACACGCTTTCAGTTTCTGGTCTTCACATACTCCTCTGTGACCTCAAGAAGGAGCATCCTGCCGGGCTAAAGGACTCACCCTCCCTCCACACACTTTTTTCTGAAGAGATTTTTATCTCTCAGGTCGCCTTTCCTGTTACGATTACTTTCCTAGGTCCCAGAAAGCCAGGCTGCATGGACAGTTGTAAGATGGGCCCCTTGTTATTTCAGCACATTACAGCTATGTCCTGTTATCAAATTGTATATTACATAAAGGACCTGCATCCAAAATATACTCTTCAAAGTCAGCCATAAGCAAACAAACAGCCGGCCCTTAAAAATAGAGACAATGCTGAACGAACACCTTAACAAAGAAGCTGTGAATATCCACAAATAAACACAAAAAGGTACTAATTGGTCATTAGTGAACTGAAGGTAACAGGAAAACAAGACTCAGCACATAGTTATTACAATGGCTGAAGTCCAACCCCCCCCCCCCCAGCACTAATTGTTGGTATGGAGGCAGAATATCAGTCCTTGCTCACTGCTGGTCAGTATCCAAGCAGAATGCTGTTTTGGAAGATGAGTTGTTCATTTATTATCACACTTTCTAAAAATTTGTTCCATGTGGCACAATAATATTATCCCTCGTTATACTCCATATATTAGCCCAGCTCACATGGAAGCCCATGTCCACATAGATACCTGCATGGGAACATTACGTGAATGTCGTTCTTCCATGATCTGCTAATTCTGGAGGCATCCAAGCTGCCTTCCAGTGAGTGAAGACACAGACAAACTTGTACATAACTCAATGCTAGTTCATGGTAAGAAGAGATGATGAGAAGCCAGGGAAAGACGTGGATGACTCTTAACAAGGGGATAAGCTACCCTGCAGGGCCGTACATTAAATAATTATAACTGTATAGCACAGAAAGAAGAGAAGGAAGGAAGGAAGGAAGGAAGGGAGGAAGGAAGGAAGGAAGGGAAGAAGGAAGGAAGGAAGGGCAAATAGGGAAGACATTAGCAATTGTCAAAATCCAAGAAGAATGAATGAAAGCTGGACTGGGTGAAACACAGCAGATCTCGTGGGGTCAAGAAATTATTCTGTGATATTATGGTGGTAAATATGTAACACTATGTATTTGTCAAAACCCAGAGAACCTTACGGCTCAATGAATAGAATGGAGACACATGCCCAGAACAGAAGGCTGGGCTCAGAAGGTGGAACATGACAAAAATGTAAGGATGTTAGTCCCTGCGGTGAGTCTCGCGCCATGTACAGTCCACTTGCTCTTTATTCGCACGATAGTGTGCGATCACTGTGAGCGTAGGGGATGGGTGGTTTGTCCTTTAGGACACATCCCATTAGGTTACAGACACATCTGCTGGAATAGTTACCTCTCAATTTAGACAGCAACTAGATGCACATTTAGATTCCAATCAGACACAACCTTGAGTGTTTCTTCCTAACAACTTCTCATTCGATAATGGGATCCACGTGCGCTAAGGGGGAGCCATGCCTGAGTATAACTGCCTGGAGATTCCTAAGAACTGTGTTCATGGAACTTCAGATTCGGAGCTCAGCAGTCACTTTCTAGGAAAAGTGCCGCTTTCCCAGTCCTCAATGCATGCTGTGCCTGCAGGAAGAGCTCAGGGACAGACACACGCAGCAGAGGTCCAGCCTGCCCTTCTACCCCGTCACACTTTGGGCCCATGACACCGTACTACAGACCCACACACTCGCTTCACTCAGCTCTTTCTCCACAACCAAGACTCTTGCACCACAAATTAGGTACCGGGTCCACAAGTTACAGGTCCCAAGCCTAGCTTTTCATTCTAAGGCGTACATAACCATTGAGTCTTTCTCTGAAATATCACAGCTCTTCCAGTGGTCTAGCTCCCTGTGTTCGGTCCAGGCGGGAACAGAGCATAAAGTAAATCACTCTCCCCTTCGTAGGGCACTGCCCACATGGGAGGCCAATTTAACAATACTTCTCCCGACTCTTAAATATTGTACCACAGAAGCTCTCAATCCCTGAAGGTCAGTCTGATCTGTGAGAGATGAGCGGTGCATCCTGTGGTGAATGGCATGAAGAGGTGCGGCTGTTCAATGGAGAACACTTGGTTCTGGGTCATGATTCTGCTCAGTCTCGGTGCTATATAGTTTGGGTTCTCAGATTTGGTTTTCGTTTCTCCATGCTTAAGTCCAATGATTAAGAGTAGGATTAACAATCTGGCAATCCTCAGATAAATGTCTTGGGACACAATTCAAAGCTGCAACACCCTCCTCCGGTAGGTAGCTCATTCTTCCACAACTGTGGTTTGCTGCTGGGGGACTTTTCACAGCCTGAGAGCCCCTGCTGTCTAAGAACACAGAGCTGGATGCATACACAAATTTATTTAAAAATTCTAATTAGTGTCAAAAGGCAGTTCTAAAATACACACCAGAAATATTTTTCCTTCATATAAATTGCAAGATAAATGAGTAATGCTAGCACCTTAACACAAAATCTGTCAAACACAAAAACCAGTTACATCTGCTCTGAGAATTCCAAAACCCGATTTCATCCACCTTTACCTTCCTGGGTCTTTCTTCCCTGGCAGCCACACTCTGGCTTCCTCGCAGAAATGATAAAATGGCTAAAAAGCATTTGCTATTAACACGTGGTCACTTCTGGTGCAGCTGGCATGCAGGGATGTGTTCCACGTGCTGACACTGGGATCCATCCATGCACTGGCTCTGTTGGGCCTCTGGGAATTATGTATCTGGTGCACAGCAAACACTCCATGCAAGTCACCGTCCCGCGTGTGAAATAAGGACAGAAGCACAGAGGTGTGGAGTTCTTAGATGAGTGATCTCTTGACCACAGAGACAATAGCCAGGGTCAGAACAAGGACACAGCCCATCTCACAAAGCCCGGCTGCATCCTTTCTCTTTGGACTCTCTTCCCTCTAAGATCTTGAGTGTTCGGGATCGCTCCTGGCCAATGCTATCCCTGATGTGGAGCAACACTTGACTCAGAGCGCACACTGGAAAGCTGCTCTGGTGAGGAAGTGGAAGGGAAGGGTTAGCAGGAGGTCTCCAGCACCCGAGGCTCACCCTGGACTAACCTTCAGATGAGGAGGCGTGGTCAGTAAAACAGCCCCACTTCCCTAGGGCTCCCCCTCCTTTCGGCTCCAGTATACCAGGCTTCACCACACTCATGGCCATGCTGCTATTGGCCTGACCCCTCCTCACCCTTCATCTGCCTATGTGAGGCATTCAGACCAGAAGCAACTTGACCAGAGACCCCTCCCTGACCATACCCTCAGCCCCCGCTTGTCAAATGAAATCTCCTATGTGTTGAGTGATCACTCACTAAACGGCAGATTTTGTTTTTGTTTTTTTGTTTTTGTTTTGTTTTGGGGGGGGCGGTTGGAGCTGAGGATCGAACCCATGGCCTTGTGCTTGCTAGGCAAGTGCTCTACCACTGAGTTAAATCCCCAACCAAACGTCAGCTTTTCAAATGAGGCTAAAGAACTTTGGAAACAAGTCTGTTTCAGTTGCCACATTGCAGGCATCTCCAAGAGTCACACCAAGGCCTGAGCATCCCCTCTGAGAACGGCTGCTCGCAAGGGAGACTTTGGCCGGCACAGGAGGGACCAGGCTTCGAGGGTATGTACAGTCCACAGATAAATAAAGGCCAGGAGACAGCATGGCCCCTATCACCAGCTTTCTTTCTAAAATTCTGGGGGTGCATAGGCAGAGGGTATCTATATGGTATGTTATGACCAAAGTCCCAGGAAAAAGCTCGAGTATTGAATCTCTGACACACTCCCCTGGCAGTTCACAACACACATCACAAGTTAGTGACGGAGGAACTGAGAATAAATACCCCAGGTGACTCCAAGAGGAAAGGCTCTTGGCAGCATGAGCCAGCTGTCCCCTGGACCTCGCTGATACACATCTCCCCTCTGCCCTCTGGCTATAGTAACTCTGAGAGGTTACAAGTGCAGCTGTGAGAAATGACTCGTGTGTGCGCGCCAGCGCGTGCAAGTCAACTTGTCTTGAGCACAACCATATGCTGAGCCCTGTGAGTCATGCTGGTGACTCTAAGCTCAGGGGTCATTCTAGAGGCCACGGCACTCAGATCGTCATCCTCTGCGAAGGAATCCATGAGTAACGCTGGTCTTGTGAGTTAGCAGAAGACTCGGAAAGCGGTGGCGGCGGCGGCGGTGGCGGCAGCGGTGACGGCCCAGCTGTGCTTGCTGGAAAGTGCCCAGCTCCACAAGATCCCAGACACGGCCTGGAATCCACACCCTCAGCAAGTGCTTGGTGAGGGTGTCTTCTCGGCGGTCCACTGCTCCCCCCTCAATTACTGCTGCCTTAGCCTCAATGAGTCTTTCTCTCCTACATGCATTTCCTCTTTGTTTCTGCACAGCGCCCCAATGCCCACACGAAGTTGCCTGGAAAAGTAGTAACTTCTGACTGTGAATGACCAGTACCATTCTGACATCCTCAGTCCACCAACGCTGCACCAATTTTGCAAAAGTGTCCTTAGTGTACTGCCTGCCATGCTTAGATAGATGGTTATGGGTGTAAGGGTTTATGACATAGTTCCTTCATGTCAAATACAGGAACAGATTAATGGGCTCTAAACGCGTTTCTTTTGGCATTGTTTTAAAAGGCAAAGTCCAGACAGAAATGAGCACGTGGCAGCCCTGAGGTTATAGAGGAAACAATGCCAGAAATGTCTCTGTAATGACGGAGACAAGCAGGAAGCAGAGCTAGGATGAAGGTCAAGAAAAACTTAAGCTTGTCTCTCACAAATGCACACCATCTAAACGTTCTTGTTCTGCCCAAGCACTCCCTCCCGATGGGGGCTTTATCATGTGCTGACCCTGGTATGACGTGCTGTTGGTGCTGGGGCCTCTCACTCCTTCTGCATCAGCAGCGTGCAGGGCCACCCAGCTTCAAAGCCACCGTATTCACATTTATCAAAGACCCCTCCCACATGACCCCTAAGACCACCACTGAGGGTAAGCAATCCAAGTCACTTTGAGAAATCTTACTACAGACTTGTCGCTTAATGGTTTAAGACAAAAAAAATGAAGACAGTTTTTTTTTTTTTTTTTTTTTTTTTTTTTTTGAGCAAACTTCTAAGAGTAAGATTAAGCCTCAAATATTTTGCCCACAGGAAGTATAGAGTGGGG
Source organism: Peromyscus leucopus (assembly GCF_004664715.2). NCBI lineage: Eukaryota > Metazoa > Chordata > Mammalia > Rodentia > Cricetidae > Peromyscus > Peromyscus leucopus. The sequence goes on from NC_051085.1 coordinate 53,559,121, forward strand.
AGTTCTCACACCCTTACTTCTCAGCTTAAATTTACAGTAACCTGGTGGCACACTAAGGGCTCCTCGTCAGCAGACACATGCCCAAATTCAGGCCACCTTTCCCAGAAGGCCACTCCAGACCTCACTGTGACCGTCACACACCGGTGACACAGATGTGAAGATCTGAGCATGTGCTGTGCAACCGATCCACGGCTACTTGAAGAGCACCCATCCCCTACAGAAAGAGGGCATTTCCACCAAGAAACCGAGGCGCACCTTTCTGCTAGAAAATCTCAGGCTGCTGCATTAAAGCGGTATCATTTTTCAAGACACTCATACCCTGCCCGCTAGGCACTAGCATCTAACAGCATTTCAGAATAGCTAGTGTTTCAGATGCACCCATGCAGAAATCACCCAACTGACCACTCTACCAGCCTGACCAAAAGCTAGTCCCTGTGAGAATTGCCAGCCATACGACCCGGGAAGGGGAGCCCAGGGCGACGGTGACAGCCAGCTGGAGGGACAGTGCCTGTGTGCTGAGGAGACAATCCCAAAGGCTCATGGGTAAGCCAGCATGAGAACTCCTCCTGGATGAAGTAACCAGAACCAAGCTGTACGGACGGAACTACTGAAGAGCCCCAGGCCAGCAGGGATGGACGGACACGGCTCCTCCCGCCGGAAGGTAACCTGGCTCAAATGGTGACCAAACTGAAACAGTTAATTTTGGCCACTAGAGTCCAGTCAATTCCAGATGGATGTGACGCATACAGTGATATGACAGTCACAAAGTCAAGATTGAATACAGCGGTGTTCAAACGCCTGGACGTGGTGTCCCAAACACAGGACGATGGCCTGAAATGCAACGTGATGGGACAACCTTGAACGCACGTTCCACCTCAACCGCCACATGGACAGTGAACCCGTGGACGAGTGTGCCTGCTGCCGAGAGGGATCGCAACCTCCTCGCCTGTCGGTCAAATCATGTCCGCCCTTGAAGCAGCAAGAAGCTTTCCATCCATCGTTGTCTCCTGAGTTCTCAGGGTGGCACTTGATAAAGGTTCTTTTAAAAAATGTTTCATAAAATCTCCAACAGAAACAAATTGTACAGTATTATGCCATGTTTTAAGGACACATTAAAATACAGAGGGAAGAAGGAAACATGGGTTTCACGTAATTTAATGTAGAGTTGGAGAAAGAAAGAATAAGAACAATGAAGGACAAGGGGAGACACCCTCCAAAAAGAAAATATCAGAAAAATGTGCAGAAAGACTCAGAAATTAAAAAAAAAATGGCCATGCACGGTTTTAACATTAAATTTATAAAGAAAAGTAGAGTAACCGCCATCACTTCTTATGGGTATTTACTACCTGGATCAAATTACTACTTAAGAAGTCCTACCTGGCCCGGGTGATAGCTCAGTGGGCAAAAGTGATTGCCACATGAGCACAAGGAACCGAGCTGGGATTCCCAGGACTCGTGGCTGCAGCGGCACAGCCCTGTAATCCCAGCAGTAGGCAGTGAGGCAGGGGAATGCCAGGGCCTGGCTGGGCACCAGTCTAGCCAAGGACCAGGGAGCAGCAAGTTCAGGGAGAGAATATTGAAATTGAAAGCCGAACTGGAGTTCTATCACAGAAGGCAGCAGATGAGGGGCATTGACCTCCACGGGCAGACACACCTACCAACACACATGTGTACACAGATGAGGAGCCCTGACCTCCACAGGAACACACCTAGCAACACACATGTGCACACAGATGAGGAGCTCTAACCTCGAGGGGACACACACCTGTCAACACCCATGTGTGCACAGATAAAAGAAAAAGTGCTTCATCTCCGCTTCCCTTCCTTTAAAGCCCCCACGGAACCCTAAAAGTGAAAAGCCTGCACCCTCTTGTTGAGAATTCTCAGGAGCAACCCCTTGCATTTGTTAAAAAGGTTTGAAAAGACGAGGCTGGTAGATCTGAAACAAAGGAAATCAAAATTCAGGACAATCTCGGAATGAGCTGAAATCATTTTTTCCTGGGAAACTGGGAAACATGTCTTTTCCTGCACATGGTGGCACATGCTTGTAAGCCCTGCACTGGGACAACTGACTAGGACAGGAAACTTTAAGGCCAGTGTGAGGTACATTAAGCCAGTGTGGGTTCACTGCAAGACCCAGTCTCAAAAGAGAGGGATGGAGGGGGGCAGAGGGAGGGTAAAGAAGGAAAGAGGGAGAGAGAGAGAGGAAAAGAAAACAACACACTTTCTTAAAATGTCTGATCATAAAGTCATCTAGAAGTGTTATTTTTTTTTGGAATTAACTTATAAAATGATGTTACTATTCACAACTCTTTGACAACATTTGGCTTATTAATAGCATCGGAGCCTGACTGTCAGGCATATATCATGCTTTAGAATGAATCAGAACTAAAATCACACTATCAATAAATAGATGAGCACACTGCAAGGCTGATGAGGGCGCGCAAGTTACTGTTTTCTCCTCTGCCACAGAAACACTTTACAGGATGGATCTACCCTGGCTGCTACTTCAAGGAACAGGCTCCATCACTGCCAGGGAGGCCTGAGAGCAGGTGTACCCCACATTGTGAAGGCAGCAAGACTGAGGTCACGAGCCAAGCAGCACAGGCCAGTGAACTCCCAAAGCCAGACTGGTCACCCACTTGCTGCAGCTAGGCTCCAGCTTCCACAGCATCCCTAAACACCACCAGCTGAGGGGCAAATGTCCAGTGAGCCTGGAGGAGCCACAGTTCACCTCCAACACAGCAGCATCCTTCACAGGAACTAGAGCATGCTGCTGCAGACCATTCTCGAGGCTAAGGCCCTATTCGTCACTCAGTAAATGTGTACTTAGTACCTTCTGCAAGCCAGTCACTTCCGTGGTTGGTGCTCAGCACACAGCAACACACCCCTAACTTCATTAAAGGTCTCTTTAACACACCCTGAGCCTCACAAGAGGCTGTACTGACCAATTAAGAACAATGAGGCAGGAGGCTATGTCAAAAGTGACTTTAGCTTGAATGGTGACCAATGATGCCAAAAACGGGACAGCAAATACCAGAGGTCCTGGAGGGGGAAAGAAAAAAACAGTCTAGGTTTAGACATGCTAAACCTCGGTTGTCTACATGGAAACGTCTGAGTCCTCAGCTCAGGAGGACGCAGGGTTAGGAGAGATGCACAGGAATCAGCCACACCGAGAACAGCTGGAGAGTTATGTGGGGCTCAGGCATCTGAGGACCCCAAGCATCCATACAGAACATGGATATGGAAACCTCCCTCTGCACCCTGAGTCCTGGGGCCTCAAAAGTCGGCCAGCCCGATGAGCTCCACAACAAGCTCTGGGTTCAGTGGTAGGACCTCCATGCACACCTGCAAGCACGCCGGCATGAGTGCCAGCAGGCGTCGTGCATGTGCGCGTGTGCACACACTAAAATGACGGGCATTTCCTAAAAACACTTCATTCCACTCAATCCAGCAACGAAAACATAAATTCCCATTATTGCCCGATACTGCTTTTTTTTTTTTCAGAAATCATGAAAGAAAATTAGATTGCATATCATCCCATCTGAAAAAGCTTCAGTCTCTCTAGAAAAATTCAAAGTGAATATATGCCTTTAATTAGATTATATATAGTCTTTTGAATGAGTCTTTTCTCTGTAAGTGCTGAGATTCCAAACCATTTTGCAACAGAAACATTCTAAGCTCCCAATGACTGAGTGCTTCCAGAGGACCCTGTTTTCTAGATATATAAAATGATAATTATCTCACTCATAGGTTCCATTAGATTTAGAAATAACGCATGAAAAATGTAGAATGACTCAATATCACAGTTATGATATAAATGAAAACCTGCAATAAGTATGTATGTGTACACACACACACACACACACACACAATCTCCCACTTGGAGACTCAAGATGTTCAAACAGAAGGATCTAGACACTGTGGTTCCAGTAAACAAACATCTCTAAGCTGCAATCCTTGGCTGAAATCCCTTCCCTCTCCCAGGAATCCTTAAACAAAAGTCCCCCAATTCAAGCTCTTCCTGGAGGCTAAGTATTTAGAGCGGGATTGTCCAATACATTTTTTTTTCAAGGAGGTAACTCCCAAGAAGAACAAACTACTCATCAGAGCAGAGTCACTGAGGAGTCCTGAGTCTCGAGAACCGATGTTTGCTCCTCACCACACAAAGGACCAGGCAGCAGGGAACCCACTCAGGATTCTCTGGGCCTGTTTCTCTGATTTCTGCCTGAGCATCAGTGAGGCCAAGGCCAGTGGGACCCTTTCACAGTCCGATGGAACACAGTGAAATGACGAGGAGATAATCTTTATAAAACGGACACTTCAGATACACATTCTCTATAACACCTTGCACGGAGCCTGTTCGGATCTTGGAACGGAAAACATCACTTACGGCTGCTCACTCGCTCAGGTTTTAAAAAGCACTGTGTGTGGAAATCCTAAGACGACTATGTCAGCAAATCCCGTGGCTCAACACCCCACATCATGTGGTAGCAGGTAAGAGTCAGGGGGAGAACACAACACCGTTAAGAACAAAGGGAGCCTCAGAAATCACTGCAGACCTCCCTCTGTGAGCGAGGGAAGGAGGGAGAAGAAAGAGGGACCAGGGCAGACACTTCCTCTAAGACAGTCTGACCCGCACAAGTCCTCTTGTGCCTCCTTCAGCCCCTCAGTGACAGTCGGGTGGGGGCAGAGCACATTGTGACAGGTTGAGAATTCTATGTCACTCCCTCAGGAGGAAAGCTTTAGTTTAGTTCCAAAGGTTGCACAGAAATGTGTGTGTGTGTGTGTGTGTGTGCATCTGTATATCTGTATATATGTGTGTGTATCTGTATCTGTGGGGGGGGGGTGAGTCTATGGACAACATAGAAGTCTATGGACAACCAGGGATCCGCCTGTCTCAGCCTCCCCCGTGCTGGGATTAAGGAAGCACCACACCTGGTGATGGAGCTCAGGTTCTCATCCTGGCAGGGCGAGTGTTTTCCTGACTCAGTCATCTTCTCACAGACACACAAAGAAGTTTCTACCAACACACCAGCTCAACAACATGAAACTATTAACGGAGACTTGCGAGATCTTACAGGACAAAGAACAAATTTAAAAGTTACTTTGTGAAACAATTTACAACACAGATCAGAAAACTCATGAGACACACAAACAACCACAACCAACAGCGAGAAACCACACTGCAGAGAATCAGTTTGTTCGCAGTCAGGACAGCTTTCCAGCTTGTGAACACAAGTTATCTGTAAGCCACCCAGAAACAAAGAGCCATGTAAGGAAGACGGCTCTGTCTGCTCACAGGGGTTCAGGTGAATTCTCCATCTGTGGGAAAGCACTAGATGTCACATGCAAAACTTTAGTCAACTGCCTTCCGTACACGAGGCGGGGGGAGTGAATGAGAGGCAAGGGTTACAAGGACATCAGTAGGTCACTGTCCAAAAATAACCCTCTGGACGGCCACAGTCGCAAGTGCTCTTGGGAAGCAGCGGCCATGAATGAACTTGAAGACGACTATGCTACAAGTGGCTGAGGCTGGGGAGCAGAAGGCCAGAGAATGGAGACCTTCGAGAAAACCACTACCCACCTACCACCACCCACCTACCACCTACCACCACCCACCTACCACCTACCACCTACCACCACCCACCTACCACCTACCACCACCCACCTACCACCTACCACCACCCACCTACCACCTACCACCACCCACCTACCACCACCCACCTACCACCTATCACCACCCACCTACCACCTCCCACAGCGATGCACAGCTCCGCCCCAGGAATGGCAGGGAGAAAGGGTAGGAAGACAATTTGACCAGAGCATCCAAGGAGCCTGTGGAACTCCAAAAGATGGAAAGAATATACAAGCAAAACTTAAGATTGCTGGACGACAAAGAAAAGCAAAGTGAAGGCAGCAAGTGAGGAGAGGACCCGCCGTGAGAGGGACAGCAGTGACCACATCACCTTTACTGTAGGAGAGTCACCTAGGAGATGCAAACACCTGACCGCATCTCCAGAGGATCAGCTGAGGGGAAAGCCCTACCCTGAACGTGGGTGACACCATCCCCTCGCTCGGGTCCAGGAGCCTGGAGCGATTAAAAAAGAAAAAGGAACCAGCGCTCAGTAACGGCAGCATGGCCGCCTGCTTCCTGCCCGCTGTGAGGTCACTGCTCTGCCCCACCACAGACTCAGCCCGGATGACGGACACGCCTGAGAGCCGAATCCTTCTTCCCTTAAGTTGCCCTTCAGGGATCTTGGACAAAGACATGAAAAGCTAACTAACGCAACAGCCAGCTTCGCAGAATAAAGCACAGAGCCAAACACTGTTTTTTTAAAGTACTGAAAAAAATTCCCAGGCAAAAATTCTGTATCTAGCCAAATGCTCTTTATAGAAGTGAAGGCCAAGTGGGATAAACCATACAGGGCATTCCTAACACAACCAAAGCAAAAATATCGAAGTTAAGAGCATTCCTTTTGCAGAAGAACCTTTGTATGAATGAAATACAAGCTGCTGATTCAGTGGACTGAACTGAAGACCACATACACAGCCAAGGATCTGAGTCCAGAATATACCACAAACTTCAAAATAAAATAAAATAAACCACAGAAAACAAACATAACAATTAATATATGATCAAGACTTGAAGAGACACCTACGACGTGTAGGAAGCACACAAAAGCCATCGATCCACAGGAACGTCAGAATCACTATGAAATGCCCCTCCACCTATCAGAACTGATACCTCAGGTGAGCAATTAACACACAAGCAGAGCTACTGGGCCTCTCAGACCACTGTGGCAGTCTGGCCATTCCTAATTACCTGAAGCGATTACCTAGCAGTGCCATGCCTGAAAAACGAAAATGGATGATCATTAAAAATTAGGATGTGGATATTTAACACAGCTCTCTTCAGATTCATCCCATGCTGGCAACAACCTGGAGTCCTTCAACGATGATGGGCAGAGATTAGTCCAGCGGAGGCTACTGAGGAGTCCCAGACAAACGCTGGCACCTGCCGCTTCATGGATGGCACCCGACGGCCTCACGCTAAATGAGAGCAGCCAGGCTTCCGGATCCTGATCCTGATTCCATTTACAGGCTTTATAGAAAAGATACAACTGTAACAACAGAGAGGAGTCGGGCCATGGGCTGGAGAGCGACAGGTGTCAGTATAAAAGACATCTCCTCGGGATGTTAGAACTACTGTACTTTGTGCTTATGGTGGCTGCGTGAAATCTAACATGTTAAAACCTAAACCATATATGTAAACACACACACACACACACACACACACACACACACACACACCCATACAACGTGGTTTCAGGTCTTCATTCTCATCAGGAATGAAAACTAAAGGAAGTTGCCCACATTCAACATCATGCTGGCAGAGAGATACAGCGCCATGTGGTGAGTACTCTCAGACCGTGAGGGGTTTCCGAGGTCAGGTCTGAGCTGTGCGTCAGAACCGCGCTGATCCACGAGAATGACCCTAGCTTTCCACACTTCTCTCTTCCATTTACCCAGCGCCGTTCAGATGAGTAAAGCAGACCAGACAGGCAGAGCTGTTTTTCTGAATATACGGACTCAGTGTGAGTAAGAGGAGAGCGTTCTCTTCAGACGCAGATCAGCTGACTGGAGTTTCAAGGGATGAAAGGGCAGCTCATAACTGGGTGAGATCGGGATGATCCAGGAACCCACTGACCCCAAGGCACCGTCACCCTATTCCACCATCTGACGGCCAGCTGCTCCCAAAAGCTTTGCCCAATCAAACTGTAAAGTCCGACAAACCAGGCTCATGTCTTAGAAGGCTGCCTCTGGAGTCACGGAATGTTCTAGAAAAAGTTATCTACACAGAGAATAGCTATGAATTAAATTTATCTTTTTGACCATTTTCATCATAAAAATAAATTCCTATTTTCCTGGAAGTATTCCGAAAGGAAAAAAAAATCTAAAGCTAAATATTTGAATCGATTAAGACCGTTGTAGAATAACAAGCATCATAAAGTCACGGCAGCTTTGCTCACTCAGGGTTTCTTCTGAGAAACACCTCCTGAGACACTGCTCCCTGGGTGCAGACAGCTCGATGCCTGCACCCTTCCACACATCCAGAGGGTCAGAAGTGCCCTCTGGAGGCAGTCAGTGACGGAGGAGGCAGCAGACCTCTGTGTGGGAGGCTCGGTGGCTGCTGGTCACCACCAAATGCACACACGCACGCACGCATGCACGCATGCACACACGCACGCACGCCATCCTGTGATCCAAGGCAGTACAGCAGGCCTGTCCACACCAGCAGCACCAGAAATGGGTGAGTGAGATCCACAGCACAACTGGATCAACTACAGAAGCTGCTCGGAGCCCCGGCATATTTTTAATTCAATAAATACATCAGAAAGGAAAAACAGTGGCTTCGTATACTCCCCAACTTTTTCTTGCGTACGTGATCTTGGTATGTTACAGATGTTCTACAGATGTAGCAGGCTGATGTGAGCGCCAGAGTAAGGAGAAGAGAGGTAGCGGCAGCATGAGCTGTGGATGCAACCCTGTGTGTCAGCGAAGCTCTAAACCACAGAACAGGAGACCAGCCGCTGAGGGCCCCAGTGCTTCTGTGTGCCCAGCCTCTCAGGCATCAAAGACAGTCAGGAGGCCTGGCCTCTGCTATCAACTTCTCCTTGTAGGTAACCAGGAGAGGGCAGCGTGGGGGGGGGGGGGGGTTGTAACAATTACCCTTGTTTTTCGGGTCAGGAAAGTGAAGACTCTGAGGTTAAATGACTTCACGGTGTGGACGGACACGGAACAGAGAGCACTGTGTGCTGCCTTCTGTGTGAACCAGGGAGGTGCTCACAGGCACAGCATTTACCAGCCACCGGGTTCCGTCCGGGGAGGGTACAGTCTTCACAACATTTAATCCTCCTCCTCCCTGCCATCCTCCTCCTCCCCACCCCTCACCCCACCACAGCCCACCCCTCCCTCATCTCCATTCTTCTCTGTCCTCCTCTCTCTCCTGGTTTCTCTCACTCTACAGGTCAGATGACTAAGCACAGAATAACAAGGCTCTCCAAGGTCAAATAATTAGTAAGTGTCCAGGAGCTTAAAACCCAGCCAGCTCGCCTAGCCTGGCCTGCTAGTTTTACAGAGATGTAAGCTGTGGGTTGAAACCAGAAGGTATAGACCTTTCCCTCCAAACAAGGCAAATCAGGTTATCAAAAGCACACAGTGGGCATGCAGAGAGAGTCTCCCCCTCAATGCTGGCTGGCTGTTGGCTCACTGCTTTCCCTGGATCTGAGACAGGGCAGAGCAGCAGGGAGGGAATGCTGTCTATGGCAGTTAACGGGTAAGAGACAATCGCCATGAGGCGGAAGCTAAGCTACACTAGAAATAGAGCGGTGAACAGCCCTTGCCATCTTCACAGAAGAGTCCAGGACCTGCTGAAAAAGTCAGAGACATCTGTGTGAAAAGCCAGCATGTAGGGAGGACACAGGTGGCATGCAGGAAGAGGTAACCTTTGAACTGGGTCTAGAGGACCAATGAGAATTGGGCAAGAAGAGGGATGGCCTCCGGCAAAGGCAACGCCAATGGAGACAAAGGCCGGAACACACTCACAGGAGAACCGATTCACGGTGGGGCTGAGCAAGACCACACGGAGACGCTTCTAGAGAACAACCAAGCACCTGAGGAGCCCCGAGCTGCTCGGTCTGAGAAGCAGGTGCACAGCGGTACAAGACGCACCGGAGGAGGAAAACCCAACAGGCCCAGAGCTGGCTCCAGAAGCGAAACGTGGGAAACCCGGCAAGTCAGGAGCACGCACCACCCCCACACAGGGACGGGACAGGGTGGGCTTCACACCAAATACAGCCTCCAAGCCCGGCATTCCGCCCCTCAGCAACGCTTCGTGCGTCTATGAGAAGCCATACAGACATCGGTTACGGCGGTAAGTAAAACAAAAGAACACAAGTCTAAGTAAAACAAGCCTGGAGACGTCCAAATGCTCATCAATAACTGGATCAAAGGACGGGGTAGAGAGTTTGCACAGCTACTGCACAGGGCAGTCCTGGGGAAGGACACATACTCGTGCAGGAGAAAAGTGAGGCAGAGTAAACACTGTAGAACAATGGGAAACGGTGGCACCACCAGGGGCTCTAGGAAGCGCCGTCACCAGCCTCATTTTCCACCCAGAGGAGCTAAGGCTTAGCAGTCAGTGGTAGAATCCAATTGCCTTTCATAACTGGGTTTAACTGGTTTTAAGAAAAGCCACGCATAGGTCCAAAACTACTCAGGAAAAACCGACCTATTTCGAGAAAAGTTCCTCATCCTCTGTATGCCTTCAAGCATGCCGACTCCTCCCTCTGCTCACAGTGCCTCTGTTCACGCTCACCTCTCTGGAGGTGTCTGGTCACTTCCACCTCCCCACAGCCTGGACGTGCTCATAACAAAGCTTTTGAGGCAAAGTACTGCATGTTTGTGAGCTACCTGTTCACTAGCTTTTCCTCAATTAGACACGAGTCCTGAGACAAATAACCCAGACTCAGGTGGCTTCAGATTCGAAGCCAAATCCCAAATCCTATCCATCCTTCCCTCTTTGATTTGATCTTACTATTAGTGAGCTATTTATCCACTTTGACCTCAGCCTAATTCTTCCAAAGTCAAGACTACCTCACTAACATCTGCCCAAGAAGAGTGTCCATCACACAACGTTACTACTCAGCAAGGCTTTCTCAAAGAATTACATATTAGTCGGTACAATTTCCTCCAAAGACAGGCTATGAGAAAACAAAGGTCACAGAACAAGTATACTCTAAGAGCCAGTGACACTTTCTGGAAAGAAAGAACTTAAAAACATAAACAGAAAAAAAAAACCAACAACAACAAAAACTTTGTTCTTACATCTGCTGGGTTGGGTCCACTGTGGCCATCAGCAAAGTCAGGTATTGAGCACCTGAAAACTGGCCACACCCAAGAAGCAGCAGGCTTCCAATACTAAAGACATAGTGGGCCTTGGAAGTAACAACACAAGTGTAGGATGTAAACTATCTCACTAAGCAATTATAAATCAGTTACCGATTATAAGTCAACTTTGTTTTTAAAACTTCACGCACTTTCCAAACACTCTGTCACCTCACTCTCTTTGCTTTTTTGAGATGAGGTCCCACAGCCCTTGAACTCATTATGTAGCCAAGTCAGACCTTGAATTCCTGACCCTCTAACCTCTGCCTCTCTGGGGCCAGGATCGCAGATGTGCACGTCTCACCCAGCTGGTTTCACACATTATCTCTTCTGGGACAGCACTATCACAGAAAACACTCCCCCTGAGAGATCCCTTTCTCTTTCGATTATTGGCATGCACACTGAACTAACAGTGCACACAGCTGACGCACTTGATCCTGTGTTCCACGTGGAGAAATGCATTCATTTTTTTTTTTTCTTCTTTGGCAAGAATACCATGGGACTGTGTGGCTACTGGAAGACCGATTCCAGCTGTGTCCACCTGCTTCTCTACTGACGTCACCGAGTCTGAGTCTCTACTGTGATTTGAATGTTCTGTCCTTGAAAATGCATATGTTAAAACCTGACTTCCTACGAGGAGTATCAGGAGGGAGCCTTTAGGGCAGATTTGGTCATGAGGGTGCAGCTCTCATGGATGAGACTGTACCCTTGTGGAAGGGGCGTCGCAGGGCTGCCCTGCCTCTTCCCATAGAAGGAAACAAGAAGGCAGCATCTTTGCATGAATCAGATTCCCACAGGGCATGGAGTCTGCCAGTTCTTTGCCCTTGGACTTCTTGGCTCCCGACGACAAGAAAGAAATGTTTGCTCATCAGCCGCTGAGTCCAAGGTTATTTTGTTATAGCTGCTCAGATGAACTAAGCCTGACCAAAGTGGTACAAGCTAAGCAAACACCACTGTGGGTTGTGCAGAGGGAATTTCATCGCTGTTCCCTGGAGCTTTATGGAGGGATTATCAGAAAACCCCAAAGGCAGACAGGACAGTTACTCTGACCCCCTTTCCTGATCAAAGTCCTCACACAGTTTCCCATCACAAATGGATCTGCCCAGGGACGCTGGACAATCGTCGTAGGCAGAGCCTGGGTTTGAGTCTAGCCTGGGTTTGCAGGCACATCCCAGCAGGGTTCAGAATGAGCAATAACCCTCCCTTCCCCTGGCTGCGCTACAGAGCTTACCATTCACCATCCCGCTGAAAACATTGGAAGTCAGTTCTCACAGTGACGGCGGCTCTGAGGGGAATTCAGTTCTTGACCCGGGGCCAAAACTTCCGCCTCTCCTCCACAGCCACTGTCTGCTCCCCTGAGGCACAACCCGCTGCCTCTCTGGATGATCTCAGCTGGAGACCCTACAGTTGCCCACATTTGCCAAGGTCCTTTTCCAGACAGGAGCGCTCACAGATCCTGCACTCAGGACAGGAGCACATCCATGTTTCTGTGGGGTGCTCAGCCCACCTTTCCTGCTCTAAACAGTGAGTGGCTGCCCTCCACGTTGCGGCCTCTGGCTTCTGTTCCTAGGAGCAGCTGCTTTTTAAAACCAGACAAAACAAAAATAAAAATTGCATAGGATGATTAATAACAATTCGGGGTTGGGCTGGAACCACCTTCAGGTTTATGCTTCAGTCCAAAGACACTGAGCTCTTTCCAAACAGAACGGCCTGGGTAGAGCCCAGCAAGTCAAACCCCTGTAGTAAACATTCAGAACTGCCTAACAGCAACTATGTGCTTTTGTAAAAATAAATAAATAAATAAATAAATAAATAAATAAATAAATAAATTAAAATAAAATAAAATTCCCTTGTATTATAAAAGAATGGAACAATAAGCTTACTGTAAATACAGAATAAAATCAGTAAGCCATCTAAAGGGAAGTTTACTCACCACATGGCAGTTTTATTTAAAAGACCTTTTAGGGGCTGGAGAGATGGCTCAGGGGCTAGGAGCCCTGGCCGCTCTTCCAGAGGACCCGAGTTCAGTTCCCAGCACCCACATGGCAGCTCATGTCTGTCTGTAGCTCCAGTCTTAGCAGATCTGACACCTTCACACCAATGTGCATAAAATAAAGTTAAATAAATTATTTAAAAAAAAAAAAAAAAAAAAACCTTTTAACATATGCACAAAGTGGGCAAGCGGGCGGTCCCCTCATTAAGCCCTCTCGCTGGCACCAAAAGTTAACAGGATGGTGGCAATGCCGAGCCACAGAGAAGGCGTTTCTCCTGAGGAGGAGGTGGAGCGGGACCCCACCCCAGGCCTGATCACCAGGACAGACCTCTGCTCTGGCATGCTTGTCCTACACTGCCTGCAGACACGCCTCTCTGGCTTTGCTCCCAAGATGAAAACGCACATGCTCTGCATCATCATCGCTTCTGCTTACAACACTCTCACACCCCAAAGTGACCTTTGCTCCCCCCGAGCCCCACCACTCCTCTCTGCCACCTCTTCTTCATATGCTGCTTAGTTAGGGAAGATGCTCCCTTCTCCCTCCAGACTCCTGTACGCCGCCCCAGCTGCCCCTCCCCCCACTCGCTGATTTCCAACAAGCAAGGGTGCTCTCCTTCTGGTCTCCTTTCTCTGTGTAGGTAGGTGCTTGAGGTCAGAACAGGGGGCGCTACTATTAACACTCGGAAGAATGGGAAGGCAGGCCTGTACACAGCTGTGTAAAAGTGCCGCCACTTTTTGCTGTTTGAATAAACAGAAAACAGTAAGAGGGCCAGAAGGTTTGTTTTCTGGAGAGGGAAAGGGCGGTAAAGCAGGGGTGACTTTCCCGTGGGACTCAAATCCCAGTCACAAATGACTCGCTTCAAACAAGGAGAAGTTAGAGCAGAGGCCTGAGTAGAGGTTAAGCTCAGACTCACTCTAAGGATGGAGAAACCAGATGGGTTTGATCCCAGCACTCGGGAGGCAGAGGCAGATGGGTCTCTCTGAGTTCAAGACCAGCCTGGTCTGTATACTCAGTTCCAGCACAGCCAGGGATCCATGGCAAGATCCTTTAGAATACTCTCAGACTAGACAGAAGACCTCCCTTCCTTACAAGCCTCACCTTCACCTCATCATCTCTTCAAAGGCCTCGTCTCCAGAGAGTTCCATGCTCAGGTCCTGGGTATTGGGACTTCAAAGTGTGAATGTCTAAGAAATACAATTTAGCTAATCCTCCTTTTCCTGAAAATCATGCTAATTTCTAAAATTGCCTTTAAGGACAATATGAACTTAAAAAAACAAACGAACAAACAACTAGGTCTGTGGTGTGCAAGAGTGAGCACATGTCTGCAAGTGTGCACACATGTCTGCAAGTGTGTGCAGACATGCTAGTATGTGAGGGTAGGCATGTGGATATATGGGCACGTGGAGCCTGGAAGCCCTACACTTGAACCCAGAACTTGCCAATTCGGCTAGCTAGCCAGATGGTTCATTCGTCGGCCCCTTCCAATTTTGGGAGAACAGGTAGGCCGCTGCGCCTGCGCAGTATTCCTGTGGGTGCTGGGGATCTAAACTCTGGTCAGAGAGCAGGAAGCACTTTCCCCTGGGAACCATTTGCTCAGCCTCCAGAATAAGCTTTGTAACAAGTAGAAAATGAGTATGCAGATGTGAGGTCCACCAGGCTGGCCTGACTCTGATCTCGCAAAGATGAGGCTGCAACTCTCCTACAGCCTAGAAAACAGTTCCAGCCACTCAGAAAAAAAAAAAAAAAAGATTGGGAAACCGGCCGAATCAGGGCGGCTCACATCACAGACCCTGTCACCCTACGCAGCCTTGACCTAAGCTCAGACCGCCACACGACTGCATTCACGTCCTTCTGAAGGAATGATGTTTTCAAAAATCACATTTTCAAACACAAATTGATTTTAGAAAACGTTTTTTTGTTGCTGTCCTCTCTGTCACTTCCCTACATGGCTCAGACTGGCCTCGACTCATAACCTCCTGCCTCGGTCTCTCAAACGTTAGAACTGCAGGCAGGCATGTGCCCCCATGCCCGGCTCCATGATTGTCTGTAATACAGTTGGTTGCTGGCTTCTATCCTGACAGAGAGGCGTCCGCGAGGTCTGCTGAGGGAATACCGCTACACCGGGGCCCACGGAGTTGGGTCTGCCCCCATTGGCGGCACCCCAAAGCAGAAACTGCTTTCAGAGGAACCTTCGTCTTCAGTTAGTCACGGCCATGTTCTGAATCGGCAGACACAACCACTGCCCCCACGAGGAGGAGCAGCAGCTTCTCGGGACGTGCTTCTTCAGCCAGTCATCGCACCCTCTGCACACAGACACCTATAAATGACCACGGACCCAAAACAAGGATTTCTTCTCAGGTCACAAGAGTATCTAAGTGACGGAGTGAGTCTGCAAACACAGAACGCACCTACAGGAAGGAGGAATTTCCACACTGCCACCACCGCCATTCATCCGTGTCTCCAGACGGAGCGAATGAATGAAACCACGACCAAGCAGAAGCACCTCATGGCTTCATTAGTCTAAATCTCTGCAGAGGCACCGCCATGACAGGGGGCCCACCAAGGAGTGAGCGGAGAGCTGCAGGTACAGTGAATGGAGATGTCAGCGCACAAGTCTTTTAAGCCTGCAGGAACTGGTCCGCAACCGTCCACTTTGCTCACAGAGCCAAACACACACAGGCAGATGATATTTTCTACACCAGATCTTTGCCAACGCATATGAAGAGGCTGGGAGAGCAAGCACCATGAAATTCCGTCAGGGATGCTAGGAACTTGAGGCCTGTCACTGGGCCAACCAGTCATGAATCCCTGTGAAAAGCCTTCCATGCCTGAGAGTCAGAAGGTCTGCCACAGATACTGCACAATGACCCTAGCTGTCTTTGACACAGGACGTGAGCTCTCTTCTGTGTTTTTGGAAAGCACGGGGCTGTACTTTGGGACTGTGCACGTGACGCACAGCCACACCAGGCCGTTTTCGGTTTCCAACCTCCCGCTCCCAACAGAGCCGAGCCACTTCAGATCGCTCCTTCCGTGGTCCTCTGCGGCCGCCAAACGTCCCGCCCCCCACTATAGAGAGACGCGCACTGTCTTTTCAACTGTGAGTGAGCCAAACTCCCCTGGTGACCAGGGGCTGTAATGCACGGAATACGAGTACCTGAGCTGTGCACAGGGCTGCCAGGCCAGCAGCAGCAGGACCCAGGAGAACTGAGCTCACCTCTGTGTATCCAGAGAGACAGAAACAGGCACAGGGTGCTCCCACTTCCTTCAAAGTTTCCTTCTGCCACTCATCAAACTCTGAAATCCTAGTTCAGTCTTCACAACCCACCAAGGGCAGCAAAGCGAACCCTCTGACACTACAGCACCAGGTAGTGTACACGGCATGGAATTCTAAGTGTGAAGACGGATGATCGGGGTCCCCTACCATTCCTGTGTCCCCCAGTTCCTCACCCGGGGAAGACAGACAGTAATAACTACACATCATGTCAATTTTTTAAAATTATTTTTAGTTTATAGGTATGAGGTTTGCCTGCATGTATATCTATGCCTCACACATGTGCCTGCTGCCCACTGAGGCCAGAAGGCACTGGATCCCCTGGAACTGGAGTTACAGTTGGCTGTGGGCCAATAAGTAAGTACTGGGAACCAAACCTGGCTCCTCTGGAAGAGCAGCCAGTGCTCTTGACCACTCAGCCGTCTCTCCAGCCCTTACGTGACTGTTTTTAAGGATTGAGTATCGTAGATCAAAAACTGCTTAACACAGTTTATAGTCAATGTCAGCAATCACTAAAACCAGTATAAAAAATAATTTGTAGTTAGTTAATAGAGACATACCACTATATTGTTCATGAAAGTGGCCTTGACAAAAGGCCACACCTTAAAAGTAAATCTTGTAAGGTCAGTGATATTTCTACACACACACACACACACACACACACACACACACACACACACACACACACCCCGGAACAAATTTCTGGGGTGTTCCTTTCAGAAAAAAAAAAAAAAAAAAAAAAAAACAGTAAGGACATTTAACATGGTCACTTTTGTCGTCCTCAAAACACGCATCTCACTCTTCTCCCTGGTCCTGAGTGGGTGTGCGGGTTTGTGTACTTTACACGATACTCCACAATTCTCGGTGACAGCTGCGTTCCACTAGAGAGTGTTTTAAACTCAGTGTTTTGAGGATAGTGAAGAACTTGGTAAATGTCACTAGGCTGAACTGACGGATTCAGCAGCCGATAATGTTGGCACCTAATGTGTTAACTGGTTTCCAGGTCTTTCTTCCCTCCTAATATAAACATCCTGCATGCCAGTTTCTAAGGAGGTAACTGTAAATTAACAGGAGTGCAGCTGTGGAAAAGAGGCCCTCAGATGGCCAAACGGACAATCACGTGATGGCATCCCACGCGGGTATTACTATCATCGTGACAGTGTGGCTGAAGAGATTTTCATGTAGATTTTTAGAAAAACGGAGTAAATTCAGCGTTAAGAACTGGCAGGTCACTACGGGCGGTGGCAGGTGTGTATCAGGGACCCAATCTTCCTTCTTCTCTCGGTGTGAACACAGTAAGAATGCTGAGGTGAACAGACTGTCCGGGGCCAAGTGCAGCCGGAGCGTTGCTGCTCTGGATCAGCTCAGACCTCCCCTCAGCAGTTTCAGGAAATGGGAGGGTAAAGGCCAGGCTGTAACTACTTCTCTTCATGAGAACTTACAGACCACCCTTTTCATCAAATTACTCAAACTCACACACACAGAGACACAATGTGAGCCTTACAGGTGGCTAGAGGAAAAAACAAAATCAAAGAATGTGTACTGAATTAGACACATTTGCTAACACTATTTCCGCCAAGTCATTAAACAGACAGGACTCTGGCCCCGTCAAGAGAAATAATACAATATACAGACATAAAATAAAAAAATAAAAAGCCCCAGCCGAGCTGCTTTGGAGACAAAGAGTCTTCTCTGGCACAACACTTGGGACGGGGAGGCAAGCAGCTCCTTATCAGCCCTTTGACATCAGGGGAGGTCTGTGTGCGTCAGCAGGCCAGGAGGGACCCTGCTGATGGCAATGGATCACGTGCTTCTTATCTTATCGTCTGATGATGTCTGGCACTCCAACAATTGCTGTGAGAGCCCTGGGGGAAGGAAGGTGTGTGCCTGCGGGGACGTGGGCCAAAGCTATGCACTGGAGGGACACAGCAAATCAGACCATCCGGCTGGTTACGTTAATCCTGGCAGGGAACGTCCCTGCCCCCAACGCCAACCTGAAGAGGGCTTCTGCTTAAGGAGGGACCTGGCTGTGTATAACAACCACTTCTTCACTGGTGCTTGCTTTAATTTTATTTAGAAAAGTGCAAAGAAATGCAATGTTAGGAAACTACATGTAACTTATATTAGCTTCACTTAAAAAAAAAAAAAGGCTCTTCTGGGGTGGAAACAGGATTAACTGCTTTTTAAAATCTGGCCAGTATCCATACATACCTCTAAACACAAGGGAAGGGGTGGTCACATTAGGTCAGATGGAGCTCAGTCACATCTCTCAAAACAGCACTAAGTCAGTCTAAGAAAGTTCCCTGAAAGGGGTCCAAATAAAAAATAATATTAATAATGGATCTAAATAAAAAATAATAATGGGTCTGAATAAATAATAATAATAATAAGTAAATACACGTTTTTTTTTAAATGCCCTTGTCTTTAAAATGACTTTTAATTTATCTTTTTTTTTTTTTTTTTTGAGGGATGTATGACAAGATCCCAGGGCTAACCAAGTGCTCTGCCCCTCAGCTAAAGCCCTTTCACTTTTTATTTGTCGATAAGGTCTCAGCAAGCTTTCCAGGCTAACCCTGACCTTCTCCACAACCCAGGCAGGCCTTGAACTTGTGATCCTCATGCCTGAGCCTCTCAAGTTGCTGGGACGGCTGGGCTGGCTTCTGCCGCCAGGACAACATGAGAGCCAATTTTAAATATTTAAAGAAACATCTCTTTAAATGAAAATGAACTCTGCAGTTCCATCAACTCCCGTGCTTTGAGTAAAACTAACATGACTTTTATTAGCTCACATTGTGCTTCGTGTAACTCAACTAAGAAGAACAACCACGCACTTGTACCACGAGTCACAACTGTTTCCCCATATCTGACCTCGCACCCACACTGGGAACTGCGCACAGGGCTCATGAGGATCTCTAACAGTGCCCTGAAGCCATTGTCTGTCATTCCTTCGAGTTTACTCGTTGAATTGGAACAAACACTGTTAATTTGCATCCAGACACATCCTCCTTACTTTGCTCTTCCTTCCGTCCATCCCTACGGGGTCTACCCTCTGTGAATCAGCCCCCCCCCCCAAAGTTCCTCTGTGATCTGAGTCAACTTTCCCTCCCTAGGCTTGCCAGCCTCTGCAAGGCTGCGGTGACGCCTCGGGAGCCCCACGGAGCTCCTGGTTCTAAACTCCGCCCAGCCAGTGCAGGCCTCCTCACTAGCACCTCAAATCTGTGCGTGAGAAACACGGCCCTGCCAACTCACCCCACTCCCCACGGGTGACTCCCCGCCCTGATCCCTGCCCCACTGCTCCTGACCACGCAGACACATCATTACCCCCTGACACATGACCTTCTGTTTCCTGAGAAAGACGCTTCGTTTTTCCACTTCAACATTCCTCTGAACCTCTACCCACTTTCTCTCTCTCTCTCTCTCTCTCTCTCTCTCTGCTCAGCTCGTTCCCTCTGGGTTTGATCCCTCTCTCTGCCTTGCTCACTCAATCACTGCGGGCTCTGAATTTCGTGCCTTTAAATTCTCTACCCAGATTTCAAATATACTCTCATTTCCATGAATCCTAGAATGGCACCTTTGACAAGAGCACTTCCTTCAAATCCAGAAAACCCGTCACATCTTCTTCTTTTCCCCATTTACCACCAAAGTCAAGCATTTTCCAGTCGCTTACTTTGATACATGTGTATACATAATACATATAGCTAATCCTAATTAATTCCTTTGTCGTCACCCTATGATTCCAGCCCCATGGCTGAAATGGACTGAAATCGCTCATTTTTGAATGAACCAAGTTTCCACTAATTCCTAAGTTTCATGGCAGCCTGATGAGTGAGTCATTCTTCATCCCCACCCCCCACTGGTTGTAGCAATGTCAGACAGTCTGTCCGTCCGCATTCCTACCCAACGTCCTACTTTCTTGATTGACATTTACTCCTCCACTAGCAATCAGCAAAGCAGATGCACTTAACCCATCCATTTTCCTAATGCAAATCCATTCTCCAGCAGACCAACTCTGCCATGGAGGACAAAATGAAACTTCACAGAAATGGAAATCTGCAAAGTTTTAACAAAAGCTACGCTTTCCAGAATAACACGAAGTTTTGAATACAGTGAGCATCGGCCAGTGGTACTATGTGGAATCAAAACAGTTTTCCTTTCCTTTCCTTTCCTTTCCTTCCTTTCTTCCTTTCCTTCCTTCCTTCCTTCCTTCCTTTCTTTTTCTTTCTTTCTTTGTTTCTCTCTCTCTTTTTCTTTCTTTCTTTTTCTTTTGTTTTTTTGTTTTTGTTTTTGTTTTTTTGAATGAAATAAGTTTTAGCAAGTTGATAGTTTGCATCCGGTCTACTCGAACATATCTTCTCAATGTCTTTTGCTGGCTTAGACCCTCGACTCATCTGTGAAATGTGGATATTTTCTCTTCTATCCCCTTCCTATTCTATTCCTTCCACATCCACTCCACACCTCCCTTCCATGGCAGCATCTCTGTGGGTGACTTCCATAATGCTGCCATTACCTTCTAAACAAAGCAAACCCAAACCAACAAACAAACAACAACAACAAAAAATGAAGTAACTCTGAGAGGATTCTCAGCCATCACTACACTCTAGTCCTCTTAGGTCGCCACTGCCTCCTCTTCTGCACCCCGTCTCTTCTAAGCGAAATCACCTTCCTGAGCTGCAGATGACAGACACCCTCCAGCCCACCCTCTCCTTCCATCTCTACGGGAAGCGCTGCCTTCTGTGCATTCCGACTCGTGGGACTCCTGCATCCTCTTCAGCCTTCCCATTCCCACTGTAACCGCTTCTTGTCAGAACTCTGCTCACCACCACGGTCTCTTCCGAGGGAGGATCCACGTCTCCTCCAGCTCAGAATCGACCCAGGTCAGCTAAAGAGAGGGAGAATGATACTCTAATTCCCCTCGAGCTATCTGTTTAGGTGGTACGCAGCCAAGTCCCTTCTTCCGATGACGTGTGCGCCAGGTCTACAGCCAAAGCGCTCCTATCACCGGGGGCAGAACAGTGAGTGGGCAGAGGGGAAGGAGAGAGGTACCCGACAGATGTGCAGAGCTGAGATGACCGAGTTGCCTTACCTCAAGGTGTCTTGTGCTGACATAAAGGCTCCCTGTCGTTTTAAAGAATTAGAACTCAGCTCCTTCAATGGGTTCCAAGTAACCGAGACGACACAGCCCAGCGCCTGTTCTCGCCCTTCCTTCCTCCTCATAGGACCCCTGACACCAGGTCTTCTGATTCACCTTTCCTCACGTTTCTCTGATGGAGAGGAGTGTCGGGGTGGGGGGACCAAATGGTCTTACCGGTGTCCTGCACAGCTGTGAAGACACCCACCGAGTACCGAGACCTTCTCCGTACCCACACTTCACATTCAAGT
Organism: Peromyscus leucopus; assembly: GCF_004664715.2. Lineage (NCBI taxonomy): Eukaryota > Metazoa > Chordata > Mammalia > Rodentia > Cricetidae > Peromyscus > Peromyscus leucopus. The sequence continues at coordinate 53,580,715 of NC_051085.1, forward strand.
GACTACGGAGCCGTCCATGACCTCACACGTCAGCCCTGGCCCCACGGTGGTTGTCACCATCACAGGCTATACCAGTGCCAAGTGGACTGTGAAGAGACCGCATGGTGTCATGGCGGCCCACAGGGCTGGATGGCCCCCGTGGAGCTGACGTGAACTCTGCGCCCAGTGCCCACCTGAGGCGCCTCCTCTTTCTCACAGGACACTCCCCCACCTGGGGTTCCATGGAACTTCAAGAGGGACTAATAATGCCCAGGAGGCCCCCAGCTTTAACACTGCCTCACCTGAGGGACCGCAGGAGGATGAAGCAACTTCCGGTGATACCGCCAGCAACACTGGACCCCTGCTTCCGGCTGCTCACTCTCTGCCATGACTAAGGGAAACTCGGAACATAGGAATTTTCTGGCTGCTGAGGGGACCAGGACTGAAGCTTGGTGTCGTAGTTTGAACGTAGAGGTACCCCCAAAGGGAGCGGCACTATTAGAAGACATGGCCTTGTTAGAGTAGGTGGGGTCTTGTCAGAGGAAGCGTGTCACTGTGGAGGTGAGCTTTGAGGTCTCGTATATGCTCAAGCCACACCCAATGAGACAGACTACTTCCTGTTGCCTGTAAAACACAGGACTCTCAGCTCCGGTACCATGTCTGCATGCCACCATGTCCCACCAAGATGATAATGGACCAAACCTCTGAAAATGTAAGCCACACAATTAAATGTTTTTCCTTCATGAGAGTCACCATGGTCATGGTGTCTCTTCACAGCAATAGAGACAACTGGTTTACAGACAAAGGCATTGAGGAAGCTCTCACTGCTGCTTTGGCCTCTACTCTGCAGTGGCCTCTATTCTCTCAGGTGAGCCTGGGCAAAGGCGAGATGGGCGGGGCCAAAGCCCCTGCTGGGTAGTCTGGACTGCTCTGAGCTCCTGGCATCCTTCTTAGCAAGTTTACCCCACTTGAACCATTTTTTGCTTTGTGCTATAAAATTTAAAATCATTCCTTCAGTGGCAGGCAACCCTCATACCTTCCATTCCTCACCTTCTAGGAAGAATCCAAAAGTATGCTCCACCTCACAGACTGTCTTTCGTGCCTGCTACAACCCAGATTCTCAGTGGAATAGGAGCAAAGGGCATCTTAACCAAAACAACACCAATCTACCTGGGATGGGAGGGGGGGACTTTGGGTTTGGTTTTGTTCTGTTTTGAAGATTCTGATCAGTTCTTCACTGTTTCAGAAAAAAAAGGGAAATGTTGATGTGGAAATGCCTCTGCTCTGTCCCCTTCTCTTCGGCCAGGCTCCCTTCGTCGGTGGCCCTCAGTCCTCCACAACAGCTACACAGAAGAACCAACTCTTCCCAACCCAGTAAGTTCATCCTGCCGGGGGCCCCCAAGAAATGCTTCTTCCGCTTCTGCTATGGCTGTTGGTGCATAACACAGTGTCCCTGTTCCCAACACATCTGCAGTCACTTCTGCCTAACATGCCAACTGCCTAAACGTCAATGCCTATAGGCCGAGTTTATGCCGCATGATTGGAAAAGTACTACCACGGGTCCTATCCTATCGATCACGGCAGGGTGAGCAGCTAGGAGACACTGAGATGTGCACCAGACCACAGGAAAAAGAAGCAAAAGTATCAGAGTGTCAAATCAAGGCAAGAGAAAGTTCTTAGTGACCAAGGGACACACAAGCTGGCCTTGTAATGCACTAACAGACAACATGTAAAGGACACCCCACACAAAAGAAAGAGCATGGACTCTGCCAGGATTGATGACCCTTTAACGAAATCAGAAATAAGAGGCAATAAAGTATACAGAGAAGAGGTGAAAGACAGAACTATGGAGATACCCAAGAGGCAGATTAAGGATTCTGTATGACGGCCTGCTGTGGACTTTGGACTTTTTAATCTGCCCACAATGGGGAAAACACACTGAGAATTTAACATCAAGGTGGTTATAAACATTTCAGAATGATCTTTACTCCTGCGGGGAAGAATTTATTAAAGCCAGGGATGCCAGTTAGCTACTGCGGTTCTGCAGCAGAGAGACAGCGGGGATAAAGGGATGATGTGTCCTGACAAGACTGAGCACTGGTTAGATGCACGCCGGTGAGGAGAATGAGCTATCGATGACTTCTCACCAAACCGCCCCGAAATCCTATTTTCCACAGCTTTTAAACTCATGCAGAACCTGAACACATTTCACTCCCCACCTGACGACACCTCCATGCACGCCACCACCGTCGTCTTTCCCTGGACACGGAAATCGGCTCCTCTCTGGTTAACTGGCGTTACCTGTAGTCTGGCCTCAAACTACCCAATCGCAAGTTCACTCCTACACTCAAAACCATCTAACAATCACGTATGTAAAAGTCAAAGTCCTTGTAACAGTGTACAAACCCTGCTTGACTCGCCCTTTATGACCTCTCTGGCCTCCGATGGCCCAGGTGTGCTGGGTGCTGCCTATGCCTGGCATAATGACATTTTCCAGATATCTACTCGGACAAATGTCTCCCCTTTGTAATGTCACCTGAATGGAGCGATACAGTATTTGGCACTGCCATATCTGAAATGAATTCTGAACAGCGTCACTGTTCTATTGGAGCTTTTTCGTTTATACCTTTCTAATATCCTACATTACTTAGTTATTACTTAACTTCCTTTTAGTTTCTCTTATGGAAGGGAATGAATTACAAGAATAAGATTTTGCTGTTGTTGTTCACTGACATATTCAAAACTACTAAAGCAGTGCCTGGCAGATAGTTTCTTTTTATTTATTTATTTATTTTTTTCTCTTTTGGTGGTAGGGATTGAGCAAAGGACAGTAGGAATGATACACACTCACTGATCTAGCATGGACTTGCATTCCCAGCCCCCTAATAAACAATGAAATCAATGACTGTTTGAATCCAACCCCGGGGATCAGGAAAAAGAGACAGAGAGGAGTGCATCAGAAACAGTTTTCATGAACGACACCCGGGCTGAAGGTTACAGGAAGAAATTAAGCCCGTGGCTTTAGTTTCCACAGGGGTTCACCGCATGAGAAGACACAGGTGTGGGAAGGGCATGGAACAGGCAGGGCACCACAAATAATCTCAAGTTCCTGGAGTGTGGAGGCAGCCATGGGGCTGGTGTGTGTAGTCCTCCAAGGGACCCAGTTACAGAATGCCTGACGCCCCAACTCTAGTAAGTGCCCCATGAATCCCTAAAACGTCTGACTCTCCTAGTGACAAGTTAATTTTGGGTCAAAAAATTAATGTCCGTATAGGATAATGGGATGCATTTAAGACATACCTTTTTAAAAGACAGGGATATATGAGATGCTAAGAAAAACAGGACACAGGAACACCTTGGCGTACGCAGCAGGGCCTATTAAGTGACTGGCTGCTGGGCAGCCGTGAATGAGAAGGACGATGTGTCTTGGTTCCCAAGTTTGGGTAGCTGTGTGCATGGCATAGCTACCTGGGAAGTAGTAAAATGGTAAGATCAACTTTGAACATGCTAAATTATGTAACTGTAGCTCATGAAGTTGGGAAAATGGGTGATAAAATATGTTAATTTCCTTTCGGAACCATCACGTTAACACTACGAGCAGAAGTTGGAAATAAGAAAACCTGGCAATTGCTTTTGATTTTAACCTGTCATACATGAACAAAAATGTCTAATTTACATCTTCTGTGCTAAGAAGAATGGCTGGGCCCATGGAACACTGATGGGACCATCACCATACTTTGATAGATGGTGCTACGATCTGAATGCTTGTGAACCCTGACTATCCATGTGTTAAAGCCTTAATTCCCAGTATTATATATTTGGAGGGGGGTTGTGGTCTTTGGGGGGGCTTCAGGATCAGAAAATTTCAACCACATCAGGAAAGAAGGCAGGGACCCACACATCTGCAAAGCCCTGGGGGAGCGCCCTCAGAAGGAACCTACTCCCTCTTGGCCTTCCCAGCTTCCAGACCTGAGCGATGTTTGCCGCTGAAGTCACCCAGTTTACAGAGTTCCCGTAGTGCCCAAAGCCAAGACAGACGGGATGCTTAAACCTTGCAATAAAGTGATGCATCCTCTTTTGTTTCTGAGGTTTTAAAAGTTCATGAAATGTGTTTTGAATTCTGCCGAACAAACTTGCTAAGTCCTCCTTGGACTGGAAATTAATTCACTCTGTTGATAGAAAGCATTGAAGTGGCCCTAAACTAATCTCACATTTAAAGCAAACACTGGAGGATTATAATGGTTTCCTTCGCTTGCGACACAAGTTTAGGAACCTCGGGACATGTGGTACTGGCGATTTTCCTTATGTCTCCATCCAGCTATTCACTTACATACTACGTAACTCTCAGTTACTACTACATTTGTAATTTGCTAGGTACCAAATCTGAAAATGTGAGAAGCATAGCTCTTACCTTTTACTTAAGCAAGTAAACAGCAAGCACAGATAAATAATAGTAACCATGCCTGACCTAGCTACTTCCCAGGGCTTCTCATGAAACTTCAACAAGCTCTGAAAATACTCTCAACAAATACAAAGGTCTGTACAGAGATGAGTTTCTGATGTTGTAAGGCAGATGTTTGCCACAGCAGCAGAGTTCTCTGTGGAGGCTCTCCGGTCATTACAGAGCATGATTGGGTGCCCACTGCCATGCAATGAAGTTGGTGGATTGACTATGGTTAAAAAAAAGAGTTAATTTAGTAATGTAAAGATAATATAATTAAAGTGAGAAAATAAAGAGTATATAGGGAGGGCTCCATAAGTATGCAGAAGGGCATTTTTATGTCACTGTAAACACAATTCCTGTGGGACTGTATCTGAAATTAAGCATATTTTTCTAAGATAAAGTAAAAGCACAACTTTTAAAAGTGCAACTTAAACAAAAGATGTTAGAGAAAGAATCACAAAATCTGGAGCCGAGTCAAAGGGCAGGTCATCATATACCAAGGGACACGAGCTCACGAGTTGTGGGAACAGACACAAGTCTGACTTTTACTCTTTGGGGATTTTTACTATTGTGACAAGTATAGATGAACTGCTGTGGCCTTCTCATCTCTTACACAACGTCTCCTTAGTTATCCTCTTCAAATCTCCAAACATTCAAATACTGAAACTGTACAACACACACACACACACACGCACACGCACACGCACACGCACACGCACACGCACATACACTTCATGCTTATACCAGCTTTCTCAATTAGAGTATTTGCTGTTTTTGCAGAGGACCTCAGTTCAGTTCCTCACACCCACAGGCAGCTCACAACCACCTGTAACTCCAGTTCTGGAGTATCTGATATCCTCTTAAGACCCCTGGCACTGCACACACATGGTGTACATACATACACTCAGGCACACACATACATATACATACATACATACATACATACACACATTAAATGAATATTTTTTTTAATTTCCTTCCCTGTGGAAACATTAAACATGTACAAAAGGTGCGTCTTCTCAATGTTACTTCATGTGGCAAATAACTTAATTCACTTGTTGTTGCTGTTTTTGACAAGAGTCCTGTGGGGCTCAGCTTGTCCTCTAGCACACTGTGTGGTTCAGACACGTGTTGAGCTCATCATCTTGCCTCCACCTTCCCATCGCTGGGACTGCAGGCATAAACCGTGGCTCATTAACTTTAAAAAAGGCATGCAAAATGCCACACACATCCACTGCTGTCTAGTTATCTGTGGCTGGGATAAAGCCACTGGGACAGGAGCAACTCAGTGAAGGACTTACTTCGGCTTTCCGTCTGGAGTACTGTCTACCACAGCGGGGCAGTGGGAAGGTGCTGGGGCAGGGGCTTTGGCAGCTGGGCATACTATATCCATAGTCAGGAAGCAGAGGACAAATAACGTACCCAGCCGGCTTTCTCCTTTGTACACAATCCAGGACCCAGCCCTAGGATTGGTGCCGCCCACTTTTAGGGCGGGTCTTCCCAGTTCAGTTAACCTACTCCTGATCCTTTCTCACAGGTGTGCCTGAGGGCTTGTCTTCTGGGTGACTCCAGATCCTATCAAGTTGACGATTGGGAGGAACCATCACATCCACCAAGAACAGGTTCCCAAAGCAATCTGGGGTTTGCAAAACCTTTTGAAAAACAAATTGCCTGTGGTAGTTTCACTCGGCATCTGCCAGGGCCTACTATGTGCTGATCACGTTCTAATCACTTCCTAATATATGTGTTTCTCCACAAGCCAAGGCCAAGAGCGGAGGGAGGGCCAACACCATCCACGACTGCTTCTCTGTGTAGACTGCAGTATGCCGCGGCCACTACCCTTCCAGCCTGTGCTCCGCCACTGTGCTACTGAGAGGTCTGAGTAGAGACAGGGACAGCATTTTACCAGGAAACACAATGTCAACCTGGAAAGTTATAACCGCCAGTCAGCCACTTGAGGCCCCCATGCCTCTGAGTCAGAAAGTGAGGATGGGAGTTTCTGGCTTGGCTAGTGTATTAGTCAGGATTCTCTAGAGGAATAGAATTGAAAGAATATATGGAACTTATTACATATAACATGATATACTGTTATGTATTATATATAATAAATCCCATAATATATATTATATGACTATATTTAATTATATAACATATAATTTTAATTTTTAATATGATGTATAATCATATACTATATTTTTATATGTGCATATATAAATAAATATGAGTATATTGTATATAATAAATATTATTGTCTATAAATACATTTATAAATAAATACATTTACATGGTATTTATTAGAGTGACTTATAGGCTATGGTCCTGCTGGTCCAACAATGGCTATCTACCAATGGAAAGTCCAAGAATCCAGTAATTGTTCAGCCCATGAGGCTGAATGTCTCAGCTGGTCTTCAGTATATGCTGGGATCCCAGAGAAGCAGGTTCTAACACCATGAAGGCATGGACTTGCCAGCCAGAAGCTTCCTTCTTCTGTGTCCTTGATACAGGCTGACAGCAGATACGGCCCAGATTAAAAATCGATTTTTGCACCTCAAAAGATCCATGTTAAAGGTGATTCTTCCCATTTTAAATGATTTAATTAAGAGAAATCCCTCACTGGTGTATCAAGTCACTTGGGTTTTAGTTAATTCCAAATGGAGTCAAGTTGACAACCAAGAACGACCATCACAGCTCCGGTGACCAATCTTCACAGCCAGGAGGAGGCTTGTCTGAGTCCTGGGGAATCTTGCTCCAGGCCCAATCCAGTCACAAGCAGCTGCAGAGCTTTGCTCATGGGTTAAAGCTTCCCTCACATCTCTCAAACATATACAAAGACTTGGCACACTAGTGTTTTCTAGAAGGAACTGCATTGAAGACTCAGGCTTCCGCCAACTTCTGGGCCAACTATTGCTCGTCCAAAGGCATCTTCCACTTGGTGACCTCTGGGCCTCAACCAAGGCAGGATCCTCCACTGTGATTCAACACATGCCTGTCACTCGTCCTTCTTGCAACCAAAAGGCCCATAAAGAAGCAGGGCCCTTGCGCTCAGAACACCTCATCCACAAATAATTAACCCCATCTGCGCTGATCCACCTGATTCCTACCCAGCGGCGTAGAGACCCTAGGGAGTCTGGGCCACTACCCGTCTCTTGCTCACACTGTCCCTGTAAGTGAATAAAAGCTGATCTGCATTTTGCTTTGATCCTTGTTGTAATGAACAAGCTGGACATCTGTTTGTCATCTACACAAAGGGCATAAAAGAGAAAGATCTGGAAGGGCAGAAACTTCAGGACATCACCTGGTGCTGTCATATCCTGTGTTTAAAGTCGATATAGGAAATCAACAATTAACAACCCCAGCACGACTTCTAATGCCTTAGGCCCTGCCAAAGGTTTGGGTCACCCTACAGGCAAAGAGCCATGACCATCTGTGGCACTTGGTGGTAAAGAGAATATGGAACAGAGAGTGAGAGACAGGAACTCTCAGTACCAGCTGTGGAAATGTGGACGTGGTCACTGTAGTTACTGTGAGCGTTTCTCATCCCGTCGTGGATCTGAATATAAAGATTTAAGTATATATGTCTTGTTTTCTTCCCTCCTCATCATATGGTGTGAGACTATTAATATTCAGCCTTACATCCCAGTATTTAAAGTGTTAAATCTTGTTAAAACAGTGTTAAGAGAAAGGGCCTATGTCAAGAGCCTCTGCATCCCATTTCAAGGGAAGGGCTCGCATGCTCTGGATTGCAGGCTGTGTAGCTGCACAGTGGTCTGTGGATGCAGGGCTTCCCTGCTGTCTTTATTTGGAGACTGGGCGTGGCCCTCCAAGATGAGCACTGGATAGATACCGGGTTGACAAGGAGTGAGCTGTGATGGTCCCCTTTGTAAGTGAACTTGACCTACCCAGTGTCCTCCGTTATTGAAATCAAACCCCAAAGCGGCCGTGAAGACGGCTAGTGAAGGAGTCAAGAGCGTACTATCTCAGAACATGCTTTTGACTCCCTGATGGGTTGGTTATACGCTGCACTGCCCTGGGAGCTGTAGCCACCCTTCGCTGCGGGAGAGTCTTCTCCTGGAGCTAAGGCAGACGACCAGCTGAGCAGTCCTCACTGGAGTGACTCCCATCCTTTGTCACACACAGATACACACTCACGTCTGCTTCTTCAGCCACTTCCCTTCACGGGTGCACCACTTTTTGTCCAAACAGTAAAAAAGTAAAAGGAATAAAATCTTGCTTTTGCCGTTTCTTCAGACTCCGCTGCCATGTGTAGCGCTCTATAGGCCAGCTGAATAAAAACACATTTTTTTTTCTCTGTGCGAATTCAGAATGTGCGGTTTTCTTATACAGATCTGTGTTTGCCTGGAGCACATGTTGACCTAAGAGAGCACTCAAGAGCTGTAATGTTTGAATGCGGACCACCTTCCAACAGCCCCGCTTGGAGATATTAGGAAGTGGTGGGCCCTTGAAAAGGTGGGGCTCAGTAGAGATTTCAGGTCACAGGAGGCATACGTACCACCAAGGAGGAGTGTGGGACCCCAACCTGTGTCCAGCCATGAGGTCAGGAGGTCCTCTGCCACACTCCTCAGTCATGCAGCACTGCCCTGCCATAAGCCAGAGGAAACAAGAGTGGCCGAGGCGCCTCCGAACAAAAGCCAAAAGAAACCCTTCCTCTTTTTAAGCTGACTACTATGAGCACTTTTTTTTTTTTTTCGGTAACTGAAAGCTAATGCGGTCACACTATCTTAAAATGTTGTGCAGATAGTTAGCAAGCAACCAGAACTTCAGACATCTGCACCTTTAGAATCAAGGCCTCATGCATTGCGTGAGCCCATTCAGGCTCTGCGGGATGGAGGAACACTGCAATGTTGCCAAGCAGGGAGAGCAATCCTCAACAGCAAGAGCTGGGGAGACGAGGGAGGAGACGGGGAGAAAGGCACCAGAGCCTCCAGGCGGACAAGGCTGTATCCTGATCTGGTCCATACCAGTGAGCAGAATGGAGTAGACATCTGGTATGTAATTATGAGGAACACATGAATGTGCATAGGATCGAGATGGGACGAAGGAGGTGGAAACCACAACTCCTTCCAAAGTACTCATGGGGAGAAAGCAACTGGAACAATCCAAGGAGAAAGCTACCTGACAAAAAAAGGAGCTTTTGAAGTTCAATCCAATTCTCAGATTTCTCAGCCTTAACTCAAATCAAGTCAAAAATGGGTGATTTCCTCTGGTGCTGGGTCCACGGTGATGTGTTGCTTTCCTTGGGCAGGCTCTCACATGGCAATGTATTATTTTCCTCAGGTCTTACATGGCAGTCTATTATCGTTTGCTATACATTGTTAATTTTTACTCTTTGAATGGATAAAGGAATTCTTTATTTAATTCATTGCCTCCTTTAGTAACAGCAGCAAAACAAACAGAAAATTTAATCATGGCATGTTTCACCACACACAATTAGAAAGGAATACCAGGCTTTGGAGAGCCATCCCTGGCGGTGATCCGGCCTAGCTTCAGGATTCCTGGAGCTACCTGAGTGATTTCCAGGCTAGTCTTTGAGAAAGGAGAAGCTGTGTCCACAGCAAAGGGGCGGGTGGAATTATTTTCAGAGACCGCCTTAGAAGTGGAAGAGATTGCAGTATATGCAAACGGCTTTATGACTTAGAGGTTTCAAAAACAGCATCAACAAACTGCTAAAATGCCCAGTGGATTCTTAGAACAAAGTTGACTCAATCTTGTGGCATGGAGTCTACTGAGTATCATGTTTAACGGCCCTTCCTCCACATGGCACCCCATGTTAGATGATGAGTTTCCTCTACATGTAATCTACGAATCAGCTGTTCTCCGACTTGCCTTACTGGTGTGGTGGAGCTAAGGTATGAAAAGTACTGTTGGATAAACAAGAGGTCCTGTTCCCATCTCCCAGGAAAGGACAATTAATTTTTGGCCTTCTGAAAACAGAGGTTGCATACAGAGGTTAAACAGCTCATAGAGGCCTCTGCAAACGGAACGCATTGCTGAAACAATATGACTTCAGAGACAACAATGGCTGTCAGAGCTGCATTGAGCTCGGAGAACTGAAGCCAAAGGCGACGTTGGTTACGGAATCTGTAACTTTCATTTTTGCTGTCACCCCTCTAAGCTACTGTATTTTAACCAGCACAGGCTTTTGTGATTTTTTTTTTTTTAATTAGCCTGTGCATGATTAGGTTCCATTATGCACTGAATGTAACTATTCTCCTGTTCTTGGAAGCTAAGCAGAGTCAGGCCTGGTTGGATGTGGGATGGGAGCACAGACCTTTATAAACTTCTTATCCACAAAAAAAAAGAAAGAAAGAAATGTCTTCTGTACATAAGGTTATTTAAAAGTAAGTAAATATTATCCTCAAAGTGGACGGTGTTTAACTCTAGGTCTATACCTTTTAGACATCTTTTCTTATAGTGAACAAAGGAAAACATCTGCTCTAGCACCTTCTGTTAGAGAAATGTTGTTTGACTATTTTCTAGGAAATGAAGTCAGTTCTGCCCCCACTGGCTCCAGCTACATTCCAAGCATGAGTACATCAAACTACAGTTAAATCACACGTATTGGTGTTTCCTCATCTGTTAAACAGAGTAGGAAAGTGTGTGTGTGTGTGTGTGTGTGTGTGTGTGTGTGTGTGTGTGTGTGTACGCATGTAAGATTACACATGTCATCTTTTCATAAATAGAAAACGAGTCTCCAACTCCTCCAGTAAAACTGGAGTTTTTCTCAGTTTCTGTCTTTAAGAAACTCTGCCATGTGCTCCTGATCCCAACCACTGTTTCATGCAACATGCAAGAGACACAGGCGCTCTTAAATATCCCTGATATTCACTTCAGTCTCTCAGACGGCAATCCAACAGTTCAAACAACCCAAACAAATATCCTTCAATAAACACTGTCTCCCAACACATCACCTCCTGAGAGCCCGGCACAGCCTAGGGGCAGAAGTTCCGAATGAAGAATGCAGCATCTGATGCCTACAGAATCGCAGCTGGCTCCCAGGTTTACCTGAGTAAGTACAAAGCTCTCTGCAAAGCCCTTCTCCAGATGAGCTGAAGTTGCTCTGAGGATAGGGTGGGCCAGACTAGAGCAAGCAGAAAAGCCGTCCCCTACGGTGTGAGCGGTGTGCAGCTTCAAACAGTGGGTTTTGCATAAACCCAGAAGGATTCTACTTAGAGGGGTGTTCACTTTGTAAAGAGGACGTCTCAGTACATGTGGGGTTATCAGACTCTCTTTTAGAAATGAAATGGTAACATTTAATATTGCTAGCGAAAAGCTAAACGTCTTCCTATCTTAAGGAAGACATTACATTATTTCCTCATGAAACACGGAAGTCAGAACTCCACATGTCCGAGAGGAAGCACAGGTGTAAGAGCAGAAAGGTGGGAGCTGTCTTCTCACTTGGCTGCTTGCCAACGTAGCATTGCCATGAATGTCCCCACCTACACAACAGTGCTTTTGTGACTGCTCAAGGAGATCATCCGGTGAGGCTCCAGAGTGGCCCAAAAGCAAAGAGATTCCTCAGCAAATGTGTCAGTCAGACATTCATGAGAACTCAACTCTTCAAATACACACTTGAAGAGACATCCTACTGTCCAATCAGTCATTCAGGAATCACCTTCTTTCCCATCAGTCGTGGCTACAACACTAACAGGGTAAAACAGGCTTCCGTACTGACCACACGCATCCACATGGACATGCTTGGACATTTTACAAACCGCCGAAGCTCCAAACAATACAGACTTCTTCAAATACAAACATACACAGTTGCACCACCCATACAGGTCTCTATATATCAGCCCATTCCATTTCCCAGACAAGGCCAGGAAAAAAGGCAAGATGACTTGAAATGACAATGGACGGTGTGTCGATGCGGCCTCTGTTGCTCTCGGTGCCCAGGTGGGACCTCGCATACACAGCTAGCACAGGCTAGGACCACAGCTAACTTTGGGTCTTCCATAGCCTACTTGCTCCTTTAAGGCTCTACCATTGAAAATGTGCTGGTTGGAGCTGGAGAAATAGCTCCATGGTTAAGAGCCCTGGCTGCTCTTCCAGAGGACACGGGTTCAATTCCCAGCACCCACACGGAGGCTCACCACTGCCTATACCTCCAGTTCCTGATGCCCTCTTCTATCCTCCATGGGCACTAGGCAAACATGCACCCACACATACAAAAAAAAAGTTGTTGTTTGATATTTAAATGTGCCGTTATACTTTTGAAAAAGTCTTAGTCCTTTATCAACCAAAGATGGATGACAATTGTAAACTGAATGAAGACATAAGTATTACCTGGTGATAGAGAACTTGCCTAGCATGTGCAGGACCTGGGGATGAACATCCAGCACCACAGAAAGAATGAACGAACGATGAGGGAGACATTCCCAGATGCTTCAGCTCCACAACCTCTGTGACGTGGTGTGAGCTGTAGGTTAACCAGGACACTGGGAAGCAAAGGGGGACGTTTAAACAAGCCCAACAGTTCTGGCACCAAAAGAACGATGCCAGTATGCTTAAAACTCTTTCTCCAATTGTACACTTAGAGAGTCAAGGAAAACATGCTTCAAAATATAAAATGTTAGCTTTAAGCTTACCTATTCTTATTTTGGACTAAAGATTGTTTAAAAAAAAAACAATAGATCTTTTGACTACACTTAAAGTATTTGAGTTTTCAGTTCTACACATTTGAGCTTCAGGTACATTATTGAATTGCTGGGGATGTAGTTAAGGTGTTTATAGAGTCTAGAAGAGGTGCAGTGTGGAGGCCCACAAAGGTTTCCTAGTGAGATCTGAGCTTGCTTTACCCAGCAGGACTGCATTAGAGGATTGCTTGACCACGTGTGTAGTTACCAGGTAATTGGAAGGGTCTGCATTTGGCTGTGCTGGGGGAGGTCTTTTGCTCCACCCCTTGGCATTCTTATAAAAAGCCATTTAGAAGAGACAGAAGGGGCCAGTGGATAAGAATCCAGGCCCTCCCGAGGCTGTCCTGTGTTTCTATCTGTCTCTCTCCCCTCTATCCTTCTATCTAAATATTTCTCACTTCTTCCTCCTCAAGAGTGCCCTGGGATAAAAGCGAGAGTGAGTCTCCCACAGTGTAGAAAAAAGGATGCAGAGGCAAGGGGTACTTATGTACAGGAACATTCTAGTAGCCAATAGTATCAGCTCATGTATTCTCTCCCTCAGCCCGCCCCCCAAATCTATAAAAATTACTACCTCCACTGTACAGAGGAGAAAGCTGAAGAAGAATAAAATCAAAACCCAGGTGTTTGCTTCCTGATCACACTGGAGTATCAGAGATAGAGACAATTAATCAAACTGAACCGTGATGCGAGTTCATAGCAAACAGGAGGAACAGAGCCTTTGACTTTTCCCGGCATTTTCTGAGTGCTCACTGCATGCCCATTTGGCGAACACGGCCTCCTTTTTCTTTGTGTCAATCCAGAAGTTTGAAGCCATGACAACCATGAGGATGGCATGGGTTTCCTACAGCTATTTCCCTTCCGTGAGCAAAATATTTAAATCAAAATGACCCAGAAGATGAGGCTGGGTTGTTTTCCCAGATGCTTCTCACGTCATTACTCATCTGGACCACAAAAGCAGATAACCAAGAGAAGGGCATTTTGAAGTGGCAGAGAAGGAAAACCAGAGGGTGGCGTGCAGGAGAGGAAGCCAAAGGATCATCCCTAATTCTTTGTACACCAGTAGTGCCGCAGAGGAGGGAATCACGCTGTAGCTGTCCTGTCCCTAAGCCCTAGTGACCAGCACAAGGGGGCTTTTCTTCCACAGACCCCCAAACCAGAAGAATTGATTTCAGGCCTTTCCCTACACAGATTTCCACCGCGTTTCTGTTTCCCTTTCAAGGAAGAAGCCCAACCTGAAGGTTCTGCTTTTGCGCTGGTGGGACCAGCGCAGAAACTGCCTGTTGCTGGCTTTTCTCTGCACAGCCCCGCTGCAAACCTCTCTGTCCCAGCTGCTCCCTGACATCGAAAGTCTAGGTTTCCCAATAGCAAGCACCGCAGCTGTACGGGACGGGTCGCCAGAGGCGAGCTGCCGCAAGGGTGACTCATCCGGTCCTGCCCTGCTCTGCAGTCTTGGCCAAAAGGCCGTGTCAAGTTCACCTCATCCTCGGGACTCACAAAATGAAGAGCTCAAACAACTCATCACAAGATGTTTAAAAAAAAAAAAAAAAACAGCTTTGAGTGGCGGGCGATGTACCGTAGCCTGATTTGAATTAAGAATGTCATCCACCCCCAGCACTGCCATCGTCAGGTTTTATGCTGTTTACACAAAGAAACTAAAACCCACAAAACTGACTCTCCCCTCCCCATGTAAATGTCTGCAATTTATCTTCATTCTGAAGAGATCAAATATCCATCTGGAAGTACAAAGAGACAACTTGGTTTTGTCACACACAAAATCAATACCTGTAGCATCACCATAATGCTTAACATGCCCTAAGAAAGCTGGCGATCTCAAAGTGGGCCTCTGACATGAGCACAAGAAGCACAAACTTGGGACGCTGCCACAGACTTTGCTAGAAGCTATCCGTACGGTTCAGATACAGCAGTCCTTTGTGAGCTCAAAGGGAATCCAGGCAAAGAACCAACGCTAAACCCACTGAGTGACAGGATGTTGAGAAATATGGTATTCCCGGGGTCTCGGGGTATCATCCCATAGATTCCGCTTCACAACAGAGAAAGAAACACCTTTACCATGGAGGCATGCGGCAAACACCATCACAACCTAGTAAGCAAGTCTAGCATCACCCAGAGTAGAAACAACATCATATGATACGGTGGTGATCCGCTGAGCTGGTGACCCATGTTCTCCTGCATAGCTTGACAAAGGTATGTGCTTATAGGATGGAGGAGCTGAGCCTGCCACAGGAAGCTGATCAAGATCCTGGAGCTATCATTACCCTCACAACTACAGAAACTGAAATTCAGAGAAGCTGCTGAACAACTTTCTCAAAAGCATGCATCACGCTATCTGCAAAGCCCCTGAACAAAACACGCCTGGTTCTGAAACCCAGATTCTTTAGCATAATCCGGCAACCGCAGCCATCACTGGGTTCTCCTTAAGTGTCAACCGACTCCTCAAAGACTATAATCGGGCACTGCAGCTCACCCGTCCTGCAGCTCACCTCTACTGCAGCTCACCTCTACTGCAGCTCACCTCTACTGCAGCTCACCCGTCCTGCAGCTCACCTTGTCATCCCGGTCCCTCGCTCCCTCCTTCCCTCCACATCTTCTCGTTTCTGATAAGTTTCCCTGCCAAAACCAGGTTATTATGGAAAAGATGGCATATTCCCTGCCTCGCTGCTAAAACAAAATGCCCAGCAAAATCAATTTAAGGTGTAGAGAGTTGATTTGGGGGTGGGGGTGGGTCACAGTCCATCATGGCAGGGATGGCATGGCCTCTGGTCACATTGTATCCACAGTCAGGAAGCAGGAAATGGGTGCTGATGGTGGAGGGCTTCTCTCCAGGTTCTACCAAACCCCACAGTCCCACAATCCAAGTATAAAATAATCACTCAGACACTTATATCACTTATAAACTGTATGGCCGTGGCAGGTTTCTTGCTAACTGTTCTTATATCTTAAATTAACCCATTTCTATAAATCTATACCTTGTCACGTGACTGGTGGCTTACCGGCGTCTTTACATGGTGCTTATCCTGGTGGTGGCTGCAGTGTCTCTCCCTCCTTCTTCCTGTTTCCCCAATTCTCCTCTCTCCTTGTCCCGCCTATACTTCCTGTCTGGTCACTGGCCATCAGTGTTTTCTTTATATAGAGCAATATCCACAGCAGGGTGCTTCTCAGTTCTCTTTTCCATGGTTTATTCTTTCTGGAACCCCAAAGTGCGGGATGGAACTACCCACATTCAGAGTGCCTTCTCACTTCAGTTCACTGAAACTAGATGAGCTCTCGTAGATATGTCCAGAGATTTGTTTCCAAGGTGACCACAAGCCCCATCAAGTCCACAACACTCTGAAGGCACAACTTTCCTCTCCTTGTCTGCGTAAGCTTGTGGCCTCTCGGTACACCTTCAGAAGTCCACACTACCTTTAAGAGTTCCAACGCTGTTTGAAAGACCAAGGCCAAAGCCTCATTGAGAATCGAGGCAGTATCTTAACTTTGAATTACAAAATAAAAGTCAAGCTTTAAGTTTCTAATACTCAATGACACATGACCAACACTAATGCCAAGAGGGAAAAATGGCGGCACTGCAAGGAAAGATTTGACCAAAGCAAGGCCAAAGCCCAGACGGAGACAGCTTTCTGGTCCATGGGTGCTATCTGGGGGTCATGGCGGAGTCTTCCAGGTTCCCAACGGAATTGCTAGATTGTCATTGCACTCCAGCTCTGCTGCCTGGAGTGCACATGGCTTCTCTCTTAGGCTGCTTCCACTCCACATGTGTGGTATTCCTCGGCAGGCAGACAGACGTTCCATGGTCTTGGCCTCTCCAATGCTCTGGGGTCCCCACGGTAACTCGGCTTCCCCTTCACGGCTTCTTTGACTTCTTGCAGGAACTCTGCTCCTACATCACACAGCACGGCCTCAGCCGCTCTCTGGACATGTGGTGCAAGACTCCCTGGCGTAACCTCCATTCTGCGCCTTTCATGTTGCAAAAATGGACAACGCTGCCCATTTCTGATGACACCTTAGGATGGACCACAGCCGCATCGCCTTTATGTGCTGACCCTGAGGAAACACTTTAGTCTGTTGTCTTGAGCAGGGAACCTCCTCAAGGACACTCTTGGTTTAGGACCTCTCTGCAAATGAACTTGCATTTCAACAAGATGAAGCCTTTGATGGGTAGGGTCTTGGCCTCAGGACATCTTTCCCCTTGTTCCAGTGCAGAGTACCACATTTCTCTTTTAACAGTTACAGGTTCTTTGTTATCGGCACTCCTTGTCCAAAGTCTTAAACCCCCTCGTATACATCTTTCCTCACCACAGGTCACATTGCTCCTATGTTTCTGCTCTACAACTTCCTGTCTCATGCATGTAGATCTCCCCTTCCATGGAGCCCTGGAACAAGCAGTGAGGAGTGGCTATGCCACTGCCTGAAAAGCACCCTGCCTTGAGACTGCTCTGCCAAACACCTTACCCCATTACTTTTAAATTCACCCTAATACAAATTTTCACGGGAACAATGCAACCAGACTCTTTGCCAGGACACAATCTGAATGGCCTCGAGCCGAGTTTCCAATGGAGTCTTGGCTTCCCTTTGGGATCTCAGAACTCAGTCCTTTCTGTCTGCATCTCTCTTGGCCTTCTGGTCTTCCACACTCCTACCAGAATGGCCCATTTAAGCCCTGCTCAGTGTTCAGAAGCTTCTCTAGCCCACAGCCCCAAGCTCTTCCACGTTCTTCCGGCAAATCAGTTCCAGAGAACCATATAGGCAGCTTTTCACAGCAATGTCCCTACTTCCTGGGACCACCTTTCTCTCTCAGTGAAGTGAAGGGTTTGTCTTGGCTTGCAGTTCCAAGGATACTGTCCATCATGGAGGGAAGGTCTGGTAGCTGATCCCTCTGCATCCAGGGTCAGGAAGCAGACAGCAAGGAATGCTGGTGCTCAGCTTGCTGTCTCCTTCCTGTTCAGTGCTGAACCCCAGCCCATGGAATGGGACCACCCATATTTAGGGTGTGTTTTCCTACCACTTAAAATAATTTAGATACTTCCTCAGTATGACCAGAGATTTCTAGGATGATTCTAAATCTCAAGTTGATGATCAAGATGAACAAATAGATGTCTAAAAGTGTCTGGCTATATTCTAGTCAAGAAAATGAGATCAATTATATAGCTGGCTTTCTGCACCATTAGTAGCAACAGGCCTGTAGAACAAATTGGAAAGAACGTGATCACTGTATTACTGTTGTAGTCATTAAGATGAACGCAATCAAGCAATCAGTCACACGAAATGCTTGCTCATGCTCCATTATAACATCAGATGGAAGTCATTGTAATCAACTTTTAACACCCAGACCTCTAACCATTGTATAGCCAAAGATCTGCTCAGTGACTCTAATTATCATGTCCGCCTTAGTCAGACACAAAAGCTTTCGTAGCTGGGTAGTTTCATAGACAAACGAAATTGGTTGTTCACAGTTCTGGAAGCCTAGAAACCCAAGCTCAAAGCGCCGCCGTGAGATTCAGTTCTGGGGAGTCCCTGTTCCTTGCACATCTCTGTCCGTGCGTCCTCTCCTGGTAGAAAATGGTGGCAGTCCCTCTGGGACCCCTTTCAACGTATTAATCCCATCCATGAGAGTGGGGTCTTCACGACCGCCACCTCCCAAAGACCGCAC
Organism: Peromyscus leucopus; assembly: GCF_004664715.2. Classification (NCBI taxonomy): domain Eukaryota; kingdom Metazoa; phylum Chordata; class Mammalia; order Rodentia; family Cricetidae; genus Peromyscus; species Peromyscus leucopus. Next base: position 53,599,460 of record NC_051085.1, read on the forward strand.
ATTTTTGTGTCTGTTGCTTTGGGGATTGTGTTTCAACATTTGATTTTGAGAGAGCACACATATATTCATATGATAGTAATACCCCAGATCTAACCACTGATTTTCCCCCAAAATCTGATCTTGGTGTTGTATAAGCTAAAACTTGAATGAATGCCTCCATAGGCATCCTTTCTTTTACCCAATCACCAGGCCCTCGGGAATTCCTGTTTACGGTGTCTTTAAAATACATCTACAATTCCATTTCTAAGCAGCCCACTGCCGCTTCTGGAACCCGAGTCACTGACCATCCTCGCTGGCTGCCAGCCTCCTGCTTGTCCCCTTCCCGTTCTTATCTTCCTTCTCCGACTCAGTAGACAGAAGGATCTTAGCAAGTGATGAGGTCACTTCTCAAAATCCCTCCATGACTCCCCGTCTTGGCAGAGTCAAAGAGATGCTCTCACGTGACCTTGAACCCATGACCTCTGTTCCTCTCACCTGGAGTGCTTTTCCCCATGCCTCTGAACATCACAGCCATGCTCACAGAAGACAGATGTGCTTTCTGTCTCTCCCTCCTTTGAGCCTGTCTCTGCAGCTTTCCACATGCCTCATTTGCAGTGAGTCTTGGCTCAGACTTCACCTTCCTGTTTCAGCCTCATGAAATAATTAAAATTATAACCATACTCCATATCAACTACCATGAGTCTGGCATATCATCTGTTTATCTTACTGATTGGTTATTTCTGTCTTACCCTCTTTTCCCTAACAGTTATCAGGCAAGAAAGTTTAAATACATATACACATATATGTGTATGTGTTGTGTGTTTATGTATGTATATGCATGTAAATTTACATATATATGCCTGTATATGTATGTGCGTAAATGTGTATGTGTATATATGTAAAATATATGTGTATACATGTGTCTATGTGCAATATATACACACATATATGTGCAAAATATATATACATACACACATGTTTGTTGCTTTGTTCCCTTCCTAAATAACATTTGCCAAATAATCAGCACCAAAAAAAAATCCTCTGCACAAATTGAAATGTCACAAACCACAGACACACACACACTCACTCACGTGCGCATGTGCCTGCCCATCATGGATTAGGAAAAGTATCCTGCGGATGACATTTTTCTTAAAAGCAAGTACCTGCCAATATAGAATACTATAAAGAGTAAATGTGGTCTTAAATGCTGAGTTATTCACAAAGTTGCCTCAATTCCTGAAGTACATACATGAATATAAACCAAATACAACAATGATTGCACTTGTACACAAATTTTCCCATTTAGAACTCAAATCTTAGTCACAATAGTGTTTTCTCCATTTAGGGAACCTGAGCGGACTGGTGGTGATGTTAATACACTATTGACCTGAAAGACTCCCTCAGAGAAGTTGAAATGTGATTCAGGAAGATCTAGAAACATTGCATGGGACAGAAGCAAAGGACAGAGGTAAAGAACAGAGGGACACCCACCTTAAAAAGTTTCTGGTTCTGGTTCTCTACAACTCAGTAACGATGGACACGATCTTAGCAGCACCAAACTATAGCAGAATGGAATAGTCAGAAGGATGCCGGGTTTTAGCCACATCCTTCATGGGGCCGTAACTTCGATCGGCTGCCACAGAGAGCAGACAGCACCAGGCTGCCTGTGTACGGCCTACATGCATAGTAAGGCAGCTGTCCCTATAAACCAAGCGAACACAGGCAGCCAGCGCGGCCTGAACACAGCTGCCCCACTTGACTCAGGAGGAGGCGACAGGCCACGCACGGGCCAGTTTAGCAAACCGTTTTGTTTCCGTCTTGGTTTTTGCTAAGAAAAAGAACTTGCAGGTTTCATCTTAAGACGCTGCTCTAAGTTTTTATCAATTATATAAGTGTATCTGAGGATAATTTGTTCCTGCAAAATTGAAAAGAAACTCGACTTGTTACTCACATCTGTTCTCCTTACTTCCAGATCTGGGAGACAGAAAGCCTCAAAACACTAAATACCACAGAGCTCCCAAAAATAGGATTTTAAGACCTCGATGCCAAGCACTAGCAATTTACTGTCAAATTTTCTCTGAAACAAGGAAAATTAGAGGCAAGCCCAGTGAGTAAGTTGGGTCTAGAATTGCCCAAATTTGGGCAGCTCTTCCCTGCCCTTATGCTTCAGGCGCAACAGTCCAGCCCCTACTGGATACCCCTCTTGCAATGGTGCATTCTCGGGTTCAAGCTTTGGAAACTGGTGCTGACCCCATAAAAGAGTGGTTCTCAACCTGTGGGTCGTGACCCCTCTGGAGTTGCGTTTCAGATATGTACGTTATAATTCATAAAAGTAGCAAGATTACAGTTATGAAGTAGCAATGAAAATAATTTTATAGTGGTGGGTCACCATAATATCAGGAACTGTATTTAAGGGTCACAGCATTAGGAAGGTTGAGAACCGCTACTGTAAGGATCCCTGTGAAAACAGAGTCAGTGCACATAAAACTCTAAACACACTACACTACGCCGCAGAGCACAGCAATTGCTCAGTTGATGCTCCTGTACATTCCTCTGCTTCAATCAGGCACATTGACTGGGTAAAATCAACAAATCAATTTTTTAAATGAAAATTACCTCATTTGCATCGGTTTTCAAACGAGTTAGGAAAATGGCTAAACCACTAACCCTGGAGCAGAAAGAAGGTGGCCTGCTTTTGCTCCCAGCCGGAAGTGTGGTGGCAGACCCAACTCGGGAGAAAATAAAAGCGATGAGCTTGGTGCCCGTGACTCCCTTGGAGTCACCCCATCGTGTCTGCTGCTTGGAAGTTCCCTCCAGGTCTCCGTAATGGCATATTCTTTTCTGCTTCCTCTCTTCCCTGACAGTTTATCTTCTTGTCCACTCAAAGGACAGGACAGTCCCACATCTGCACTTGCCGGCTCACCTCGGTGCTGATCCACACACACCACGCACTACTCCAGCCCACCTGCTTCATTCTGCTCATCTCTGAACTAATGGGGCCACTCCGAGTGGTCTGAAAAGGAGCAAGCAACCGCAGTGAATCTGATGCCAGCCTTCTCGCTGCACTGCCAGTGTTTCTCAGGAGTAAATAACAATAATCGCTCTGCTGCAAACAATGGAGAAACAGAGCAAGCAAATAAAAGGACGCTGTCGAAAGCACAAGTCCTCACCTTAAAAGGCAAACAGATCTTTAAGTGCAGTCCTTCCTCGTTGGGTCCACTCAAGCCCTGGCAGCGGGGATGGGCTTTCACTGCTGCAGAGTACAGAGTGTGTCCGCAGGCCTCTCCCCTTTCCCCTCAGCCCTGCCCCTCTCCAAGCTTCTGTCTGACAAGTTTCGGTGCCATCAATTTAGGGCCCCTCTTTTTGTTACCTCCTGACCTCTTCTTGGAGCAAAGAGAATGACGAGGAACCCCTAAAGCTACTATGGCTTCCATCACTAACCCAGAGTGGGGCGTTCACATCGGCTACCAACCAGTATCCTGAGACAGCCCCTTAGAGACTCTGTCTTGAGACAGGGTCTGGTATGTGCTTAACACACACACACACACACACACACACACACACATGCGCGCGCACACACACACACACACACACACACACACACGCACACACACATACACACACACACGCGCACACACACGCACACACACGCACACACACGCACACACACATACACACACACACACTCGCACACACGCACGCACGCACGCACGCACGTTTCTATGATGATGTGAACAAGCAGCCTCCTCACCATATAATTTTTTCATGCCATAATTAGCCATCAACTGCCAGTGTTGCAGACTGGAGCGGGAACGCCTTGCTGGCCAACAGCTCAGAGGGCACGGGCCACCCCCTGGGCCTCAGCAGCAGCTGAGCTCTTGGGTTTGGCATGGGTATACAGACGTCTCCAGGGATGTGGCTTTGCTCATATCCTCAGACTCCTTTCTTTCTTCCCGGAGCGAAAGGCACCACACCACCAGCAGGTCTCCCACTGCTCAGCTACCTTGGGTCAGGGTTGACCAACCGCCCTCCAACAGACTCCAACTGCTCACTCCAGGTCCCAGCTTATTCCCTCCACGCTGCTGACATCACAGCTGGCCCCGGAATCTTCAACTCACCCCACCCCACACATCCCTCCCCAGCCAAAGGCCCCAAAGCAACACCTTGTCATCAGTCACCCTCCACTCCTTCAGGGAGTCCACAGAGGAGGACACACAGGGTCTTCAGAGCTACAGATTCGGGGAGAGAGTGCCAATATGGCCTGTAGCCTTTCCAAGAGGCTAACCACTCCGTAGGGGAAGGGCGGCCCTCCAGTGTGCAGTTCTAAAGAGAGGCTGTCTGGGATGCTGTAGTGAATGGCTTCTCTGTGAGGTGAGGCTTGGGGGTTGGGCTAGAACAGATGAGAAAGATGAGAAAGTATCTTTCGAGGCACTGCATCCATTCCTCACTGCTGGCCACTGATCTCCCTGTGGAAGACTGACATTCATAGGCTTCCCCCTCAGGCTTCTCACTCTCAGGATGTGCATTCTACCCTGGCCTTGCGCCTGCTGCATCACCCCACAGCAGGCCCTGCAGGGCCTTCTCACACGCTTTTAGATGCTCAGACAGGGTCATATCAGGGTAACCAGCAGTTGGTATTTTACGCTGAGTGTAGACTCCACATCTGTAACTCTAGAACTTGGGAAGCTGAGGCAGGATCAGGAGTTCAAGGCCCGCCTCCAACACCTAGGGAGCTCAGTACCAACACAGGCTCCACAAGACTCTGTCTCATAGAAGCAAACAAAGGAAAGGTACTGGCAGTCTTGCTCCACTTTCTGCTCCACTCCTGCCTGATGAGGAAAGACTGAGTCCTTAGGAATATCTGATGTGGAACGAGGGATTGGACAGATGAGGTCCACAGAGCGTGGAGCACGATTTCAGGAACCTGCAAAGCATGAGTGTGGTGGTATTGTGTTCCCCAAAATATTGTGTACTCTAATAAATTTATCTGGGGTCAGAGAACAGACAGCCACTAGATACAAAGGCTAAAAAATGGTGGCACTCACACCTTTAATCCTAGCATTCCAGAGATAGAAATCCCTCTGGATCTCTGTGAGTTCAAGGCCACATTGGAAATAGCCAAGCATGGTGACACACACCTTTAATCCCAGAAAGCCAGCCTTTAATCCCAGGGAATGGTGGTAGAAAGCAGAAAGATATATAAGGCGTGAGGACCAGAAACTAGAAGCATTTGGCTGGTTAAGCATGTGGCTGGTTAAGCTTCAGGCTTTCCAGCAGCAGTTCAGCTGAGAGCCATTGGGATGAGGACACAGAAGCTTCCAGTCGGAGGAAACAAGACCAGCTGAGGATCTGGCCAGGTGAGGTTAGCTGTGGCTTGTTCTGTCTCTCTGACCTTCCAGTATTCACCCCAATAACTGGCCTCGGGTTTGATTTTATTAATAAGAACTTTTAAGATTCCTGCTACACATGAGTGGCAGGCACAGCATGACTTCCTGTTCGCCGCCAACTCAGGAGGCTGAGGCTGGAGGATCCAGAGTTCAGGATCTCCCTGGGCTGCATAAAAAGACCCAGTTCCCATCCTCGCCCCGCACCCCCCCCCCAAAAAAAAAAAGTAAAAAGGGGGATGAGGAAGGGAGAGGAAGAGAGAAAGGAAATCAAACCGGCAGGCTCCTTCAGACCTGTGTGTGTGTCCTCTCTTCCTAGCACACTTCAGGAGGATAATTTATGCTCACTGTTTCCCAGGCCTGAAGACGCCACTGGTGCATCACACACCAGCTAGCAGTCAGCCTCAGGTGGGGCGCCTTCCGCTTTCTCGTGGCCTCACCTGTTCCTAGGTGCAGTCACTGCTCAGCGAGTCCCTTCGAGTCAGTTTACACTCACACCACCTCCTCTCAGAGAGGCCAAAGAAAGAATCCCACGATCTAAGTGAAGGCACCGAACACAACTTCGTCCTGCCTGCAATACTCACCCACAAGATGACAGTAAGCGATGGGGGGATCTCTCTATAAATCCGTATTTCAAAATCAGACTCACGGGCCATGGTATACGTTGGTAAGACAAGTGTGTGTCTTCAGCTCTGAGCATTCAGCGGTCTTCTGGTTTGCTTTCTGATTCATGCCCACCCTTCCCTCCACCCTGGTGTGTGCGTGTGTGTGTGTGTGTGTGTGTGTGTGTGTGTGTGTGTGTGTGTGTCTGTGTGTCTGTGTGTCTATGTCTGTGTCTGTGTGTGTGTGTGTGTGTTTGTGTGTGTGCATGCCTCTGTGTGTGTCTGTCTGTCTGTGTGTCTGTCTGTCTGTCTGCTGAGACGTATGAGGGGGCCGGAGGTCAACATCAGATGTCCTTCTCTCACTCTCCATCTTAGTTTTTGAGACTGAGTCTCTAACTGAACAGGGTGTTCAGCTAGCCAAACTGGCTACACAACATACTCTGGGGATCTTCCTGTCTCCACCCGAACCCCATCCCCAGTGCTAGGACTGCAAGCACGCACTGGACACACCCCGCTTTTACATGGGTGCTGGGAATCCCAGCTCGGGTCCTCAGGCCTGAGTGCCTGGGCACTTCGCCAGCTGGGCCATTTCCGCTGCCCTCTGCTGCTCCCCATGGCTCTTCTCACGACTCCCATGGTCTCCAGCACCCTTCACAGCCTTCCACGGTGACAGGGGGAAATTCTATAGTCAGCAAGCAACCGAGTGGGCAGCAGCGGCGGCGGCGGCGGCGGCGGCGGCCTGGAGCAGAGTCGGTAGCAGAGCTAAGAGTGGGTCTTCCCGACCCACCATGGTATCACTGCCCACCCTGCTCCCACTTCTAGGTGCCACCCATGCTCATGAGCCACCCACTTACCCCCACTCTCACACCCTTTCTCAGTAGAGCACTCCCGGATGCAGGTCCCAGTCTGTGGGAGGTGGCCTAGAGAATTAGCTGCTTCGCCTCTGTGGCTAAAGTGTTTTGGTCCCTCCGGAGGGCATTTTCAAATCTAATGGAAGACTCCTAGGGAAATAAATGCTGTGAGAGCACGCACCCTTGCAAATGCATAGTTTCAATCTCTGTGAGACAGAGGGATGAAAACAGATCTACCGGGAAACTAAGCGTCAAGGCCCCACACTTTGACCTGCTCAAGGTCTGGAAATGGGCCTGCTAATGAGTAGAGATCCGTGCAGTGAAATCTGCAAAGAGCAGTAGTTTAGCACTCTTCTTCCTAGGAAGAGCACATGGTTGGTGGGCTCAAAGCCCAGGACTTCTGAATCACATCTTTAAAAGGATCAGGCTCACTCCAAGGCAGACGGACTGCTTCATGATGTCCATCTCAGTCCAGGTCATCTTTTTTGCGTGACTGTGGAAGTTGTTTATCCCAGAATATGAAGCAAACTCGGGTTGAATTTATAAGGGGGTATAAAAGAAGTCCAAAGAAGTTTCATCTTTAAAAAGGACAAAATAATCACATTAAACTACGTTATGAAAAGTGCTAATGAGGTGCCTCCCTTTCAGACGTGCCTTGAGCTGACCATAGGGCTTCTCTCACAGACAGAATTCCAGGACAGACCCCATGAAGTTCTTGTAGCTACAGGTATGTGCTACAGCCACAACGACTCCTGGTATTTGTCATGATTTAGCACTGCACCGCAGTGACATCAGGGTCAGCGAGGTCATGACCCCTGTACTGTGAAGCAGGAAGTGGTCACCACTTGGAGTAAAAGTTAGTAGCACAATGGCACACCTCCACCCCCCATGGCCGCCGGAGGCATTCTAGGGAAAACAGGAAATGACTAGTGAATGCATCTGAGCAGCCGAGAGTTATTTCAGAGAGCAGGAGTCTAAGACACTTCGTTCTTCCGAAGACACTCCAAGTTCCTCCCACACTGTTCAGATGCAGCCCTTCGCCTACCGGAGTCTGGGGCTCCCCAAACTCTGCACCCGGAGCAGGGTGACTTTCCTGCGGTCCCCCACCCACTGGTGCCTGACACAGGGACGGGACCCGACATGCAGAGAAAGATGACATACTCAACATACTAGAAACAAGTGTTTTGTTTGGAGGTGCCGGTGTTGCATGAACCCTGGGACTTGCACACGCTAGGCCAGCCCTCTGCCACTGCGCTGCACCTCAGCCTGTATGTGTTGCTCTGCAGCAGCACTGTCTTCATCATAGTGAGAAATCTGACTCCCATGTTCATCCACTAAGGATAAAGAAAAAAAAAGAAAAAGTAGGCTGAAGAAATAGTGGCCTGCCCAGGCAAGGCTGTGCCAAAGCTAAGAATAATAAAAAAAAAAAAAAAAAAAAGAGGTACCATCCAAATGCATCTTTCTGCTTACCCAGGCCAATTTCTACACAGCCGGCTCCTCCAAGGATGTACGCAAAGTACAGCAGTCAAGAATGTCCAGAGAGCGATAGACAGATGGCTCAGTGGTTAAGAGCAATTGTTGTCCTTCCGGAGGACCTGGGTTCAGTTCCTAGCACCCACGTGGGGCAGCTCACAAACATCTGTATGGTTCAGGGGATCTGACATCCTTTTCTGACCTCGGTGGACACTTGCATACATGTGGTACACATGCACACGCTCAGTCCACACACACACAGCAGAGAAGAAAATACTACTTGGGATTCTCAAAGAAAGATGGACAGAATCTCCTACCCACGTGTTCTCATTTGTAAAGCATCCCAGTGCTGGCCATTAATTTATTTGTGGCTATACATGTAATGGTCTCCTTCCCACTCCTGCAGTAAAGCTGTGCACAGGAGGAGGAGGACCCTTACACCCTAAGGGTAATGTAGAACCTGGAAAAGAGCAGACCCCCAAAAAGTAATCTCAGTCAGTGAGCCATGGGCTGGAGCTTTCCTTAGGCAACATTCCATTGACAGTGGAGCCCTGTCATCGAAACAGCAGCCCCCCCCCCCCGGTCCTGCCTGTTGGCTAACACAGCCACTGCACTGTCCGATCAGTGTCGCAGCAGTCATATCACAACATCCGCCCAGACTGTCAGATGTGTGGAAAGGCAGACACACCAAGGGGGCGTTCTTGGGAGCATCTCTGGTGAAAGGAAATGTAAAGAGACAGGAGTGCCCTAATGGGCCGGGAGACGCCCACTCTCTCTCACTAATGGTTCCAGCCAACCTTCTTCTGTGTACTTCCGTGGGAAGCTGCTCATGTGGGCCCTCTGAACACACCGCAGGGGAAGAGGGCAAGAGAAGCCATATCTCTCTGAAATGATCGTTGTTCAGACAGAGCTTTGGAAGTAAGACAGGAGTGTGGTCGTGTATGCCGAGTAAAATTTCTCCTTCATCTCTGAACACATTGCAAGTTGAGTCTCCACATAATTCCTACAGAGAAAATCAGGGAGATGAAAGCAAAACCCTTCATGTGCTCTCAAGCTTAGCCTCAAACCTCTCCGGATACAAACCAGCCAGTTGGGTTCTGTCTGTCCGGGCCGCTCTTTCCTCATCCCTATCAGCTCTGTGTCCTTGACTTCCCTTATGGGTTTCCTCCCGTCCACCCTCCCCGCTCTGCTTAGATCCCAGGAGTCACCCTACAGCAGTCTCTCCGGCTGGCTTCCCTTCCTGCCCTGCATTCCCTATCCCTGCATTGCCTTGTGCTCCCGGAACCCCCTTTCTAAAGCCATAGGCGGGATAAATGGTTAGTTACAGAGGCTCTGTGTGGCCTGGGTGCGGCACAAAGCCAGCTGTGCCGGCTGGGTTCTGCCCCGCTGCCCAGAGCGACTCCTGCCGTTCTCCTGCCCTGTGTGTTCCTCGAATGATGAGTCTCTTGTAGTTCCCAGAACTTTTCACAGTCCCTGCTTCCCTCAGCCCGGAAGGTGCTTCCCTTCCTACCCCTGTCACAGAACTCTAGTCAGCCCATCCTCGCCTGCTCTGGACAACTGTTCCACTCCCCATCCCGTGAGCCGTCTCCTCGGGGCAGGTCTCCCGGAACAGCAACCATCTATTATAGACTGTGGAGGCCCCGGGCTTCCTACACTTTTTCCATCACTCGTGGTACCTCAGTGCAGCGGCCATCCATACCTGACCACTTGAAACTTTTGAACTCTTCCTCCCATTTCAGGAATGAGACACGAAGACTAGTTCAGAAGGTGGGGGAGGAGGCACCTATCTAAGACTAAGGGTGGAAGAAAGGGGTTCTAAGTGGGTCTTCCCAGCGCTCTCTTGATTATATTCCCTTTATCTACATGAGACTGGACTCAGTTTCTCCCCCGGATCCTTATTCCACAGGAGCCACATCCAGCTCCTGCGTTCCATCCTCAGACCGTGGAGAGAACTGGGCACACGGGCAGGTGTTCACAGGGCTTGCTGGGCAATGGCCAAGGGGGCAGGTAAGGGAATCAGGAGCACAGGCACAGTCCGTGAAGTCACACACACGTGTGACCTCGAATGAATGATTAACACTGTTAATGACCGAGGTGACATCAACAAAACACTCTGCCCAGAGCCTGCATGGGTGAACTCTCAAAAAGCTCAGAACCTTACCCCAGGCATGCAAGGATGAGTGTTCATCAGCCCCATAAAACTCAAGAGTCTCAATAACGTATGCCATCAGATTTGCTGAGTCCCTGCACAGGCTCTGGCTTCCTGGGGCATGTACCCCCACTCCGTCCCACTAAGATAACCAGGCAGGACTACCACAGCAGGGCATGGATGGGTACAGCAAGTCACATGATCATAAGCATGAAAGGGCTAGGGAAATGTGACCTTGCCGCAGACCCGAGATACTACAAGAAAAATCTCATCACTGACATCTACAGTGAGAACTGGGGAACACTGCTTAGAGCAGGCAGGTGACTGGGGTATGTCACGCAACAGAGAGGCTGCACCAGGGTGGGCAGGTAGAGATCAGGCCAGTAGGGAAGCACTTGTGGTGTGGGGAGAACAAGCAGGCTGGAGCCCACACACAGAGAGCTGGCTGCCCAGGCTGTGAGTCCATGCTTACAGTCACAGGAGGAGCGGAAACCCAGAGGATAACAGAGTTAAGTCTCTATCTTAGCAAGATCTTTGGGGCACCCATTCAGGGCTCTTCACATTCCACTAGGGATGTGTTTATGTTGTTAACTTGTCAAAATTACCCGTGCTTTATTTTTTTTTTATTGCTTTTGAAAATTAAATGTTTTTATTTTTTGTTTTTCTTTTCTTTTTCTTTTTCTTCCCCCTGAGAAGGAGAAAGACATTACTTTATTCTTGGAAACCAATCTACCAGAGAACCTAAGGACGCTCCCAGCACGCCCCACCCCCACCAGGGCAGCTGGCCCTTCTTGTTGGATGTGGGAGGCTGTTTACATCACGCCCAATGCCTTGAGTAAACTGGCAATTTATCCGGACTGTTTTTCATCTGGTTACTTTGTAGACTCATTCATAGCCATGAAGGGCAGTATGCATTTTTTTTTTTTTTAACAGCAAGAAGTTCGATCCATCTGATCCATCTGATCACACAGGTCTGCTAAAACCAAGACCCCAGACCTGACAGGCAGGCAAGAGGAAAACCCACCAGCTTGATGGCATATCACCCCAGAGTCTCTATCTTCAGCTGAGCTGAGGGAGCACCTGAGAGGACTGTGTGCCCCACGTCACCCACGGAATTAGGAGATGACAGCACCCCACTTCTCAAAGACTCCGTTTTTCTGTGACTGGCCCTTTGAACTCAGTATTGTATTTGCTAGCATGAGGAACGCCTCGGAGATGCACACACCCAGCTCTGGTACACTACACACAGGGTGCCCACCATGCTGATGCCTGGGTGCGCCCACATTTCCTTCCTGGGCTTTACCAGAAAGTGGCTTTGCTTGTGCGAGAGAGATCAGAAAGGCCCTCGAGAGCCAGAAGATCTTTCTAGGGTAAGTTCCCATCTGTAAACTCCTGTGTCACTTTTGGCCAGAGGCCCAAATTCCCTGCCTACTACCTCACCTCAGCTTTCCCTTAATAAGGTGCACTGCCTCGAGAATTTTATATATATGGTCTAGATCCACAAAACTGTGCATGTGTGCATTTATGCATGTGCGTATGTGGTCCTTAATCAATCTCAGAGTTCTTTCCACTGTTATTCCTACCCCTGGGCTCTGCCTGTCTGCCTCTCCTAAAACACCGTTCCTTCCCCATGAATGAAATGCCAACTTACCCTTTCAACTATAAGATAAAGACATGATTCATAATGACGTAACCAACAGGGACCCACGGCAAACTGTATGTAAAAGGGAAATGCGCACTGCTTTAATGAGCCATCCCAAGAGGAGGAGCGCGGCTTCTTACCACATGCTACCCCAGCTCGTCCCGACAGATGACTACAGACAGACCCACCCTGTTTCACAGCCACAGGAGAGGAAGCGGAAGATAACTCTGCTGAGCCCCACCGTGACCTTACTCTGGAGTCCAGCTAGCAGATACTGCAATTGGCCGGGCCCAAGTCACACACCTTCTAAGTGGCAGGGAAGCCAGGTCTGTCAACAGAAGGCACGTGAGAAAACTAGCTGGGCAGAGTAAGCCGTCGTTGCTACCGCCCACAGACTTCCCTCTTGTTCCAGTTCGCTTCCTCTCTAACCACCCGCACCGTGGGTGCAGACATTCCATATTGCATTTCCTTGAGAGAGCAGCACTAAGGAAATTCTCCAGAAATACTTCACACCGTCCTCTAAAGGAAAGGCTACCCCCGTGTTTGGATTAAGCAGGCTGGATTTTCCCATGGTGGAGGTCACAGTATTCAGGCTGTTTGGTCCATGGCTTAAAATCAGCATTCTTCTTCAGTCTATGAAGTAACTTACCAAGTCCCATTTGAAAATAACATCATCATTGGTAATCAGTGCAAGGGAGCCATTCAGTTACTATTTTTTCCTACTGGGCGGGGGAGGGATGGAGATAGCCCTTTACCTCCACTTCTCCTGAGCCCTGGAATATGAACATCTCATGCCAGGCACCTCAGGTTCACTTAGAACTTAAAAAGTATGGCATAGTGAGCAATAACCATTAGCAACAAATATCCCCGGAAGACTCCCATGTTAAATTATCCACCATAAAACAGACCCAATGGGACTGTGTTTCTAGAGAGGAAAGGAATGCAGCTTTCCGACAGGGAAGACTTTGCTATCTATCCTCTGACCCTGGCTAGAAGACCTTCTCCGCCTCCTCTCCCAGCCCAGGGAAAGAGGACATCATGGACTCTCCTCCCAGTAACAGACAGTTGACAGTTGCATACTAGAAAACAATGTGAGGGGTAAGCCTGAGCTTTTCATCCCGCCATTGTGAACACACACTGAGAACACCACGTGAAAAAAAAATTAAAATAGCCCACATAACACCTCTGCCCACATGAGTGACCATGCTCTATTTTATTTCTGAATAACTACCAAAATATCCACGCATTCAGTACATGATAAACCTGAAGTCTCGCCATGTTAACCAATATGACATAAATCTGTACTTGTTGATACACGGATAACATGAAAATGAGTGGTCAAGTCCTTGGATGCTATTGCAGTTGCAACCAGAGCCCATGCACAATGGTGAAAACCCAGCCCAAATTAACAAATAAAATACTTAAAAACTGCAATAGGAAACAGTAATTTCTCTTTGTTTAGAATAATTTTTATTTTTCCCATTAATCTTTGCACAGGTTTTTTTTGTTGGTGGTGCTTGCTTGGTTAGTTGGTTTTTTCAATACTCACTATATGTATCACTATATATATATCTCGCTATATGTAGCTCTCACTGTCACGGAACTCACTACGTAGACCAGGCTTGACTGGAACTCACAGAGATCCTCCTGTCTCAGCCTCCCAAGTGCTCAGATTAAGGGGGTGTACCACTCTACCAACCAGCACAGACTTGTTTTTAAGTAGAACTACTTTGGAATTCCGCATGGCTGCACAGGTATATTTTAAACTGAACAAACCTCTTACAGTTTCTACCCGATACCACAGGATGAACCAGAACCTCGGGTTCTTCACTAAAGCGTTTTAAAGAGTAACACTGTATACATTTTGCATGTTTGGGAAGTTTTTTAAAGTAGCCATCCAATATTTAGTAATCCAGGATTCATTAGGACAAATATTGACCTGAGGAGAGGTTTTTTTTGTTTGTTTGTTTTTGGTTTTTTTTTTTGTTTTGTTTTGTTTTGAGACAGGTTTTCTCTGTGTAGCTTTGTGCCTTTCCTGGAACTCACTTGGTAGCCCAGGCTGCCCTCAAACTCACAGAGATCCGCCTGGCTCTGCCTCCCGAGTGCTGGGATTAAAGGCGTGCGCCACCACCGCCCGGCTGGAGGGATAGCTCAGCCATTAAAGGCTAGGCTCACAACCAAAAATATAAGAGGAGAGTTTTAAAATGCCTGTCTGGAGCCAGCAAGGTGGCTCTGTGGCTCAAAGCCCCTCCCACTAAGCCTGGCAATGCTGAGGACCCATGTGCTGGAAGGGGAGTCCAGAAAGTTGACCTCCGACCCACGCCTATGCCATGGTGTGTAAACGTACATGTGCATGAATGGACATTCACACATACAAATGAGTAAACCAACATAATCTTAAATTTAATGCCTCTTTGTAGACATGGAGAAAGGAGTTGTCAAGGAGACAACGTTGTTTGAAGCTCGCATGAAGTTGTAGTACTTAACTGAGTTCATCTTTCAAACAGCAACATCAAAGTTACAGAGAAACATTTTAATTAACCATACCCCACCAGCTGGAGAGACGGCTCAGCAGTTAAATCCTCACTGCTCTTACAGAGGACCCAGCACCCATACAGCTCACGATTGTCTATACTTCCAGCTCCAGGGGATCCAACGGCCTCTTCTGACACACAAGTAAATAAATCTTTTTTTACAGGCCGTACACTAGCTCTCGCTTCCCACTGACACTGACTACTACTGTCACCTGTGACTTCAGCTCGTCTGGGCAAACAGTCCTTCAAACACTTGGGTGGAGCCACACTGCACACCTTGCTCTGCAAACCACGCTCCCTGGCTCTGCAGCCTCGTTCGCCCGCCCTGGCCTGGAACTGGAGGATGCCCGGCCGGGTGTGGGACTCCTGTCTCAGAACACACAGCTAGGAGCATCGGGTTGCACTTTTCACACCACCAGGCAGCTCAGTTTCCAGATCCTCTTCTCTTTCGTTGGTTCCTCGCTCCTGGACCTGGTGAACGGCTGCCTACTCTGCTGTCTGTTCTCTGCCTCCACTGTTCTCAGGTCCCAGCCGACCTCCATTAGCTTGTCTGTGACTTCTGCCTCACACTGCTTCTTTACTTTCTGGAATGCCCTTCCTCGATCCTGCGACGACCCCCTCAGCCCAGCCAGCTCCTACAGGCCTGGTGAGTCTCTTGTGCTCAGCCTCTTCCAGGAAAGGCTCCCCTTAGCAGCCCTTCCTGTGGCCCCTCCAGACAGGAGAGCTCTTTCAATTCTGCCCACCGCTCTATGGCTGTCTTGGTAGTATCTACCAGTGTTCTGACGCATAGTAGGCAGTCAGTAAATATCTGAATCACTGCTTAAATGACTTGAAAATGGAGACAATATTTAAAACTCCCTAGGCAGGCTTACTGACTCTCCCAACCAAACATAAAGAAGGAATTCTGCACTTGGGAAGTGTTCGTTGCAAAGAATATAATAATAAAAATCTCAGCCAGGGACTAAAGCCATTGGATGAAATTTACCGAAGTCCATATCTAAGACAATAATCATTCCAGTCATTATTTTCAGATAAAGAAGTTAAATTTGGTAAGTTGACTGCCTGTGATAATGACTTGAAACCTATTGCAAATCTATGGGCTTTCTAGAAACTCCCTTCCATCAGACCGTCTGGGGAAGCTGCACCAGATGTTCCTGACGCTAGTGCGCCCAAAACAAGCCTCTAGTTTCTGCACGTGTGACCAACAGAAGCAAAAGGGAAAGCTGTCGGCTTGTGATGAAGGCGCAAGACAACCACCACCTTGTTATCTGAAATGATAAAGCATTTGCAAGTCTTTTAAAAAAAAGATGATAAATAACAAAAACACTCCAAGTTTTATCATAAACTCTTTGAAGCAGAGGATATTCCTCGTACACCAGTAAGGCTGACTTGGTGAGGTTGGGCTAAGTTGAACTTCACTGGGGACGTCTTAGCTTAGTCCCACCCTCACAGCCTCCTGGGAGTCCCTAAGGCTCGCCCAGGCCCTGCTGGAAGCCTCCTTCGTTTTCTGGTTCCTATGAGCTAACCTCAAGTTCTTGTTGAGCTTGCGCCATTGCCGGGGAATGTGGGAATCCACACCCCAACCAAAAAAAAAAAACAAAAAACGAGGGAAGCTGGGCAGAGCCTACATTCATTGATTCAAATTGGATGTTTTAAACACTGACTCTTATCCACAAATTTGGATTTCAATACCTTCAGTTTTATGCCTGATTGGCAGTTTGGAAATAATGAATTTCAAGTAAATTATTTGAACCCAGTTTCCTCCTTCTGCATTTTCCTACAGGAATGCACGGAAGGCATTCCGGGCCAGCTGTGCCTGAGTCCCCTTGTCTCTGTCCACATGACACAGGACTCACTAAGTCTCCTGTCCTTACCCACAGGCCTATTAGGAGCCAGTTTAAAATCAGTTTGAAAATAAGTGTTCCCTGTGGCACGGAGTGGACTTTCCCAACTACACTTAGCAGGTAGCAGTGTAGGATTCCAGGAGTCCCTTCAGTGTTGGGTGGGGGTGGGGTATTCAGAAAGGAGCTGGTCCTTGGCAGGCAACAGGAAAACGCTCTCTGTAAACATGACTGTATCCTGAGTAGGCGTCACTCAATTTGAAAAATATCCCCCTTGTGCACACAACCTAAATGATGGGAGACTGTTGTGGAATATTATTTTAAGGTGTGTCACTTCTGTTTGTGTTGCATTTGTTTAACTCTGTGAAGCTGTGGTACTTTGCCTGTCTAAAACGCCTGATGGCCTAATAAAGAACTGAACGGCCAATAGCAAGGCAGGAGAGAGAAATAGATAAGGCATCCTTAAGCATAAGGATGTAGACACTGGTCCTTGGTTTAAAGTATTCTGCAGCAGGCTGGAGAGGTAGGTAGCTCAGTAAGAGCACTGGCTGCTCTTGCAGAAGACTTCCATTCAATTCTCAGAACCAACATGGCAGCTCACACCTGCCTGTAACTCCAGTTCCAGAGCAATCTGACCCCTCTTTGGGCCTCCAGGGGCACTAGGCAAGCAAGTGGTGCACAGACATACAGATAAATAAATAAATTTTTAAAATATATAAAATAAGCTGTGGCCCAGAAAATATCACGTTGTTTTTTTTTTTTGTTATTTTTTAGAGGCGATGAATTCACAAATAGTACAACTAACAGAGGGGAGTAAAGGAGCAGGGAAGACCCGGAGTGCATTATCGGGTCATCCAAAGCATAGTCTTCCTTTAGGAAGTCTAGTTTACACTGTAGGTTGAGACCTTGAAAGCTACTGCAGGAATAACTGAGTGTGCGTCGTTTATGTTAAGGCTGGTAAGGGTGTGTGTGATATAGTTGATGTGGATGGTCTCCTTGGCTGGACTGAGAAGCACAGAGACCTGTAAAGCCTACCTCTGCTTAAGCCTATGAGGCCATGTCCAGGGAGGAGGGCACAGGCACCCCCCACCATTGGCTGGGGGCCCCACGGGATACGAGGAAAATGGAGCGTACACTAACCGGTAGGACCTTGAGTTTCGGCTCCCCCACACCCCCCATGGACCAAAGTCACCAAAACCTAGCAAATAAACACTTCCTTCCTGTCCTGAGCTGTTTCTGCCTGTTCTTCATCACAGTGAGGGAAGGGTCGCTTGGCCGCCATCAGACGCACCGTCTGCTCTAACCTTCTCACTTGGGGTAGGTTTACTAAAACCTGCTCAGACAGACCATCAGCTGATGGAAAACTTTCTTACACTCACACCAGAAAGAAGAAATCACCAAATGGCGCACAGTCGTACCGGACCATGTGATTGTCTTACACACAGATTTTTTTCTCCAGTGTGACAAATACACATTTAAACAGCACTGCATCCTTCTCTGTGGTCTTCTTGTGTTGTTAGCAGTGGAGGTTTCCATAGCGATTAGCATATCTGATTTGGGAAACGGAGACCTGACTTCCTGCCTGGCAGTTTCACTCTTGACCCTATTCTAGCCACTAAAAAAAAACAAAAGTTCAAAGAAACGTGGACCCTTTAAGCAAACCCGGTTGGGCCTGCCCTGTTCTGAAGAGCGGTTCGGCCTTTGGTGACCTTTCTGTCTGCTCAGTGGCAGTCTTTAGTCACGTCGGCATCCGTGAGGTTGACCAGCTGGGACTTTCCATCTCAGCCATGTGAGCCTCCTGTCCTGGGAAAACCCTCAGTCCCAGGCCGGCCTGGGCTGCTGGCTTCCTGGCACCCGTCCTTCCACCCGGGGTACCGCAAGGTCCCCAACGGCAATGACAGGCCAACAGGTGACCAGATGTAGGGCTTATTCTACGCTGCTGCTTATGTGGACTTTGAGGCTGAGGCACTGTGGTGGATGCTGTCGTTTGTGAAGTGGTTGTTGTTCTGGGTTTTCCTGCCAGGGTCTGGGGCCTTTGTAAGTCCCTTATCTGTTGCTGCAACTCACCACCGGCCAGGGCTTTGTCTGAGGCGGCCACTCCTGCCTGCCAGAGGCAGCTGTGCCTGAGAGTGCCATGGGCCTGAGCAATTCTAGGTGTTTTTGTTTGTTTGTTT
This sequence comes from Peromyscus leucopus, assembly GCF_004664715.2. Taxonomy (NCBI): domain Eukaryota; kingdom Metazoa; phylum Chordata; class Mammalia; order Rodentia; family Cricetidae; genus Peromyscus; species Peromyscus leucopus. The sequence goes on from NC_051085.1 coordinate 53,618,089, forward strand.
GTTTTTTTATGTTGTGTGAGATGTACTTTCTTCTTTAAAAATAATGTTTATTCTGTATATGAATGTGTCTCTGAGTGTATGTATGTATATCACGCATGCGCCTGGTGCCTGCGGAGGCCAGAAGAGGGCATCAGAGCCCCTGGAACTGGGGTTACAGTCAGTTGTGAGCCATGATCTGGGGTCCTCTGCAAGGGCAGCCAGTGCCTTCCACTGCCAAGCTGCCGTCTCGCCATCACCCCAACAAGGGTCAAACTGACTTTTAAACCAGTGAACAAAGTACGCATTTTAAGAAGCATCCAAAAGCCGTGGGGGAGGGGGAGGCAAGAGGTGGACAGGAGGTTCTGGAGAGCCTCTGGCGACAAGGTTAGGCACAACAGTGGCCGAGCTTCAGCCAGACCCCTAGAGCTGCCCTAGGACGTGTGGTGTAAGACAAGAGATTGAACCCCTCTTCCTTCTGAGACTGAAAACCCTTTTATCCTTCCAACTGTCTCAGACAGGGTGCATGTGGCCAAAGAAATGGACACCGGTGGCCATGTCCCGGCCATATGGCAGCCCCCTGCCCCTCCTTCTTTCTCTCAAGAGCTCCTGTTCCAAGCAGCTGTCTTTCTTCTCATGGTAAATTTGGTGTCCGCTGAACTAGGCCACGACGTCTAGTGGCCTGAGGGGATACCAGTGCAGAGGTAGCTGTGACGGTGTTTTCTAAACGTGACCAACATTTCAATCTTTCTGCTGTGTGCAACACAGGACTGCTCTCTATGGTGTGGGCTAGCCTCGGCCAATCCGTGGAAGGCTTTAGGAGACAGCACAGAGGTTTCTCCCCAGAGATGGACATCTCAACACAACACTGGGATGCCCACGACTAGCCTGTTGCATGGCAGAACTCACACTTGAGGCTGCAACTCAAACCCTAGTCTGACAGCCCCGTTGGTTGGGCTGCCTTGCCTGTCCCGCCCTCGCCAGCCAGCCAGACTACAGAGCTAATTCCAGAATGCCAGTGTCCTGTCTCCTCCCCTCCCTCCCCCTTCTTCTTCTCTCTACTGACTCTGCTTCTGTTTCTCTGAAGAAGCCTAGAACACTTCCCTTACAAAATCCCCCTCACAATAACACACCACACACACACACACACACACACACACACACACACACACACACACTCAGCAGAAGGCACACTGGACAAGGAGGTTCATGTTAGCAAGAAATTTTATAGAAAAGTCTCTTAGAATGCCACAGACACCTGGGGACATCATCAGGCTCAGTGTTTAACCTGTGACACCTGGGGACACCATCAGGGTCACTGTTTAACCTGTGACACCTGGGGACACCATCAGGGTCACTGTTTAACCTGTGACACCTGGGGACACCATCAGGGTCACTGTTTAACCTTGTGACAGCTGGGGACACCATCAGGCTCACTGTTTAACCTGTGACACATGGGGACACCATCAGGTCCACTGTTTAGCCTGTGACACAGGAATTCCAGAGGAAGAGAGAGCGATGAGGAGGGTGTGGACACCAGAGACACGGGATCCTCCTGACACAAATGCTACTGATAAGGGTGTATAAAACTATTGCTGTGTTTAAGGTTTTTTAGGGGAAGGTGACTGCATTGCAGAACAGTCTCACTGCACGCCCACAGTCTCACTGCACGCCCACAGTCTGTCTCACTGCACACCCACAGTCTGTCTCACTGCACACCCACAGTCTGTCTCACTGCATGCCCACAGTCTGTCTCACTGCACACCCACAGTCTGTCTCACTGCACACCCACAGTCTCAGCTGCACACCCACAGTCTCACTGCACACCCACAGTCTCAGCTGCACACCCACAGTCTCAGCTGCACACCCACATTCATTGTGGTCAGGAGTCATCTCCACTGTGCAGCCTGGAAGGAGCTCCAGTTGGCTGCTCTCGCAGAGGACCCAGGTGTGGTTTCCAGCACCCACTTGTTGGCTCACAGTCATTTGTAACTACAGTTCCAGGGGATCTGATGGACTCATCTGACCTTTGTAGGGACTGCATACACGTGGCACACAGACACACATGCAGGCAAAACACTCATCCATATGAAAATAAATCTTTCAAAAATTAAAGTAACAATAAAGATAAAGTAACAATAACAAAAATAATAATAACAAAAAAGCTTTATTATTATTGTTACCCTGTGAAATGGGGCAGGCATACAGGTAAAGGTGCCCAGCCCCAAGCCTGACACCCTGAGTTTCATCCCTAAGATCCACATGGCAGAAGAGGGAGAACCGACTCCAGAAAGCTCTCCTCAGACCTCCACATATATGCCATGGCTCATGCAAATGCACATGCATAAATAAACAAGATGGAAAGAAGGAAGGAAGGGAGGGAGGGAGAGGGAGAGAGAGAGAGAGAGAGAGAGAGAGAGAGAGAGAAAGAAAGAAAGAAAGAAAGAAAGAAAGAAAGAAAGAAAGAAAGAAAGAAAGAAAGAAAGAAAGAAAGAAAGAAAGAAAGAAAGAAAGAAAGAAAGAAATCACTGAAATGCCCGTCTCATCTAGGAACTTACACAGTGCTCCTTCCCAACAGGGGCTCCTTGGCACTGCCATGTTTCACTGGCATCCTGACAGACCAGAGAATGTCCAGTGGCTGCGACCCCAGCTCAGTGGTGGCCAGGAGCACAATGCTCTCCACGCATTGGCGCCCCGGTAAACTCCACCTCTCGCACGTGTTCGGACAAACGAAGCTTTGTTTCCCCTTCAGTGTCCCATCTTGAATGCTACCATGATGCACTGCCCTGGAGTCATGGTCACTAGCCAATTGTTCTCCGGCTTCGGGCTGGCTCCTGGTGGTCCTAACACTGTTGGCATCTCGCTTCCTAGCTAACTGAGCACATCAGCCTCCCTCGGACATCCTGGTCAGTCCTTTGTGTGCATCTTCATTTTCAATGTTAACTCATACATTCATCCCAGGAGAGAAGGCTTTTACTGCGCTAGCTTGATTTGGCCTATGTATCTCCTACAGTGTTTTGTGCTTTTTCTTCTTTTCTTCTAAAGCCTTCCCAAAACTTCAAATTCTAACACATACTAATTCGGTTCACAACTCGAGTCTCTGAATATCGAGACTGGCTGTATGCTTAAAAGTTCTGAATCCTAATCTTATACATAGGAACCACTCGCTGCAAAACGCCATCTACTCGGTTTTAAAAGTCTTTTGAACTGCTGGACATCGGCTCTGTACCTGGCACTAGAGTCTACATGGAAACAGTACAACAGGAAACAAACCGGCCGGGATCTAATCGCAGGGGGCTTGCACACTGGGAGACAAGAAACGCACACCACATCCACCACATGGCCCAAAGCACCATGATGAAAGCCAAGCCCAGCAAGAGGCACAAATGGAGATCAGAAGAGGAAGGACCCTGCTCTTGGCCCATCTGGGAGTGGGTCCTCAGCAGAGCCCTCAATGTACAGAGGGGCTGAGCCTTGGGTCCAGACAACACCAAGGCTGCAAGGAAGAATGGGCATGGTGTGGTCCAAGAGTGCCAGTAACACCACACATAACCCCGGGAGAGGTCAGGTACCGAAGGATGCAGGCCTCTGCGTAGCTGTAGGGATGCCAAGACCTACCCTGACTGCTGCAACACCACTTGAATACACTCTAGGATGCCTCTGGCAACTGTATGGAAAACAGGCCGCCCATGAACAGGGCTTGTTGGCCAGCTACAAGGTGCAGGCCTAAAGCAATGCAGGTAGTGAAACCAGATGAGGCTGGAGCCAAGCGCCTTCTAAGGCTAAGAAAAGAACCCGGGCTGACCTTGGAGCCTTGGGACTGAGCACCTGTAGGACAGAGACATTATCTTCAGAGTCAAGGAGAAACCAGTTGAAGTCAAAAGCTTGACACTAGTTTTAAATGCCCAGATTTAAATACACATATATACTGATGTATGGTCCTGAATTTAGGAAAAGCTAAGAGATATATTCAAGAGATCATTGATGAAGACCATGAGATTGACTAAGGAGATAAAAGAATGTGAGGCCTGGTTGGACTCTGTTGCCTTTGCCCATTCAGAGGGTGAGATGAGAAAGACAAGGACCAAGTTACCAAGAGTCCAGCCGAGGCAGGAAGTCAGAGAGAGGGAGGGGGCTGACTCTGTCAAACAGATACCTCTCACTGAAAGCAGTTATTAGTTCCCACTCACAGGAGTCACTGTGATGCTTCATGTCTTGTGATGGGTGGAGCGAAGCCTGGAATGGGAAGGCACGCCTCTCTGGGCATGCTGTGGAGTTGCTTCCAGAGAGGAGAGACATGTGAGACTGTGGATGAGAGATGGACATCTGACCTACATGTGGACGGTACCATCTAGTACAGTAGGGGACTGGGGGCTGGGCAGAATAAAGGGGGAAAGAGCAGGAAGCCAAAGAGGAACCCCAGGTTCTGCCCATAAGCTTCCTGAGCCTGGAAGCACGTGCGGGCAAACACACACACATAAACACACATACACTCATACACACACACACACACACACACACACACACACACACACACAGCTACCAGGCCTTCGTTTTCCATGTTCCCTGACTTCTGAACATCTCCAAGGTTCTCTGGCTCCCCTCTCTGGGATACAAGTGGCCACTGTGTAGACTCCGGCCTCTATTGTGCATCCCCTTGGCTCTTACATCAGGATACCCCCAGGAAGCTACTCCAAAGCCTAACAGACATGAGGCTGCCCTCCGTGATGTTGACTGTTCCTCATGCTCCTCTAGAATATGTGCAAACATTTCTGTTCTGTGAACATCACCATCCTCTCAAGCTTCAGCCTTTCACCTCTACCACAGAAAATGTACATATTGGTAAACCTTAAATCTAACAGGAAACTTTAAAATAAACAGCTCTAACTACAGGCATATATGAAACACTCAGAGTTAGCCATTTTAAGTATATGGAATAATTATTCAAATAACAGATTTTTCACTAAGCTAATAAAAAACACTCAGAATACACATTTTTTTGGAAAGGGGATAATTATTTCTTCCTGGCAGAAATCACTACATTTCATATAAATACCTTATCTAAAACACTATGGTTAAGATCCTTAAGATTTCAGAAAATAATCTTTTCTATTATTAGGCCTTGAGACATAAACTAAAGGTCATCTGTGGGTTCCTCCTGTGTCATCTGTGGGTTCCTCCTGTGTCATCTGTGGGTTCCTCCCGTTTCATCTGTGGGTCCCTCCTGTTCCTGGTGGTATTGTGAAGGTCTCCACAGGGGGACATCTGACACAGGTACAGAGAAGCCCTGACCTCAGGCATGGGGACACACTAAGTGTGCCTGTTGGATCCTTCTAGACCGAGGTCTTCTATCACATGCCATATGTAGTGTAGAGGAAGCAGCCTCTCAAACGGTGACTCAAACGGTCTCCAAAAGCCACGTAGAGACAGAGAAGATGGTGTGTAGCCGACCTCCATTGTGTTCTAACCTGTCCTTTTCAGGAGGATTAGAATCTCCAGGTCCTGTCCGCTGAATCTACCATCACCTAAGCATGTATGGATGCTTTCTGCGGGGCTTTATATAGAAAATAGAAATAATGATGCTCTACTGATTTGATATGTATATAAAGTAGATAATATGTTAGCTGTGTATTGAAGACGGCAATGTAAAATAGCCCAATCCTTTTAAATGTATAGTATGTCAAAGATGACCTCTTCTCTCCTTGCAGCACTGGGGGATTGAACCTGGGACCTGAACATGCTAGGCAAGCACTGTGCCACTGAGCCACATCAATAGCCCTCTTTAAATTTTTACTTTTAAGACAAAGAGTCACTCGGGAGTCAGAGCCAGGCAGATCTCCGTGAGTTCAAGGCCAGCCTCGGCTACAGAGTGAGTTCCAGGAAAGGTGCAGAGCTACACAGAGAAACCCTGTCTCAAAAAACAAATAAACAAACAAACAAACAAACAAGACAGAGTCACTACGTTCCCCAGGCCAGCCTTGAATTTGCAGTTCTCCTACCTTGATCCTCTAAGTGGCTGTGATTACAGGGTTGTGTCTCCAAGCTTGGCTCTTTGGTATCTACACAGCTTTTTCTCAATCACACTGTTCAGCAATCATCACGCCATGCAGTGATTAACTGAGTAAAAATGACCTGCCTGGGACTAACTGGAACATCACAGACACTGGGGAAGCCCTGCCCATCATCTGAGCATGTGCCAGGCTCAGAGACCAAGCCGACCGGGACAGCCCTCTGTCTCCCAGGAAGATCCGGCTTACAGAATGGATGGCTCCTCCTGCTCATTCTCATACCTTCAGGTGTGAGATCCCATCCCTGGACTTCCCCACTTTCTCTGCATCTGCCAGAGCAAAACTCTGAACCAAGAAGGGAGGGAACTGAGTTTGAAAAACCTCACACCTACCGCCAAGTCCAGCCCATGATGCTGAGGCCATTTACCAACCCATCTCCCTATCTCAACTTTGCAAGTGATTTCATTTCTTTGTGCTCCACGCATAATCTGAAACACTGCCTAACGAGACTACAACCGAGATGCTCCATCAGCAAGATGAAGGACAATGGCCATCCATCACAAGAATCTGAAATAGTCATAATGTAAGGGAGGAATATGGATTCATTACCTCCAGGTGACAGAAAGAGAATGACCATGCCATGCCACCAAGAACCAGCAGTGGTTCAAAACTGCTCACTGGCCAGGCTACCTAGCACTGCTGTGGGATGTCTTTCTGTACTCTGTGACTATATGCTATTCCCATTGGTTAGTAAATAAAGCTGTTTCGGCCTATCGCAAGAAAGCTTACAGCCAGGTGGGAAATCCAAGTAGAAACACAGAGGGAGACGCCAGCCACTGCCCAAGGAGCAGAAAGATGCCAGCAGACCGGTAACACCACAGCCACACGGCAACTTATAGATGAATAGAAATGGGTTAAATTATAAGACCTAGCTAGCAAGAAGCTTAGTCCATAGGCCATAGAATTTGCAATTAATATGAAGCCTCTGAATGACTATTTTATAGGCAGCTGCGGGACCACAGGGTTGGGTGGACCAGAGAAATTTCCGGCTACACGAGCACCTCTTATAAGAGCTTTTCAATGGAAAAGCAGCCGTCACTCCTACATGGCAGGGTGCTGAGGCTTTAGTAACAGTGCAGAGACAGGATGCCCAGGGCCCAGAACGGAATATGTCTGCACATAAGCACCCAGGCTTGTTTTTTGTTGTTGTTGTTGTTTTTTTTTTTTGTTTTTTTTGTCTGTTGAGAAAGGGAGAGATGATATTAATGTGCCCCAATTTCCAAGTTATCTGATTTCAAAACAAGATTGAAAATATTTCTAATCAAAATGTGGTGCTGTGGGTAAAACTCACACCGATCTAAAATTCCAGAGTTACAGATGTTATGTTTCACATCCTGCAACAGAATTGCCATGCTGTGAATATTCAGAGTGCCCCCAAGAAACAATCCAGATGTGGAGAGGGCCCTTCAGTTCATGGACAACGTACTTCTGTATCTAATATGGAAAGGGCCCTCAGGTACCCTAGAGCGTGCATCTACATCTACTATGGAGAGGACCCTTTGGTTAAACGAGAACACGCATTAATCCATGGATCACAAAGACTCAAATTCTGTGCCCATTATCGGTCTCTAATATCAGAATTTCATGTGTTTTTTTTTTTTTATAGAGATAAATGACTTTCTGCTATTTTGGGATTTTTGATGTGCCTGTGGGTAGATGAGGTGGGAGGAAGTGATGAGTAAGTCTCGAAGAGAAAGTTGAGAAGAGTCCCACAGTTGGTAAAGTTGAGCTGTGCCGTGTGAGGAGATGTGCAAGTGTGAGTGTGCCCACAGTCCCGGGAGCAGATCAGAGCACAGAAACTCTCGGGTGCAAATGGCCCACGGTCAAACACTACTCCAACCAACGTAAAAACAACTGGGGAATGTGAATGCCAGAAATCTGGGCCCCTATAAGAGCCGAGGACCACAGGACACAGCTCCCCTCCCTGTGTTTTTTTAAATCCCATCATCTATGAGTTCAAACAGCCGCACACACAAAAAAAGTCACTTGAATGACAAACTTTTTTGTTTCCTTAATTAGATACAAATTCATTTATAAACTGTCCAAATAAAATATGAAGGAATATTAAAAGCTACTTTCAATTAGCCTACTTTGAGTTAGGAGTTTTTTGTATTTTTTAATTAAAGCACACTAGAGAATTTTAATCAGCTGAGGAGTAGCACAGCTTTCAATCAAAGCTAACAATAAGCAGATCTCATCCGAAGTCATTCTTACTGTACTGCTTTTCTTTTGGTCCCCGTCACACACCACTGTCGATAAATCAGGAAACATTTCTCATGCACAGGTCACTCCAGACTCCTGGGAAGTTTGGCACTTCGGAATCAGAGAGCCCATGTGTGTGGCCGTTTCAACACTGGTCACAATGTAGCTACTAATTCCATACAATTCACAGTACAGCTGAACTATCTCTAATCTAGAAATCCAAAATCTTCACGGTTTTAAGCACCTGCATAAGGCTATACCTGACCCCATGGGATGAGCTGTAGTCAAATGCAGGGGTATTAAAAAAATTATAGGGCTGGAGAGATAACTTAGCAGTTAAGAGCACTGACTGTTCTTCCAGAGGTCCTGAGTTCAATTCCCAGCAACCACATGGAAGCTCACAGCAATCTATAATGGGATCTGATGCCTTTTTTCTGCCATGCAGACATACATGCAAATAGAGCACTAAAAATTTATGACTGTAGCTGTGTTTAAGCTGTAGATGAAACAGTGAATGTTGTACTGAGACCTGGGACCCATCCCAGGATACTGCACCATGCATATGTAAATATCCTTTTTAAAAAAATGCTTCTGTTCTGAACCTGTGTGGGAACCAGAAGGAGTCACACCCGTATGGGAATTAGATGGAGTCTCACAGACTTGTCTCTGGGCTAGGAGTAAGATTTGTCCCATCCATGGCAGGCGTCACACACTAAGACAAGCTGGATTACCTCACCCTTGCCATATACATGTGGGAAGAGGGGTGTGCAGACAGGTGTTTTGTCTGGAAATTCTCAAAGATGTGTTCACTGGGAGTGTCTGCTGCTCACATAGAGGAAGGGAAGTTTTCTGGAGCCTCCAGAGGCATGATGAGGCCTGTCTGCAAAATAGGCAAAAAGCACAAGGCCTGGCAGCCCACACAGCCTCTGAGGAGAGAAGTTGAGAGGGAAAGGCAGGGTGGACTAGGTCCCGAGCATCCTCTGCCCTGCTCCATTCAGCTCCATTCACTACCCCTCACACAGGGAGTACTCGCCCAGGACAGTCATGTGGGGGCTCCGGAGCTGGGGGGGCGTCTTCTGTGAAAGGGCCATCGGTGACGGAGTGACGTGTGGCCAGAGACCGCATGGGTCAAGAGACTAGAAGGGTCGGTGTACAGGTGGGGGCCACGGTAGAGACTAGAAAACCTTTGCCTGCAGGTTCACGTCTTCACAGCTATGGGAACTACGTGGTAGGAAAACACACATCTTCTCTCGGAAGAGAAACCAAGAGAAGAGGGATCCATCAAAAGAAACGAAGCCAGACAACAAAGACTTGAAACTCAGCATCCACATTTGTGAGGGAGACTGGGAGAGGGCGTTTGGAAGCCTTGTCATAAGATGGGGCAGCTGAGATCACTTTTGTTCTTTAAATTCCTCTTTTTGCCACAACCTCTGTTTCCCCTGATGTGGTGAATACAAACCAAAATCAAATCTCAATAAATGGAACTGAAATGTAGACAGGCCCCGAGGGCTCCCTACTTTAGGGCATCCTGCAGGGAAAGCTATAGTTCATTGCTGGCGTTGTTCTTACGGGGATAATATCCCGGGCGGGTCTCAAAGCTGTGTGCAGTGGACGGCTCCCCAGGCAGCACACTCTGATGGCCCTGGTCTCAGCTCAGACTTGTGAATCTAGATGTCCTGGATCGGTGACAGGTACTCACATACCTGCCCAGGTATGAAGTGTCGTGGATGATTACACTGTGTGTCTCCCTAGAAAAGGTCTCAGAGGGCTGAGAGTGTCTGGGTTTTCTGGGAGCGGTGGAAACTGAGCCTCAGGCCTGTGCTTTTACTTCCTTTGCTTTGTAATATGAGACAGCAGGTTGCCCTTACCCTAAAGGAGAATCCTACCCTCCACAACCTCAGCATCATACAAAGTGATGAACAGATGAGGAGTGCTCACCTCGCCTGTTCAGAAGACTTACAAAGAAGGTGCACACGCACGCACGCACACACGCACGCATGCATGCGCACACACACACCCCACAGGTCCAGTGAGGCAAAAGGTAACGTGTCTGACAAAGAAATGAAGAATGCAGATAACAGGCAGGAAGTGAGACAGACAGATGCAGGGAAGCCTAAGCACATTCAGGGGAAGTGATCACTCTGCTGATAAACTTTATATTGACATTCTAGGGGGAAATCGGCCAGGTACAAAGCCCGGTGTCCTTAAAATGCAAGCAAGTGTATGTTCTCAGAGTTAGCAAGAGGATGCCCCTCCCACCCCCGCCATGGACCTTTATAACAAACTTTCTGTAGACATGTTCTCCTTATAATATCCCCCAAACAGACTCGTACTTCTTACTGACAGGTTCAACAAGCCCATCCAGGCAGGTGTGAGGGCCACAGCCCTGCCTTAACCACCACTGCATCTCAGGGAAAGCAGCCAGGCAGGAGCTCTCCAGGATGCCAGGAAAACACAGACCTATTTGCCATGATGCAGAACTGAACAGTTCAGCTACCCGAAGAAACTTCCCACTATGGAGGGTTGGGGACTTCGCCATGTAAAGACATACGGAATTGCCTGAGAGGCAACCAGGCAAGGAAGACTATAGAATAAGAAGGACCTGCTAGCCTAGAGCTGTGTATATGAAAGGCTTCAGAAGGTTCATACTCTTGAAGAGTGCAGGTTGTCGTGTTTGTGAGACTGAATGCTGCTTCCAGTTTGGTCTTGACACAGACATGACTTCAGAGGTTGGATCTGTGCACACGGTGCCTAGCCCAAGCCGGGAGCACGTGAGCACTGCTGTGAGAACAGGGGTATCAGTCACAGACCACCAAACGCTGAATGGACACCTAAGTAGCCAGTAAAGAAACCAGATAAAATCCTTCGTAAGCAATCAACTTCAGAATCCTCAGTCCAAAGCACAGATGGTAACAGATATGGAATCGTGCCAGACAGGAAAACCAAGGAACCCTGGTGAGCAGGCTGATACCTACTTCTAACTTTCCCCAGGAAGATTAGTGGAAAGCTAAACATGTTCTTACTTTCTGTGGGAGCCCATTTGGGTCCCTTGTGGCTTTACCCAGCAGGTCTGCATAGAGAGGATGATTGGACCACGGGCCTGAGTGTAGGAGTCTGAGATGATCTGCACTTGGCTGCGCTGGGGGGAGGTCTTTTGCTCCATCCCTTGGCATTCCTTTGTATACCCTAGGGCAGAGACAGTCGAGGCCCTGACAGATTAGGATCCAAGCCCTCTCGAGGCTATCCTGTATTTTCTATCTGTTTCTCCCCCTCTATCCTTCTAACTAATATTTCCTGCAGCTCCTAGTCAAGAGCACTCTGGGGAAATGTGGGGGTGGTGGGTAACCCTTCCACAACTTTCTATCTGTTTGCTTTCTGTTGCTGTGAGAAACACTATGACCAAAAGAAATTTGGGGAAGAAGGGGGCTTATTTTGGTTTACAGGTTATTGTCAATCATCGAGGGAAGCAGGGCAGAACCCAAAGCAGAGGCTCTGGAGGGGTGCTGCTTACTGACCACCTGCCCAGGGGTGGTACCCCTGAAAAATGGGCTGAGCCTTCCCACATTGATCATTAATCAAGAAAATGTTGCTGGGCCTGGTGGCGCACGCCTTTAATCCCAGCATTTGGGAGGCAGAGGCAGGTGGATCTCTGAGTTCGAGGCCAGACTGGTCTACAGAGCAAGTTCCAGGACAGCCAGGGCTACCCAGAGAAACTCTGGCATGAAAAAACAAAAGAGGAGAAAAGAAAAGGTCCCACTGGCTTGCCTGCAGGCCAGTCTGATGGAGGCACTTCTTCAACTGAGGGGCCCTCTTCCCAGATGTGTCAGCCTGATGGAGGCACTTCTTCAACTGAGGGTCCCTCTTCCCAGATGTGTCAAGTTGACGCTGAAGCCAACCAGGACACTTAGGAACTTTATAAAATGTAGTCAGAGTTTGGCAGCAGTTCCTAGAAGGGACAGTTTCATCCGCATCCAAATACGTGAGTGGGTCTGCACCGATTGGAACTCTCAAAGAACAGGTCGAACACAGCATTATCACTGGCTTTAAGTTACACAGCACTAAGAGAGGAGTTTTATAACGCACTGAGGTGCTCACTCGTAGCCAGCTCATCTCCTAGTACCAACATGAACGCTCCAGCTCCAGAAGTTTTTCCTGAATGCCGCCCTCAGACACCACCTCCTGTCAAAGTCCAAGTCATTCCTCTGGCAGGCACAGGGCTCCAGATCCTGTCAGTAAACATGGAGGAGGGACTAGGGCCGTGTGAGTCACCGAATCCAAACTTTGCAGGGTGGTGCGAAGGCTCCGGCTCTGTGGGCCATGTCGGTCAATAAAGTAGACCCTTCTTAAAAACGTGGTAGGCATTGTAGAGATCCACTTAAGGAGACTATGTGGGGGGGGGAGTGAATTGGGAATGTCATCATTTAATTTAAAGAAAGAGAACTCTTTTTAATATGTGTGGCACTGGAAATTAGACCCAGAGCCTTGAATTTGCTAGGCAAGGACTTGCCACAGAGCTACACCCTCCCCATATCTGAAGACAAGGTGTCAACAACTGTCAACAACTGTCATTAGGCCTGTGCACACAGTGGGACTGTTCCCACGACCTCCTGTATACTTCTGCACCCTGCCCGTCTTTTTTGTCTTTACCAATTTCAAATTCATAGTTCCATGTGCAGGTAGATAGAAAGATGTTTCTAATGGTGTGGTAAATAAACATCTCCTGTTTACCCAGAGCACAAGACGCACATCATCTGACCGCATGGGTGAAAATGAGGTTCAAACAGGGCCCTCCATACGCTCGTCTCTACAAGCAAACACAGGTCATTCCCTGACTGCTTCGAATGGGAAAACTCTCTCTCTCTCTCTCTCTCTCTCTCTCTCTCTCTCTCTCTCTCTCTCTCTCTCACACACACACACACACACACACACACACACACACACACACACACACCCATGCACAAAGGTCTAACAAAGGAGAAAAAAACAAGCAGGAAACTGTAACTTTTCCAAACTTTCAAATGGTAGAGAACAACGTTGAGGGCTGAGTTACCAATTGTTGTAGAGGTGGACTTCAACCTTGTGACTGACAACCTTGCAGAAAATCTTCACAGCCCCACAGGAAACCCTGTGTTGCAGGAGTCCGGCCAAAGCCTGGGAAGCCTAGAACAAGAGCAGTCTGCCTGCCCCTCAGTGTCCCGCCATGGAGGCGGTGCCGACAGTCAGGTGAGGACTTTGCCATCTGGGTAACTTCTCACAAACGCTCACACCACCGGGGCACAGCTGAGGGACACTAACTCTGGGTGTAGATGATAGAGCCTGGGGCACAGCTGAGGGACACTAACTCTGGTGTAGATGATGGAGCCTGGGGCACAGCTGAGGGACACTAACTCTGGGTGTAGATGGAGCCTGGGACACAGCTGAGGGACACTAACTCTGGGTGTAGATGATGGAGCCTGGGACACAGCTGAGGGACACCAACTCTGGGTGTAGATGATGGAGCCTGGGGCACAGCTGAGGGACACTAACTCTGGGTGTAGATGATGGAGCCTGGGGAACAGCTGAGGGACACTAACTCTGGGTGTAGATGATGGAGCCTAGGGCACAGCTGAGGGACACTAACTCTGGGTGTAGATGATGGAGCCTGGGGCACAGCTGAGGGACACTAACTCTGGGTGTAGATGATGGAGCCTGGGGCACAGCTGAGGGACACCAACTCTGGGTGTAGATGATGGAGCCTGGGACACAGCTGAGGGACACTAACTCTGGGTGTAGATGATGGAGCCTGGGCACAGCTGAGGGACACTAACTCTGGGTGTAGATGATGGAGCCTGGGGCACAGCTGAGGGACACTAACTCTGGGTGTAGATGATGGAGCCTGGGGCACAGCTGAGGGACACTAACTCTGGGTGTAGATGATGGAGCCTGGGCACAGCTGAGGACACTAACTCTGGGTGTAGATGATGGAGCCTGGGGCACAGCTGAGGGACACCAACTTGGGTGTAGATGATGGAGCCTGGGGCACAGCTGAGGGACACCAACTCTGGGTGTAGATGATGGAGCCTGGGGCACAGCTGAGGGACACTAACTCTGGGTGTAGATGGAGCCTGGGGCACAGCTGAGGGACATCAACTCTGGATGTAGATGGAGCCTGCTCCAGAGAGTGCTGTCTGTCTTCTACCTCACGTGTTCTGGCTACAGGATTCCCTCCTTGTTCACAAGTCAGATCCCAGACTATGGTTCCAGCCACCCCTCGCCTCCATCAGCACATATGCAACACCTGGAACCCCATGTTGGCATCTGTCACGTAAGAAACAAGGACAGACCTGGGCTGGGGGTAGGACATCTGCTAGACCATGCCTGAGATGTTAAGGAACCTGTGCTAACCGTGGTCATTGTAACTAAGTTAGTCCCACAATAGACTTATCAGTCTATATCATATCTGCCACTTGGCAGATGACCCATCTGAGGCACAAAGAAGTCATACACACTCCTTCCTCCCCGGGGTGGGGGGAGCAGGCTGATGGTAGCCTGGGTGGCACACTCCCCTGGCCTGCTCCCCTTAAGAACACCCATCAAGGTAGCAGTGTGTCAGTCAAACAACAATCACTGCATCTACTGCACCAGCTGCAGCTCAAAGGGGCTCTCCTTCCAGTGCTCCCAAACCCCGCCATAAATGTGACCACACCCCCCAGCCCCTGCCTGGGTTTCTACTGTGTTCTCACGGCCCTGTAGTTTGAGCAGCATCATGACCAGAGGAGTAGACAGCCAGATACACCTTGAAAATAGCTTTGTGGTAGATGGAGGTGCCTGGCACACATTAGACTTTGGAAATGACCCACCTTAGGCACACATGAACAGAAAGCCTACATTGAGTCAGCATGGTTTTTGGAGCATTGCATGCTAACCAGCTAATGGGGTTGCAACTCGAAGGCAGCCCAATGTCTGTGGGAGCCTCTGCCTTGCACACAACCCTCCTCAGCCCAGCACCAGCAAAGAAGCTCCAATCATCATCATCATCATCCATCAGCCCACCTCCCAATCTCACCATGGGGCCAGGCATCCTCCAGATGGGTGCTGGAGCCTTCAGAGAGCAGCCATGGGGATTCTCAGCAGCATGGTATTTACAATGAAGGCACCCAGCCAGAGCAGACGGCAAAATCTGGCTCCAATTTCCCACAGCCAAAAAATAACTTCCAAAAGCATGCCCTGTCGATACCTCGCGAAGCAAGAAAACGTGCTTTTTAGCAATTATTCGCCACAGTCCACATTCCCTGGGGGACTGTGCTCTTCCCCCATCTTCTCACTTCCTCCATCTAGGCCTTCACGGCTGTCAGTGAAATCCCTCCTAGAAATGGGTCAGAATTTCTTTAGGCCGGTGAAAGGGGCCAACCTGCAAGGGTATCTGACCAGACAGAGTCTAAGGCCATGCCTCTGGGAAGGATCTCAGCCTACTGCTCAGGAAGCATTTTAACCTTTTCTGTACATCAGAGTACACCAAGCACAGTAGGGATGCAAGATGAATGCAAATAAAAGCCAAATCCTCTTAACCATGAAGAGGGACGAGGAGGGAAGGAGAGAGGGGGGAGCCGCACAGGACTTGGAAGGAAAGCATTAACTTCCTAACCTGCTCTTGCCACTGTGCTCAATGCTGAGGGAAGAGAAGCAGGTGCGTGACGCCCTATGCTCAGAGCATCATCCCTGCCCTGGTCTTCTGAGAGAACACGCGATCTTCATAGTCTCACAACGATGCTAACACTGCACAAACAAATGCGAAGGAACTAAAATGGTTTAAAGCATATGGTATGAAACCTTTAACTTCTTCATTTAAGTGCACACTAGTCAAAACTGATAAAAAGTTAAGATCGTCATCCCAAGGTTAGGTTGCCCACACAACACCCACATTGCATAATAAGGTATGTATTGAGTTGCCTACCTAGTGATCTAAAATAGAATATTCAAGAAAATGTGACAAATTAGCGTCTGCACCGCAGAGGCTGGGCTCCGCCCAAGGCATGGGGGTCGCCCCAGGAACATTACATAAGGTCAGTTATTAACCCTCACGCTCTCCATCCCCCGGGTTTTGCAGCGAAGCCCTACAGGGCGTCGAATTTGGGCTAAAGTGTATAGTTTACAAAGTACTTCCACATCCACTATTTTCTCTTCATTCCAATCAAAACTGGAGAGGGGGGGGGGGGGGGACGGACGGACACCAAAGTCGCTGGAAATGAGTGGTTGGCCTGGCATCACATGACCAGTGGCAGAGGAAACCATGTTCAAACTATTGGGTGTTCAAGCTGCCCGTCCGTCTCAAGCTCCGATCCACACACTCTGATATTTAGGGTTCTGTAGACTACCCGCTTGCTGACTTGGGAATTTCCCATACACTGCCTTAGCCTAAATGTCAGAAAGTCAGACTTCATTTTATCTTTGCCAGAAGTTGTGGTGGTATTGTGTTCCCCAAAATATTGTATACTCTAATAAATTTATCTGGGGTCAGAGAACAGTCACTAGATACAAAGGCTAGAAAATGGTGGCACTCACACCTTTAATCCTAGCATTCCAGAGATAGAAATCCCTCTGGATCTCTGTGAGTTCAAGGCCACATTGGAAACAGCCAAGCATGGTGACACACGCCTTTAATCCCAGAAAGCCAGCCTTTAATCCCAGGGAGTGGTGGTAGAAAACAGAAAGATATATAAGGCGTGGGGACCAGAAACTAGAAGCATTTGGCTGGTTAAGCATTTGACTGGTTCAGATTTTGGCTGGTTAAGCATTCAGGTTTTTGAGCAGTAATTCAGCTGAGACCCATTCTGGATGAGGACTTAGAAGCCTCCAGTCTGAGGAGACAAGACCAGCTGAGGATCCGGCGAGGTGAGATAGCTGTGGCTTGTTCTGTCTCTCTGATCTACCAGCATGGACCCCAATAACTGGCCTCGGGTTTGATTTTATTAATAAGAACTTTTAAGATTCCAGCTACAAGAGGTCATTCCTCCGCACTTCTCACCTGCAGCACCCAATAAGCTGGGAGGGGCTGGTGAAAAGCAATCCACGTCATCCACGGCAAGTAAGCAACATTTCCCTCGTACACGTTACCCTTCCGTTAGAGGACAAAAAATTCAGGCTTAATTATTATGAGATTTCAAGATGCAGAAATTTTTAGGAGGCAAAAAATATTTTGTTCACTGTTGTTTTTTAAATCTTTTTAAAAATTACACCTTTCTTGTTTGTACATTGCCACTTTAGGTGGAACACTGAGCCTCTACACCTCTCTGTCCCAGCACTAAATCTAACTAAGAACAGTTTTTAATGATTCCTCACCCCCTAAGTATTTCAACATGTATCTCTGTCTTTACTCAATTTTCTAAAATTGTGTATATGTGTATAGGTTTGCGCACAAGTGCAGGTACACACTGAATCAGAAGCATTGGACCTCTCCCCCGCCCCCTTCCCCTTCCAGGCTGAAGCTACAGATGGTTGTCAAACACCTAGCGATAGATAGAGGTGCTGGGAACCTAGCTGCCGGCCTCCGCAAGAGCAGCAGGCATCCTTAACCACTGAGCTACCTCTCTGGCCCCTAATACCTCTCTGTATCCAGCAAACACATATTAAATAAACATACCTGACTACTCTTGGTCTGTAAATGTAGAAATGTCATGTCTTTACCCAGAAAGATGAGCACATTTTAGAGGCTTACTCGGGTATATCCTAAACAGAAAACAGTTCATACTTTCACTTAAGAAACTAGGCAAAAACACGCAGCCAATCTCTTAGCTCACCACCACGTAAAGACAGGCCGGCTGTGATCTTAGATGATGCCTGTCCTCACCACTGCTCACAGCTGCCTTGGAGTTCCCTCCCTGCCCCCCAGATGTTCCCTGGAGCAGGACTGAATCTCCAGCTGCATGGAGAGACTGAGCGTCAGAGAAAGCGCTGACATCGCCGCTCGCAATGCCGTTGTAAAGATTTGGACTTAAATACGTCTGCAGTGAGTACTTCTCAGACTTGTTTGTGAAGATTACTCATTGAGACAGTTCGTATGCCGGGCAGAGGGTAATACAAGGTACACCGTGCTGCTGCTGCTGCTGTGGTCTCTTGTCTTTGTGTTCCCTGACCTTTTGTCCTCGACTGTGCCTTCGGGGAAATGTCCTCACCACTCTTAGAATGCGCATCATACGTGGGACTGATATCACTTGTGCGGGAGTTACTGCACACCTCAGTCAGTGGTACCACGCCAGGCCCTCAGTTCTCTCCCACAGTCAGGGCATGCTAACAACCTTCCCAGCCGATCCAGGGGAGAGAGAGTAGACTCTCCCGCACATCTTTGGAGAGCAGCAGGGAGGTGAGAGACCTGGAGTTACAGACTCCTAGATATGTATTAAAAACAATACATCTTTATCCAGAAAACGTGTATTACATCAACATGCCTAACTATTCTTGGTCTGTCAGTGTGGAAATTTGCATTTCTGGTAGGCAGACAGATAGGGAGAGGGGCCGGGCTGGGTAATAAAGGTGGCCGGCTGGCCCCCTGCTGATGGATTGACTGGCTCAACAGGTTGGCCTTATCAGGATAGGTTGCGCAACAGTTGTGGGCCAAGAACACTTGTTTTCAATACACCAACTATAAGTAGAGGAGGAAGGCTCTCTAGAGGTTTTAACCCACCCACCTCCACCCCACCCGCCACGCCCCTGTCTCGCCACGTCCCCATCACACCACGCCCCTGTCCCTGTCCCGCCACGCCCCCATCACACCACGCCCACGCCCCTGTCTCGCCACGCCCCCATCACACCACGCCCCCGCCCCTGTCCCGCCACGCCCCCATCACACCACGCCCCCGCCCCTGTCCCGCCACGCCCCCATCACACCACGCCCCCATCACACCACGCCCCCGCCCCTGTCCCGCCACGCCCCCATCACACCACGCCCCCATCACGCCACGCCCCCATCACGCCACGCCCCCACCACTCGGCCTCTAGAGGAGACTGGATTTTTCAGCTCTCCAAACCCACCCCGGCTTGGCTGAGGGTCTTTTTCTCTGCATGTCAGTCTTGCTGTGTCCATGTTTCCTCACCCCCAATAAACACCTTCCTTCAGCCGCTGATTCTGTTTGCTGGAGATCTGTCTGCTCTTACCTGTTACACTTCACACTGGTTCTGCCTTTTCATTCCGTAACAGGAAGAGAAAACGAAGCCAATCAAGACCCCTGGACTGTATCATTTCTAGACTGTATCAGAGGCACTGTCGCTGTGAAAAACATCAAAAGTCCGAAGACAGATTAATAACAGTGCCTCAGACTCTCAGCTTATTAACTGTAGCAGCAAACAGGACGAGAGCCCTTGGGCGTCCTCGAAAAGCCCCATCTGTAAGTAAGTCAGTAAGGCTCGTGAAGCCAAAAAGCAAAATAAGAGGTCCACAACACTGCGTCTAAGAAGGGAGAAAGGAGTCACCCATTTTTAATGGTTCATTTCTAGAATTATCAGAAGCAAGTGAGCACAAAAGTGCCCTTCAATTCTCCCTGGAAGTCAGGCCCGGGAACCTGGGTAGGTGAACTTCTAGTGTCTGTAAGAGGTGAGCATGGGGGCCGGGCGGTGGTGGCGCACGCCTTTAATCCCAGCACTCGGGAGGCAGAGCCAGGCGTATCTCTGTGAGTTCGAGGCCAGCCTGGGCTACCAAGTGAGTCCCAGGAAAGGCGCAAAGCTACACAGAGAAACCCTGTCTCGAAAAATCAAAAAAAAAAAAAAAAAGAAGAAGAAGAAGAAGTGAGCATGACCACAGAGGGTGAGAAGGTGCCATCTACTTACTCGGCCTCAGGCTGAGGCATGGGCTCCCATCTGTCTCAGGAACCACCCTCTTTCCACTGTCATAAGATAAAGGAGCTTCCAGCCTGCCTTGGACCTCAGCCTCCTCCGCCGTCACAGCTGTGTGCTCTGTGGTCCAAAGCAGCTAGTCACCATGAGCACCTGTGTGCTGCCTGCTTGCTTTGTGGGGACGAGAGCTTGCTGCTCTGACTCTGGAAGGCAGGTTCCATGCCCCCTCACTGTCACCTGCCTCACCTAGATGCAATGGTGTCCTCCTTGGCCAGGCAGCAACTCCCATCCAGACACTTCCTCTACCACAACCCCAGGCCGGACTACGAATTCGGCCCCTCCCTCTCCCTCATCTTTCCTCAGATGCCCCAGGCTACTCCAGTCTCCAGGGCTCAAGAGTCCCATCCAGACTGCAGGCTTCCTGAGGTCACGGGCCCTGACTGCTCTCCACCATGTGGGCACATAGGTGTTCCAAACAATCACGGCACTAGAATTCTACAGAAGCAACAGCCGCAGAAACACAAAAATGCTGATCAGCAAAGCATGACAGACGGAGATGCTGGAGGGGTGGTGCTCCTCAGGTGCTGTGAGGGGCCCAATCGCCAAGGACCACTCGGTGCCAAGACGGCACATTCACTGCTGAGACATCCTCAGGCCTCCAGTACCCAGACGGGCTTCACAACCAAACCTCAAAGAACGCCATCTTTACACCTGCTGGACATTTCTGCCCTGGGCCTGGGGGCATTCAGACACTCACAGGTGGAAGAATGCTTTCCAGTCCAGGTAGTTTACCTCATCAGCTTGTCCACACAGGTCAAAGGCTCCTTTTGCGTATGTGCTCTACTGCGGCCTGCTTCCAAACGCATCAGGACCCTAGCACACGTTTTTTTCAGTTGACATAAGAAATTTTTATCACAGGCTTGAATGGTTGGGAATGATGTATGTTCCCACATGTTTTCGCAGCAAATATGGAGCTGAGGAGCAGTTCATCCCATTTATGGAATCTCTCGACTGCAAGTCTTCTTGGAAAGCCAGTCTTCGATGTTAAGTCAAACAGCTGAATCAGAACTGAAAGCATAATTTCGGAATTTAAATACACATTCCAACCCTGCCACAATGTCTCATTGCTAGATTTATACTTCTAGGATTGATGAGTTGACAGGTGGAGACAAGGATGGATGGACAGATGGACACATAGGAAGGTAGGAGAGGTGAAGACAGGAGACTTGCCATGAGTTGACTGGCTTGGCGAATAAAGCCCCCCACATCGCCAGAATTCTCCCCTCCCCTTGCTGTTCCGGGTCCCCCTGCTTCCCCCACCCCCAGGGGCAGAAGCTGCTGACTGCACCACTGCTCAGTGACCCGCAAGTTTCAGCACTCTAGAAAAAGAACTATATGGTAAGATTCCAGATCGAAAAGACTTCTCTTCTGGGACTAAGAGAGGGTCAGTCGTGAAATGGAGAGGAGACACAGGAAATCAGTCAAGCAAGATGACAGTCCCTACACAGTGGCGCTTGTATGTGAAATCTAGAAAGTCACCATTATAAGGCAGTGGGGAGGCAGATTCCTGAGGCCGGATGAGGCTGTGGGCAGTGGGAGCAGGAAGCAGAGTGCAGTGTTCAAAGTTTTCATGAAGCAGGAGAAATGTCTTCCTCACCACAGTTGTTCATAGTGTCTACTGCAAGATTAATAAGTAGATTTTGATGTGGAGGTGAGGAGACAGAGACATTATTTAGCTTGATTTAATCATCCTGGGTGTATATGTCAATCAGCACATGACATCCTATAAACAGACACCATTGTCCTCCGGGACAAGTTCACTATAAAGAACCAAGTTTCCCTGAAGACCGAAGGCAGAAACATTGACTTGTCTGCAGAGTTCTGGTGTTACCGCTGAGACTTTCCATGTCCTGAGATCCTAGAGAACTTGGATCTGAGTGAACTCAGTCTTTCCCTGGGCTCCTGTGGGGAGGCCAATGCCGCTTTCCCAGGCTCCGCCCCTTCACACGGTCACACTCCACTTTGGTTACTGAACCATGCCATGATGGTGATGGACGAGGGACATAGGTCATGCACTCATGAGTTAGGTCTGCTGAGATCTTGCTGGCAGGCCTAAATAACAAGTGATTGATGCTGCACTTCTAAAATCTCCACTAGGGCAAACAGGAACTATTTAGGATCAAAAGAACAAGGATGTCACGCAGACTTCTTAACCAGTCAGTCATTCTAAGGATGTCATCAACCTCCAAATAGGAATGTCAGTTTCCGCAAGAGGATGATGCTGTGTCCTGTCTCTGAGCCAGATCTACCTCACATGAAGCATTTAAAGTATTCTCCTGTTATTTTTTTCTTTTGCTTTGTTATTGTTGTTTGGTTTTGGGACTGTGTGTCTCACAGCCCTGGGTCTGGTCTTGAACTCATAGGTAGACCAGGCTGGCCTCGAACCAGCAACCATCCTGGCACCACTTTCCAAATGCAAGTATCCTGCTTAAGGTAAATTCCACACAGGTCCGATGGTTCAAGAACAGGCACATTTGTTTTTATCGTACCTGCCTCTGATTTGTGTCTGCAAAGTGATATTGGGCATAATTCTTAGAAACATGAAAATCAGTGACACAGATTTAGGTAAAAATCTAAACATTCTCATCTTCTAAAAATGTCCTTCAGGCTCCAAGGAAAGCTGACTTGGGTAGGAACAGAGTGCTGCGCCCGCCAGAGCAAAAGATCAAGAGGTCACCCTGGCTGGCTCTGGAGTCTGCGTCCGAGAAGATGGCTGTGTGGTGGTGAACAGGAGTGTGCACAGAAGATCAATAGCTTCCCGAAGTCCCAAGGGAGAGGGTTGCCTTCCTCAAAATGAAACGGAAACTCTGGCGCTCGCTAGCTCATCTTCTCAGCCCACTTGTGTCTGTCTCAGCAGTGGTGGCCTGTCCCTGTCATGCCAGACTCACCTGAAGTAGTCTGAGCTGTGCCTCGGGTACACCCCTGGCCTCTGCTTTCTGCCCGGTGTCCCTGGCTAGGCCAGGAGCATCACTGGACCTCCAGCAAGAGTATTTGGGGGCCAAAGTCAGGGGCAGCCGCCCTCGAGCACATGGTGTAGGGCTCCTGGAACTGATGTCTCGCACACAGGAGGCACAGCAGCCGCTCTTGCCAGCCTGAGGATGTGTTTGACCTTCTCTCTACGCTGGCCATGGGTCACCTCCCCAATGAGAAGGCCTGGCCTTAACCACAGCTCTGACTTTGAGGGATTTGCCTCGGTGAAACTGGGGTAATTCAGACACCACCAGAACCAGAACTAAACCAGCGGTTGGCTGAGCGTTTCCAAAAGGTTTGCTTACCACAGCTGGTTTCTGAGGTCACCAGCCCGACTTCGGAGCCTGCCTGCAGATAGCCTCCTGGCTTCTCCCACTGGGGAACAGCAGCAAGCATCCTTACGTAAGTAAGAGAGGAAGCAACAGTAACGAGAGGCCAAAGCACCCTGCACGATCCACAGCAGGTCACATCCCAAAATAGGACCATGTCGGGTCTTCTCAGGAAAATGGGCCAGACTGGCACAGAGCAGGGCCAGTTCCACACAGCCCAGGATGGGAGGGAAGACAGACCTCAGGGAAGCTCTGGCCCCACCCCACAATGATGTCACTGAAGGACTTTCAGGAAGTGAAGTCAGGACCTCTTTCAAAAGCAAAAGCCATGCCCTAAGGATTTCTGGGAATGCTCTGCTTCCTCCCCCTCTCTTTTTATGTTGAACACTCTCACTCAGTATGAAGTCAAAACGAAATATTACAAATAGAACATTCCTATGCTCCATGCAGAATTCCAAAGTAGTTCCACTAGAAAACAAGTCTGCTCCAGGCATGGTGGTGCACCCCTTTAGCCCTAGAACTCAGGAGGCAGAGGCAGGAGGATCTCTGTGAGAGTTCGAAGCCAGCCTGGTCTACATAGTGAGTTCCAGGACAGTAGAGTTATATCATGAGGCCCTGTCTCAAACAAAAAAACACTCCTGTGAATCTCCTCTTTGGCAGAGAAGGCACTGAAGAAAGCCGACATTTTACTGAACATCTACTTTACAGATCCACAAAGAGGAGCTCTGAGAAATTAAAGAGGGGCGACTGGAGGCAAATTCCCCTCCAACACAGATGTGTCCTGAAGTAGTGCTTCCTGCAACCCCTGCATCCAGGTCCCACTGGGCAAGCTGTCCCTGGGGGCACTCAGTCACCCAGGGAGACAGTTCAACTCCCAGAATAGATGACTGTATCTGCACAGGACACAGGTGCCACCTAGAGCACCCCCACCCCCCACCCCCCCGCAACAGAGCACAGGATAAAGACAGCTGCGGCTGTGATGGATAACACCAATACACAACTTTTTGAGACAGGAACCAGTCATTGGTTTCTTAAGAAGATTATGTGTCCATTCTATAGAACTAAAGGATTCTGAACAATTGCAAAAGAAAATAGTGCAATCATTTGCAGTCTTAAATTAACACAATTTATTGACAGCTTCATTCTAATACATGCAAACTAGGTACAGAACGTTTTTCGGGGAGTTCAAAATGCAGCCTGTTCAAAATCGAGTCCTCAAGGACCCAACTGCACATTGTCACTTTTCAAGTTAGAGCTTAAGTTATAAGGGGGGGAAAAAAAATGAAGACACAAGGACAGGAGAAAGACTAACAAGCCCTAAGTTCTCCAGTCCAGAGCCCCTTATGAGAGGGAACTTCTACAAGCCAAGCACAGGGTCCTGCCCGTTGCCTACCTCCTGAGAAAGATGGGGCCATGTGGGTGTGCCCTGCCTGCACCAGCCCTGCCCCACCTGAGCCCGTCCCCTGGCTTTCCACCGAACACACAGTGGGCTAAGTCAACTGGAGGCATTTAGAGCTGGGACAGGGCAGAGACAGGCCTGCTGGAGAGGCAGAGTCTCAATAAATGGGGGGAGGGGGGATGCCTATCACAGCCTCTCCAAATAGCCTGCCCTAAATGGAAGAATTCAAGTGACAATTGCTTTTTATTTTTATTCTTTTTTTTTTTAGTTCTTTCTCTTTCTAAAAATTCTTCCCTTTTATTTTGAACACATTTTCCTTTCATTTCTTGCCAAAAAAAAGGGGAGTTTGCTGGACAAGTCCTGCCTTTCCTGCTGCCACTGCTTCCAGAAGCTTTCACTTCCTGCGAGCATAGAAAACACCTTCCAGGCAGAGCGGAGACCTCTGGCAGGCAGCTCCTCTCTTCCTGACCAGGCTCCCTCTGCTCTCACTCGGATGTCACCGACACTGCCATGCCACCATTTGGGGAAGGGACCCAGGAAATGGCAACCGCTCACTTGCTCTGCCCTTCCTCTGGAGGCACGGTCCCCCCTTGTCTTCCAAAGCTGAGCAAACAAGTAATCACCCCAGGTGTCCTGAGTGCTGGGCTCTGGCACCTGACTGATGGCCTGCAACACACAGACACCTGCAACTTCTCAACACTGAGAGGTTGTCAGCCCCAGGCATGAGGTCTGACCAATACCAACCCTGTCCCTCAAGAGGGAAGAAAAGGGATGAAGAGGTGACACACGGCACTTCTGCCCATGCTGGGTTCCAGACCTAAGAAGTCAGAACAGTTTTGAATCTCAAAAATTTAGGTATGAGAAATTTAAAAAACAGACCAACATAAAACAAAAAGAAAACAAAAATAAATTAGAAAAAAACAAAACAAAAAACCATAGGACAGATTTCCCAATGAGGGCCCTACAACAAAAAGAACAGACCTGTTACACAACACAGAAAGTACCCAAACTCTCAAAGAGTGAGATCTGTGAGAGGTAAATTAAGGCAGAGTCCTAATGCCATTCATCAAGAGCAACTTCTAGAACAAAGGCCTTCCCTGAGAGACTCACAGTGCCCTGAGGAGAGGAAGGGCCAGGTTCCCACACCTCCGAAAAAGAGCGAGCTGTGAGTGGAGGTTTCAGAAACATTCCTCAGAGAGAAAACATGCCTGGAGACCCTCAGGTTCCTGCCCTCAAAGGTCAAAGGGTACAGGGGACCTACACAAACCCGGGGAGGAGCATGCCACCCACAGGAGAGGCTTGCAGGAGTTGACATTAGAAAAAAAAAAGTTTCTCACAAAACCCAGCAACTAGGAAGGAAGTGGCGGCTAAAATAAAACCAATGGGTGGACTAGAAGGAAATAATATTAAGTGATAAGACAAAGAAAAATGTCAACATTACAAGCAGGACACAGGAGAATGAGTAGAGTTGTCATCCAGATGGGGGTCAGAGTTGGGGGAGGAAAGAATCCCACTTACTCAGAGGAACAACCCTACAGCTGAAGCCTGAGATAAGAGCAGGAAGGAGGCTAGGCAGGAGGATGCAGAATAACTAAAGCCTCAGCACACGGCCCCAGCAGGGGCCGGTCATGTCCATCCCAGCCTGGAAGCTCCCTCAAGGTCTCATGTAGATGGCTAGCCTCTGGGGAAGAACACTCAGCCGCTGTCCCTCAGCTTAGCACAGTGCAGGCCAAGGAGAGCTGTAGGCACAAGTGCCCTCGGCCCCCGCCCTGTGCATGTCCCCAGGTTGCAGTCACCGCACAGTGGTTGACGACAAACAGGACCCCATTCAGAGGGATCGTTATTCGCCAGCATCCCTTGAGTCCACGTCTCGCCCACTCTAGAAGCGCTGACATGCAGAGCTCACAGTCACACAATGAAGACTTGCCAAACACGGTGGTTTCTACCAGCTTAGCCCGACTGGGCAACCCTCCAAACATCGAAGCAATACTTGTCACCTCAAGTCCAAAGCCAAGGGCTCTACCCGCGGAAAATGCATCGCAGCAGAAGTACGTGCTTTGGTGTTCCGATCCAAATGCGACACAGAAAGGGGCTGATTCACGAGCAGGGAGGGTGTTGATCTGTGTGTTGTTTTTTTTTTTTTTCTTTTTTAAATATTCATAGCTTGACATTTCCAGAAGACAGAAAGCAATTGAAGAGACTTCAGGAGCTGATACACAAAAGCCTGACGTCAGGAAGACGGTAGGAAAAAAACAGCAAAGAAAAACCCTCAGCAACTGACAGCCCCTCCAGGTCCATCCCACAGCATGTCAGCACCTTCTCCATTATTCTCCAATGTGACTTCCTAATGGGTCATAAAACCAGAAGAGAGCAGTGCACAGTGGAGTCTCCCTGTGACTCCCCTCTATGCAGAGTCCACGTCTCCCTTCTGACACCCCACACTGCCCAGTAAGGTCAACTAAATTCCCTTGTGAGATCAGAAACACATGGGAAGCTGTCTTTTTATTGTCCTTTCTAATATAAGTGTGCCTGAGGGTGTACGTGTGTGGATGCTGGTGTCCCGCACTCCTTATTCGGTGGTGGTGGTGGTGGTGTTTTCTATGTTTGTTTATGTCTCAATGTATTCGATTTCACTTCGACGAAAACCACATCAGGGGACCCTCCAAGTGGACACTCCACCCGGGCCCCACCCTGTGCTGTGTGTGTGTGTGTGTGTGTGCACCACGGTGGAAGTCACTATGATGGCTCAGAAGAGCATCTTAACGATAACGTCCCAGGTGGACAATTTATTGGTTCACCGGCACATACATTTTTAATACCAATCAATACTGATAAATCGCCCTCTTCAAAGGCTTGCTCCAATTAATAATACTCCCCTCAGAAAACTGCGAGAGGGTTTGCCTCCTGCAACCGACGGTGTGCTACCAAGCTATAAAGCGTCTTAACTTTCGCCAGCATGTGAAACTGGCAGCTAGCGTTGTTGGAAAGTGCGTTCATCCCCACGATGAAGCAGGACACTGTTTCGGGGGGCGGGCAGGTGGGGTGTCTGTCTCCAAGGAGCCACTCACTTCTTCTTTTCTTTTCCCACACCCTTTGCTCACACCCCTGGACTGGTTGTCCCTAACCACTTCTGAGAACACCTTGTGTTAGAGGACAGGCCATCGGCTCTGGATTTGACAGCAGCCCAAAGTGGGAAGGCCCTTGGCCACTCCCCCGGGGTTCCTGTCCAGAGCCATACAAAAGGGATTCCTCTTGTCTTTCTTGTTCAGTCAGAATTTCCTTTGATTACTGATGGACTTTGAGTCACATTTAAAATGCTCCCTCTAGACCAAGTCCTGTGCTCATTGCATGAGTTGGCTGTTTGAAACCTGGAACTTATTCAGGGACACTTGGTTCAGTCTGGGAGGAAGGGACTGGACCTGCCTGGACTGAGTCTACCAGGTTGATCGCAGTCCTCGGGGGAGGACTTGTCCTGGAGGAGGTGGGAATGGAGGGTGGGCTGGGGGTAAGGGGAGGGAGTGGGAGGGGGGAGAATAGGGGAACCCGTGGCTGATATGTAGAACTGAATAGTATTGTAAAATAATATATATATATATATAATGCTCCCTCTAATCTGAAGCCAGAAAGGATTTCCTCACGGTATTTCATTTATTTATTAATTTGTTATTATTTTTTTTTTACAGTTTCTTCTTTTTGCTATTAAATATATTCTCCATGTAGAATTTAATCTGGGCATACAGTGTATGGGACAACCTCATTTTCTTCTGAGCCAATACCATCTTGTCCCCAGCTCAGCTCTTCAGCCATCTACCCTTTCTTCTACCATGTGAGGTAGGACCTGCACAAAATCCTGTGTGCCTGCCTGTCTCTGGGTCTGCTGTCCTGGCTTGTCTGTCTGTCTGGGGCCAGCAGCATGCTGTTCTAATCACTATGAGCCTTTATAACCAGCTCTTTAATCGGCCTTAAAAATTAGATGATACGGTTAATCACAAGAACCAGGAGTATTACCCCAAAAGACACGGTGACTGGCTGGACAAGAATGTTTTCATAAGCAAACTTCTGATTCTGGGTCACAGAGAAAATCTGAAAATATATGGGACCCCTAGAACAGCATGTAAAAGACACCATTACCACCAAGTCTGGGAACCACAGCAAGGGACCTCTGAGACGCCCTTTGACCTTCTTCTGGAAACAAATCAGGTTATGACAAGAAGCACAGAAGCCAGTGTGGTGGTGGCATCTGCAACCCCATTGCTGGAGAGGCTGAGGAAGACATGATCTTCATGAGTTCAAAGCCAGCCTAGGCTACAAGGCCAGACCCTGGCTGCCTTCCCCTACAAAAGTCACACAAATCATACGCACCGCCCTGCTCTGCACCAGACTGCACTCCTACCTGCCAGTCACCTCCTTTCTCTCTCATCAAAGAAAAACGCTCTCCGCGCAGAACTTCTCCCCTCACGGGACTTGCCAAGTCTTAAAAAGTCCAAATCTGCTTGTATTTTGATAAATAATTCATCGTCTCCAAACCCGTGGCTTTGTTTCAACACTTCCCATGCAACACTCCGTCTTGGCTTTGCAGAAAATGTTTTCACCAAAGGAACAAAGGCTCTTAGCCCAGCCCGGGGAAAGCGAGTCTACCCAAATGTGGAACACGAAACTCACTCCTTCCTTTGGACTCAGGCTGCCTGTTCCCCGCTGACCTCACTGCATGTCAAGTATTGTGTTCGGAGTGACGCAAACGCCTGGCCACGGGTGCCAGAGAGTGTATTTGGCTTACATGGGGGAAAAAAAAATAATGAATAAAATAAAGTTTGGAGTCGTGCAGCAACGCTCTGCAGCCACACGCTTTCATTGTTTCTTCCCTTTTAGGAAAACGAGCACTGTTCAAGGGCCATTTTACTCAGACTCACCCACTCACAAACACCCTCCCTTGTTCCTTCAGTAGACTGCTTGGAGGTGTCCTGGGAGGGCGGACAGAGAGTCTATGAATGAAGCATTTGCCCTACCCTAGAGACAGACAAAGACTAGTGAAATACAGACCCCCCCCCAAGGGGGGCAATATGCAGCAGGACAGACAGAAGCAGACAGGAAAGGGCCTGAACAGACCCGGGAAGGACGAGAGACCTAGACAGGCAGCGGTCAGCACAGAAAAGGTCCCATGGAAGAGGGAAGGACTGGACACAGCCTGTAAGCTCCCCGGCTCTTTATCTGTAGGCAGTGCACGAGGCACACTGTATGAGGTAAGAGATGTGGTAGAGAGGGCAAGAAGGGGCAGATTCCCGGAAGCCCTGAGGGAGGCAAAGCATCTCCTGGGAAAGAATGCCACGGAGCACTCTGTCCCTCCAGGGTCCACTTCTCCCACGTCACTCATTAAGATGCGTCATCACTACCCTGGATCCAGGTCCCTCACGATGGGGACTCTGTGAAAGGAAGGAGCAGGTCTTTCCTGACACGTGACTGCTGTCTGTCATCAGGACTGTAATGGCTCCCAGCTGGCACTCAGGAGTTGTGTATCACATTATCTAACCGCACCAGACTCACCTACCCCTCCCTTAACCTGAACCGTGGACGTCTTCTTCCACAGTTGACCCACCGCTCTGCTCTGTGTGCCACCCTCTCCACACAGGCCCACTGCTGCGGCTACGCCCATCCTATGCTCCCCCAGAGCGCGCTGCTCACGTGCATCCCTTGTTCTTTCTGGAATCTTCCTCTTGCTCACCTCCACCGCTCTCAAATTCTTCCTCTTCCAAGACTGCGTTCCGATGTCACCCCGTGAGCCGCTTCTCATTAGGAAGTTTGAGAAAGGCACAGTGCGCAGCCTTCCTGGCTCTGAAAGATCTTGAATCCTTTGCTCTGGCCTGCCCCTTGACCCTGTCACGCTCCTCGGCCCCCAGCAGATGTCCTCCTAAGTCACTGCTTTGCTCTCAAATGTCACCGGTCACTCCCCCACACCCATCTAATTGCCAGTTACTAAGGGCCCCTCCCAAGCACCCAGGAGACCTTCCACGCCCCTGACTTTCTCTCCATTCTCCCTGTTCCCTAGAAGCTTTCTCAGGCCTGGCCCTCCTGTCCAGCTTGCTCCAAAGGGCCAAAATGCTGGACAGTTGGAGAGATGGGACGCTGGCATCTGAGGAAGCATTTCGTACCTTCTTATTGCTCCCAATGTGAGACAGCAGCCACCACAACATGGTCCGCACAGTTCCCGCTACAGAAAACACCTCCCTTTGGGACTCAGCATTCTCAGGTCACCATGCCTCATCTCATCCTAGGTCCCCTACAGAGCTGTTGGTTCATTTGCCTAGTTCTTCAGACTCTGTTACTTCAGTAGACAAACATTCTCAAGTATCTGTGGGATGAAGTCATAGCTCCCCATCAGTCACAGCCATGGGACACCCTTACTCCACAGATCTCCTAGTCAAGGACCCTCTGGACATGCCGGCCCCTGGATCTTACTTGATCTCCGAGGCTCCTCTTTGAATTCCATGATGTGTCTGGCCCATGTCACCTCCAGGTGCTCAGACCACTCCCGTCTGGTGAACTCTTCCATGCTCCATTCCCATCATGCCTGACTCTCACTCCCACTTGCTCTGGAGTTCGTTAGACTCTCCAATGAGCCTTCAGCTACTGCCTCAGTCCTAGGGGACCATAATCTTTATTTCTAATCCACTTCAGGCCAGGACCATCCTCTCATTCCTCAGTCTTCAGTGGAGGACCAACGTTGCACGAAGACCCCCCTCAGCAACCACAGCTATCTGTCTCAGAACTTCCAGATTCACACAGAGCATTCAGAGACTGACTCCCCATGAGGACATCACATGCCATGCCTCTTTCCTTATTCTCCAGCCTTGGGGAGAGGAAAACTTGGTCTACGTGGATTTTTAGCATCTACTACACCTTGAGCATCTCAGACTCACCACTGCCAAACCCACCAACCTGCCTGCACCTGCACCTGCTCACTCCCCAGTCACCAGAAGCCCAGGCATGCATTCTCTACCCTTCCCCTGTCCCAACAGCTGTGCGGGCCCTTCAATACCTCCAAACACCTCGTGGGTCCTCCATTACATTTCACTCCCACCGTCATCCCCATCATTCAACAGCCTCTGCACACTCCCTTCTCCAACAGCCCCAAGATTCATTTCCCAAATTACAGTCAGATAAACCTCCAGAACATGAATCAGAACTCAGAGGCTCACAACCCTCCCAAGGCCCCCTAGCACCGAGGACCATGTTCGGTTTTCCTCACTGTCTACAGCCCTGTTCTGGCCAACCTGTGGGTTTTACCACATACCAGACATCATCGAGGCTGCGGCTCCAAACTCCAGCAGCGTGGCCTTCACTCTGCTCCTCCAGCCCAGGGCCCATCCGCCTGGCCGGTCTTCTCCTGATTGCTCTGCACACCACGACTGGCCATACTGCACAGCTCAGATCCTTCCAGGCTGACCTTCACAGCCCAAGGGCAGCTCTCTGTATGAATTCTTTGCCTACCTTTTTTGGTGTGTTTTGCTTGGTTTCTGGGTGGTTGCTGTCTACACCACTAGAGAGCAGTAGAGAGCAGGTACCACCCAAGCCAAGACACCTACGACTACAAAGGTACATACTGACTGACTCCCATCCCAATCATACACCCCATCCCACCACCCCCAGCTTTCCAAACCAGGAACCATGGTGTCCAATGTCTACAGAGCCACCCACCATATCACCTGTCCCTCTATCCTCCACCTCCCCATGTGTTGTCATGTACAAGGTCTCCCCTGCTGAGGACTCTGCCAGAGACCTCTCTGCTCCAGCAGCACCATGAAAGGTCTGCTGGCTTTCTTTCACACCTGTCTCTGAACTCAGAGGACTGTCCCTTACAAGGAGGTCTTTGCATAGTCCTTTAATCCTGCCCCCTTAGCTGGCTAAGATCCTGTCTATGACTTCTAGAGGTGCCCTCTTTACCCAAAAGGTTTTCTTTGGGCTTCTGCTGGACAAACTCCCTCCCCTGCTCCCTCGAGACTTGGGCACAGCATCCGCTAAAACACCCACTGGGTCTTCCAAGCTGGGGTCTGGTCTGGCCTCCTTCTGAGTCTCCTCCCAGCCTTGCTGGGGACTCAGGAGCAAAAATCCCACCCTCCACTGGAAGCTGCCCTGTGAGGGCTGATTCTGTGGAACATATTTGCTGGGCCCCTAGAGTTCCGTGTAAACTCTGGGTAAAAGGCCACGTGTGTCCAGGTTCCTTTTGGGTGCCATACCTCATCCCCACACATGGCTCTGCGATGCTGGCACCTCACACTTTGCCACACAAGCAGATAATGTACCTTCCCCACGGGTCCACCACTGTCTTATCCTCAGCATCAGAAGACAGACAAGTCCCTGTCCACAGTCCTCTCCAGCTGCCTTCTAGAAAGGAAGCCAGTCGTCAGGAGTGAAAGCAGGGCAGTTGTAGATGGACAGGCCTGAGAAATGATGGGTGCCTGCCTGCCCTTTGCCACAGCCTTAGATAATGTGCCCCTGGGAGTTTTCCTTCAGACGGACTTGAAGGATCTTCCCAGTCGTGTGGGTTACCTTTAAAATAAGCAGGGTGGCAACTGTGCTAATTGGCAAATTGTTCCCCACACAAGGTTAACCTGCCTGATAGTCAACCTGCTCTTCTTTGTTCTAGGGAGCAAAACGCTTTGTGTGCAAAAATCCCTCTGAGACCAATGTATCAATTTGAGATAGAAGGCCGGTCTTTTAATATTCTAGTTCTTCTCATTTAAACCTTCAGGAGATCCCTCTGTCCACATAGGTTTGTTTCAAATTAAAAGCAGAATTTCATAGGATTACATATTAATAATCTAAATAGCATAACACCACCCAGTTTAAATAGCTTTGCCCTTTGGACTGCTGACCCAGCCAAAAACCAGCTCACCCCTGCATGGATAGCTGATGACGCGCACTGCCCACACCCAGCCGGGCAGGAATTCACAGCTTGCTATTCGGGTCACCTGTTGGGGCACCCGTGTCTGTATGCCATGTCTTTGGGAGAGCAGAGGGGCCATCTCTGCATCCCACACACAGTTACACTGTAGACCCTGCAGGTCCTCACCAAGAAGCTGTGAATGGGGCCGTAGCTGGTCTAGACGCGAGCCTGGTACTCCTCTGCAGCAGCAGCAGTAGCCGCCGCCTCACGGAGCTGGAAAGAACACCCTCACTGTGAAGTCTGCTGTTGTCTGCAGTGCTGAGTGCATTCGCCTTCACAGGGATCATATTTATCTCAGTGTATCCTAGTGCCGGCCACGCAGTCCTCACACCCCAGGAGACAGTAGTGTAAGAGTGGCAAGTGACAGGCTTGCGTGTCGCGTGTATGTACACTTGCTGTTTGGAATATCCAGGAAGCACGCAGTAGTTTACAGTGGGGAGGCATTTGCGCTCTGCATTCACAAACTTTTCTGGTCTTATTTCCCTTGCTTTCTTTACATCCTCCCCCACAATCCCCACCCCTTTCCTTTGCATGGAGTTCCTTCTGTCCTTCACAGTAGTTCACAGGTAAAACACAACACACAGAGAGACATTTGCGGGCAGGAGGTATTTGTGGCTTCAGAGTCTCACCCTCAGGGCTGTATGTCCCACAGGTGTGTCTCCTGCTCTCCCCAGGCAATGCCTCCTCCAGCCATGCCACTCTGCATGCATTGGGTGCATCCACAATAGCACAGACAGCCTGCATCTGTCACAGGAAGCTGACTACAATTCCCATTGGGCTGTCAGTGTGGCCCCAAGCCCCATGCAAAATGAACTGTGAGGGTGCTCCAGAACAACTGTTGTCACTCCATGGACAAGATTTTCCTACTCAATCGGCAGCTCTCCCAACAGCAGAAGGAGAAGCAGAGGTCTAGAGGTCAGCAGAGGACAGGAAATGATGTGGATTCAGACAGAAGAGCAGGAAGACCACTTGTAGCACTGAGCATCCACACTGAGCCAAGTCCCACTTAGGAGGTCCCTTCTCACCCTGGCCTACTAGCCCAGGACAGGTCTGTGGCTTCCAGATGCTTCCGTGAAAGGGGCTGTCTAGGGCAGGCTATCTAGCACACGGCATTGGTTTCAGACAAGTGTCTGCTGCGTGGTGTATGATCAGGTGAACCAAAATGAAGAACAAAAACGGGAACAGAACGGGGGCTATTGTCCCCTCCATACGGGGTTCGCTTTCCGACAGGAGAATTGCAGTGTGCGCTTATCCAAGTAGCAGCTGGGCTCAGCAGTGTGCACATGACAGTTTGTTTGGCTCACAAAGAGATCAAAGTGAAAGAAGAAACGGATACAAACTCCACAGGGACACATCTGAGCACCTTTGTGTATTTTCATATCCTTGGAGAATACACAAGCTCTTCCCAAAAGGCTCATTCCCCCCACCCAACCCCAGAAAACTGCCAAGTTTCAGGTACTTCAGCAATTGAGACCCAGGTGGCTTGTTCTTTGGCTGCAGACAGAAACCGAAGCCCTACAAGTGTGTGGTGCCAGAGGCAGGGGGCAAAGAGCAGCCTTCCCTCAGGGTATCAACCTCTTCTTCTACTTTTGAGTCAAGGGTTTATGAGAACAGACTGTCTACAAGTACCCTAGAACTTGCCACCCTAGTAGCATCCCATATGAAGTTGTAGGCGCCTTGTGCTTCTATCTTGGGGACAAGAGTGAGCGTGCCATAGCAGGGTTGGCTTCTCCCAGTTGGAACCATATACAGAGTGGATCCCTGGAAACCGCCTCCCTCAGGTAGGGTGCCCTTTATTACCCAAGATAATTCAGATCTCTTTGGAGTTGCTCATATTTATCCAGAACCATAATTTCTATCACAATGCCAGCCCCATCCCCTGACAAAGACAGTATCTTCAGATATATACAAATGCAAACCCTAATCTCAAAAAAAGTGTACAGTGGCCTACAAATGTGCACTTGAACATGCTCAAGTGCACACACACACACACACACACACACACACACACACACACACCAGTTGCCAAAAGAGAAAAGATATTTATTTTGTAAAGGAAAAAAAATGAAATGTACATCAGGAAAAAGACCCAGGGCAAGTCTAGTCATAGGCCTGAGGTTTATTCCAACAACCCCAAGAGAGTCTATGGACCCCACCTTCTCCGACCCCTCCAACCCAGGGCCAATCCCCAGAGTTCCTTTTGGGGAGTGTAGTCAATCTCTGCTGACCACAATCCAAGGGCAAGAGCACATGCTTATACATCGATGCTCAAAGCACAGTGCTCTGTAATTCACAAATACATGGGATGGGGCTGGGGAGGGAAGCATCAGAACTAGAGGTCAGCTGGGAGCAGAGTCCACACCCTTGGAGGCAATCAAGCCAATAAGCAATTCTAAGCAGAGCTCTGCTGATCACTGCTGCAGATGTGTGAGTGGCCATTGGGCCATGTGGTCATCATGAACTGACCCAGGGCTGGGAAGGAAGGATTACAGGAGTCAACTCGGTCCTGGAGGGAACATGATCGCCCTCCTTGGTGGCTGTACCCTAAGAGCTCCTGGGCGGGCACCTAGACCAGCTCTGGTCCTGAGGAGGGTCTCAACCCAGGCATCCCATGTCCCAGAACCGAGGTCTGCCCTGGTCAAGGAGTGAGTGGTACTTGGGAGCAGTAGCAAGAAAGCTAATTTGCAACCTGGCAGAATCCGCCTGGGGAAAGCAAGGCTTTAAAAGCGCGGCTTTCCAGCGAGATGCAGACAAAGGCTCGGGTGCGCACGCGGTGGACTGTGGCACCAAATCCACGCTCAGGGCCCGGCGGATGCCAGAGTCTCCCAATTTCCCATGGATGTGCCCCCTCAGAGCACAGACTCTCCCACCGGGTCCCACCTGGTCCCCTCCCGACCCGACCCAGTGTTCTGGTCCTCACCCTGCTGGCCCTCCATCAACAACCGCAGCGACTCCTTCCTCTGCGCATCTGGAGTCTCTTCCTTCAACATCTCCTGCCTGCCTCCTTTCCAGGGAAGCTCTGCTTGACTTCTCTGATCAATCTTGTCGTCGCCCCCCACCCCATGACACGCCTTCTGCTGCCCCTGCCCCAGCAGGCTTTCAGCCCTGAGCCTGAGAGTGGAGAGGCAGAATGGTCATGCTACTGTCGTCCCATGGGTCGGAGTGAACCAGAGGTGCCTCTTTTTTCCATGCTAATGCCCATTGTTCCTCCTCTTTCTTTACCCACACAAGCAGCACCAGCTACCAAGAATCTGTGTAAGGTGGGCTAGGGGGATGCGTCCTCTTCA
This sequence comes from Peromyscus leucopus, assembly GCF_004664715.2. Classification (NCBI taxonomy): domain Eukaryota; kingdom Metazoa; phylum Chordata; class Mammalia; order Rodentia; family Cricetidae; genus Peromyscus; species Peromyscus leucopus. Next base: position 53,655,126 of record NC_051085.1, read on the forward strand.
TGAGGGTGGGTGCATCCAGTTCCATACCACTGGTCCATGCGCCAAGACATGGACACTGAGGCGCAAGCCCAGCCTTCCCTTTACATTTGGAAGCCTCAGGTTCCGAAGCCCTGCCTGCCCCCACCACAGCTGCAGGAATCCAGCGGTTTGGATCCCCGGGACCCCCAGTGGAAGGAAGCGTCTATACTCCAGTCTAGTGGTCACAGGCTGGAGAGAATCGTGGAATAATCAGTGACAAACTTAATGGTCTAAATAATGGGCCAGGTCAAAGTGGTCAGGGACAGCTCTGGGGAAGCAGGTTAGTTTCTAAATGTCTGGCTCCCGACACCCTCCGGTTCACCCTTTCTCTGCGCGCACTCGGGGCTTGGGAAAGCCCGGTGTCCCTACGCTGACCGGCGGTCCCGAACGCCACGGAGGTGCCACCAGCTTCCTGGGGCCCACTGGCCGATCTCGGCCGGGTACACACGCACCTTGCCGGCCGGCCACCACCGCAGCAGTTCCCTCCCCACCCCATGATCCAAGGCCCCGACTCGACCCCCACCAAGACAGAAACCACCCGGGCCGCGGGGAACGTGGAGCCGGACCACTTACTGGGGCTGAGGAAACACTCGGTCAGCCTTCGGAAGCAACTCGCATTGTTAGAAGGTCCATCTTCCATGTCGGAGGCGAAGAGCAGCGGCCAGGCGGTGGCTAGGGGGAAGGCGGCGCCGCGGGGCCGCCACGGAGTTCGGCCACCGGCGGCAGAGCCGGGGCCGAGGCCAGGGCAGCCCCCGCCGGCGCCCGGAAAGCCCGGGGAGTCTGTGCGGCGCGCGCCCGGGTGGAGGGGGAGCCGCGGCGGCGGCGGCGGTGGCCGGGGCCCGGCACGGGCTGGGAGCAGCAAGCCTAGGATCGCAGGCGAGAGGAAGAGCCGCCGCCGCCCGCCGCTGCCACCGCCGCTGCGGTGACTACTGCCGGGGGGGACGCTCAAGGGAGCTGCCTCTTGTCCTCCTCCTCCTCCTCCTCCGCCAGCATCGCCGCCGCCGCCTCCTCCTCCAGCCGCCGCTGCGCCCTCCCTTCTCGGGAGACGCACGGGGAGGTGGAAGGCAGATGAGGAGGGGACGAGAGGGGGAGGGGGCAGGGGGGGCGGCGGCCAGAAGTACCAGGAAGATGAAAAGGAGGAGGAGGGGATAGGGGAGGAGAAGGCGAGCGCCGAGGGAGCGCGGGCCGCCACCCAGCCGCAGCCGCCGGCGCGGAGCGCGGAGAGGGCGCTGGGGCCCCCAGCGGGGCTGGCGTGGCCTGTGGGAGACAGGGACCGGGACAGGGGCGGGGGCGCCGCAAGCTCCTCCCGGCCGCAGCCAGGCAGCTCCGGGGCCAAGCTCAGGCCCACTGCGCTCCACCCGCTGGCCTCTCCGCGCCGGGGTTCCTGACGGACTTGGCCGCGACCGGGCTCGTCCCCAGCCGCTGGCAGCGGGGCCTGGGGGCGGGGAGCGAACCGCTCCTCCGGGCTGGCCATGGCCCTCCTCCCCAGCCTCCAAGGGGGCAGGCGGGAGGGCGCGGCGGCCGGCACTCGGCGGGCTCCGCCCCCGCAGCACCAGCCCTCCCCGCCGCCGTGCACAGGCTCCGGTCCCGTCCGCCGCTCGCGTCTTGGGTGCCTCGCCGACTGGGGGGGTTCACATCATGTTTCCTTTGGGATTCAAGAGGACCCCGGGCTGGGGACGAGTCCCGAGTCTCAGCGCCTCGGTGCGGGCTGGTGCGCACAATCCTCGTCCTTCCCCGCCGGGCCAGGGGCTGCGGGGACGTTGCCCGTGGGGCGGGGCGTGGTGTGTGCGCGCTCCGAAGCCCGAGCCGCGGCGACTGCTCCAAACCAGCGGAGAAAAGCGCCGCAGTGCCGCTGCCCGTGGAGGCGGCGGCGGTGGCGGCGGCAGAAAACGCCCACTGGCGGAGCAGGCGCTCCCCGCGCCGCCACCGCCCGCGTCCACGTTGCGCGTCCCCTGGGACTCGGCCCCGCCGCGTCCGGCCCCAGTACCCCGGCACTCTGCGCGTGGTGTGTGCCCCTGGCCGGCCAGTCTCCCTGGCAGTGCCACATCTGGGTCTGGCGTTCCAGATTCTAAACCCACAGCCTGGTAGCTGTTCTAAGCAGTGTGCGAGCCACATCCGCCTGCGGGTGACCTGAGGCAGGGAATCCTCCCTTTAGCCAGCCCGCTGCATCTACCGAGCAGGGTTCGGCCAGGGCTCAGGGAGGGAAATTCAAATTCGGACACTTAGCAGGAGTTTTAAGATCAAGGAAGAGCTCCCATTAGGTCTCAAAAGGCGGTTCATCCTGGGACTGCCTTTCCCATACTTGCTTTAAAACGAACTTCGTGTGCGCCAGCCCACTTGGTCCCAGTGGGACTAGAAGACAGAAAGAGCAAACTAGTGCTCAAAATATGAAACTTAAAAGAGTTCATAGCTCTGAAACCCAGAGGCCATCTGTCGCCAGCAGCTTACTTCTGCCCCCTGCTACTTCAGCAGCCTGTAGTCCAGACCGCTTCTGTAGAAGGAAACTGCCCCAATGGGCTCTCTGAAGAAGGAACTTCGGAAGCTGGGCGCGCTTCACTAGCCAGCAAGCCCAAGTGTGTTCGGCGCTCGCCTGCAGGGACCGTCTCTGCACACCCCGGTTGGAGTGTGGGGCAGTGTCCTGGCTGCCTCTTGGTAGAACAGTCGGGGTCATCTTCCCCGGAGAGAGCGTGCGAAAGCCACAGCCCAGCACCCAAGCTTGTGCTGCAGTGCAGCGGCTCGCCTGACCCAGGGCTGCTGCAGGGACTCGTGGCTTGCGACCTGCCAGGGACCGCTTCTCCTCATCAGAGTTTTCTTTTTCATCCAGACGGTTTTTCAGGATTTTTGGTTTGTAGCGAGTTCCACATTCTTCTGCAGTGAAGTCTTTTCCCGACTCCAAACCCCTAAGTGTGGAAAAGGAATAGTCACAGTTGCACCAAACTGACCAGGTGGCTTTCTGGGGACGTGGTGCTTCGGGTGTCCTCTGACACGTAAAGTTCCCGGGGCGTTTTGGCAATTCTGGGACAGACCGCCTCAGCGTGTCCCTGGAGCCAGTCCACCTTAGCTAGGGAATCCCTGAATTTGGGAAACAGGAAAGTGGTACTGTGACTCTTACCTTGGGGGCTAAGAGTGCAGAGACGTTGTTTTTCTCATCCCCTCCCCAACCCTGACCCTTGTGAAGAAAAAAAAAATAGTCAGAACAGTGGTGCTACCAGGTCTCTATCTGCAGCCTCAGGCTTGCGTCTTCTGAGCCGCACAGACCCGACTGAGAGCTGGCGTTAGTGCCGGGTTTCCGGGACTGGATGCTCCTTGCAAAAACGGTTGAGCAAAGGGGATTTCTCCTCGAAGAGTTCATCTCTCATTCTTTACAGGGCATGCTGGTTTTTTTCATGCCGCTTAAGCCTTATCGGTCGTTGGTTTTTGAGTTATTAAAACGATTTTCCAGGTGCTCAAAAATTTACTTCTAGGTGGATATAAGCTACCTTAAAGGCGCAGTAGGCGGGTGAAAAGCATCAAATATTTGTTCTCTTAGTCTTTGTTAGATCAGTACTCAAACTCTCGTTAACCCTTTTCCAGAGTCAGTCAGTCAGTCTTCTATTTTCCATCCGGTTCCCCGCGTTGCTTGCTGGAAGGGACGCGTATCCTGGACAAATTACAAAGTCACAAAGTGTGTAACGACGGAAGAGCGCTCGGAGGAGGTGTACGTAGGCAATTACATGTTGATCACCAGCCCCCCTCCCTTAACACTGACTGGCGCCCATAGTTGTTCATTTAAGTCTTCTAGGCACCCCAGCCACTTTGAATTCCGAACACAAATCTCAAGACTCGTAAGTCTCAGATTGGTATTTCCCTTCCCTTTGGCGTTTCTCTGCGGATACACCCAGACCTGGCTGGACCTTGTCCCTGCAAACCTCTTGTGATAAACACCTCATTGAGCCTTAAGGAGTGCTGTGGTGGTGTTCCTAAACTTGGCGGTGTGTAGTTAGTGTTGGAATGACATCTCGGATTGTAGTTCGAGTGGACCGCAGCTGTGGATGTTAGGGACTGGCAAAGGTGATCAGGTGTCCCGGCTGTCTCAACGCTCTTGGTAAAAAAATGATTCTCCTCACCTCAGGTGAAGTGTCAGCCCAACTTGCAGGGATTGAAAACTAAAAGAACAGTAAGACAGCAGTTAGCACCAGCACACACCAGAAATACCTAATTTGTGTTATAGGCTCTTAAAATACATCGATCAAGGCAGAGCCCAAGAAACGTGGAAATGATGATTTTTCTACAAAGATGTAAATTTTATTTTTAATTATCTAAAGTTAATAGCCAGCATGCTTAATATTTGATAAACTTTTTTGGTAGACCTATAGGTCGGTGTTTTTCAATAAATTCCTGATGCCTTTTGTATCACCTGGTGGGGGAGGGGGACTGTTTTTCTCTCTCTTTTAACATGCTAACAACCTTAGTTCATTAACCTATGAAAACCAAGGTTAATTAAATGTTAAATTGACTGACTTAAACGGACAAGGTATGAGGGTGATTGTGTGACTGGTGACTCTGTGGTGTGTGTGTGTGTGTGTGTGTGTGTGTGTGTGTGTGTGTGTGTGTTCCTCTTTCTCTTTACCTTTATTTTAACTTTTAGAACTTATTTACAATACAGAGACCAATCTTCAAAGCTGGTGACTAGAGTTGCCAACTCAGACTCAGATCATTTAGCTGCTACTTATCAGCTAGTGCCTTTCACACAGACCTTCTGCATCCTAACAAGATGGTTTACCATGATCTGGTGTAAAAAATGTGGACTTCATCTTCCAGCACTTACTATGGGTCCCCGAAGCCCCTTCAGAGCTGGCTGTAACTCTGACTTACCAGAAAGTTCCTTTCTATTTCTCCCACCTTCAACCCAACATGGTTTTGTTTCTAGACTACTGGAATCTGGTTCTTCCTAACACATCTAAAGAAAGCTTCTGCCTGTGTGGTTTACCCTGACAATTCCATTGTAAACTGCCTGGCACCGGGGGACTTGCTATCCCATAACATTGAATAAAAGACAGGCGAACAGACACTCCTTCCTCCCTGTCACCTGCTGAAAGGTGACAGGTTTCTATTATTGGTTATGTTAACAAACCTCGCTAAAGTGAGGGCTGTATTCCTACAGTCCTGTCAGTCAAGCCTAAGAGGGAAAAAATGGAACATTGTAACTCTAGTAAGAAAAATATTATTGAAATCAATGCTAGGATGGGGAAGTCTTGAAAACAAACCAGAGATGGTTTAAAAAGAAAAAAGAAAAGTAACTTCTTCACTTACTGCCTAAGTTCCTGTGTCATCAATAAAGTTACTTTATAAATTTAAGCATTCATTATTAGACAAGTTTCAATTCTGTTAATTAATGTGACAAAACAAATAGCCAGTATAGTTTGCATTATTTTCAGTATAGTTTACATATTTGCATGTTGTAGCAAATATCAGAATACTGTCTAGCTTTTTTTGGTTTTGATTTGTTCCAGTACAAATATTCCACATAAATCTCACGGGTTCATTTCTTCAGAAGAAAGGGTTATGTGTATTTTTTGGCAGGAATAGGGTCTAAGCAGAAACCTTTACCAGTCTAAACTGTAATGTTTAATTCCTTCATGACAATGAGTTCTGCACAATTGCTGTGAGTACTGAGTCCCGGGGGTACTGGCATTAGTAAGTACTGTCCAGGTTTTATAGTAATGAATACTTAGTTCTTGGGATAACCATGCTAACTTTTAACAGCGCTCCAACATGACACTGATGTTTAACCACACCGAACTAAGTTTCAAAGTTTTGCTTTTAAACAGTATTGCATCCCTGTAGAGACCCACGGCATTTATAGGATCCTGAACTGTCTCTTAGTGCTCAAGGCCACATAGATGTTGGAACACAGCCAGGAGCTCTGCTTAACCAACCAGCACCATCATCAAACTTCTGCACATAAGATACAATGATTTCATTTCAAAGCAAAGAGAACATTGTGTCTCAAAAATCTCAATAATAAACCTAAAATAATCCTTCCAGAGAACTGAAGGTCATTCCCTACTCTAGAGTAGGAAGCCAGCACAGCAAGGCATCAGGGATGCAGAGTTGCATCCTGTATGGTCTGTTCTGAACCCTGGGTACCAGTGAGTATTCAGGTATTAGTGAAAGAGGTGCCCAGACTGCCTCTGAATCCACCCTCCATGCTCACAGCTCAGAGCCCTCCCGACTGCCGCCTCGAGATATCACGTGATGTGTGTTTCCTTCACTTGTTGCTTGAGAATCTTCTTGACAATATTTTTAATTTTTAAAGTAAAATTGGTTTACTTATTTATTTGTTACACATGCATACACATGACAGGTGCATGGATGTGCTGGGGGTGGGATCTATATGCCATGCAACATGAATAAAGGTCAGGGGAAAACTTTCTAGGCTTTTTTCCCTTTTTCTACTAGGTGGGTCCCAGGGACTGAACTCCGGTCACCGGGCTGACAAGCACCTTTATTGGCTGAGCCATCTTTTCCTTGGCTCATCTCTTCTAATTGTCACATTTTTATGACGGACCTCAACAAGTGTATTAGGGCTCTGAGGTAGTCGTAAGAGAAAAGAAACACTGTTGGATTTGACAGCTCAGTCTCAGAAACTTTCCAAGTGGTTCCTCAGTCTAGGAATTGATTCCTTCCTGTTCTTTGCAAAAGCAAGTAAAGCGTGGCTCAGGGCATAGGAGACGCACCAAGTCTTGGCTCATCGGGGCCAGAATTAGACAGGCCTTCAAGGGCGTGAGGTTGCAGTGGGTTCAGGGCGTTCTGATGTCTGGCCTTGGCTTTGGAAGACGGCAGCTTTTAAAAAGGAGAAAGCAAGGCTCTTTTCTGTCTGAGTTTCTCTTACTAAAAATGTCAGGAGGGCAAAGGGGAGAGAGCGGTTGGCAGGGTCACAGAAGATGTGCCGCGGGTGGAAGTGTCCAGACTAGTCTTACAAGGGTTTGGATGTTAGGTTTGGAGACCCTTGTCTAGTCCACAGCTCATTCAACTGGAGGGCCCACGTGTGGGCCTTCAACGAAAAAAACTGACAACAGGGAAATGCTTCCCAACATTCACCCACTAAACACTAATTCAAAACCACCTGCTGCCTCACAGTAGCCTCCATTCTGGACGCACACCTTGAGCACTTTGCATGGAGCCTGGCACCCTACCATGCAGTGCCTACAAGGCTGCTGGAAATGCCTTGTCGTAACACAAATTGCTAAATGGTCTTTTTAATAAAAAAAAAAAAAAAAAAAAAAAAAAAAAAAAAAAAAAAAAAAAAAAAAAAAACCCAGAACCAGATATTGGGGTAAATGCTGAAAGATCAGAGAGACAAAGGAGCAAGCCACTGCCATGTCTTAACCTCTAGGACTCCTCAGCCTGAAAAGCATTAGCTCCTGTCTCCTCACGCCTTATGTACCTTTCTCCACCCAGCCATCACTTCCTTCTCAGTGCTGGGATTAAAGGCATGCTACCCAAGAAATGGCATGAGATCTCAAATGCTGGATTAAAGGTGTGAGCCACCACTGCCCGGCTCTGTTTCTCTTCTAGACTGAGTCAATCTCATGTGATCCAGGGTGGTTTTGAACTCACAGAGATCCAGACAGATCTCTGCCTCCTGAGTGCTAGGATTAAAGGTGCCACTGCCTGGCACCTATGTTTAATCTAGTGGCTTGTTCTGTTCTCTGATCTTCAGGAAATTTTTATTAGGGTACACAATATATCACCACACCTTGGTGGGGGTTGGAGACTTTTGTGTGATATGATTTGTAGTGTCTTTATTCTGCATCAGCTTTTCTGCTCTTACAGAAGCATCATGGTTTCGTTATGGAAGGGCAGACTTTCAATACTTTGCTATTCCTTTTTCAGCATAAGGAGCTCCTAATCTATCTTTGGAGTGGATTGCAATTGAAGGTTAGATTTGTAAAGCCTCTGCTTGAGGCTTTGAATTTCATCAAAAATTCTGAAATGAATTTTGACTTGGGAGTAAGACAGAATTTCCAACAGTTATTGAATCGCCCTAAAATCTACTTCTTAAATATTCTTAAAGTGACGTTCACAGCATTTGACAATTATATGTCCAAAATATATTGATCAAGTCTGAAAACCACTGAAGATGTTCTGTGTCCTGCAATGCCAAATACTAAGAGCTACGATTGTTTAAGATTCTTTTTGAAAGAAATAAGCTTGCCCATCTCATCAATATGCAATTTTTTTTTAGTCTTTAATAACGGGATATATTTGAGGATGCTTGTACCCTTAGCCAGCCACCACTGCTGTCAAGTTTTTAAAAATTATTTATATGTAGAAATCTATACACACTACTTGAAAAAAAATACACTAAAATGTCAGAAGACATTGGAAATGTACATAATAAATCCTGATTTTTACTTTGTGCTTGTTCTTACGACATTCACTGCCATAATCTGAGAGGCTCAAGGTGAAGGTCACAGTGGCAAACAAGGCTAATTATGTCCTCAGAGAAGGATGTGCCAAGACTGAGTGCGTGGAGGCATTGGTTGGCTTCATTTCCCATGTCATGTTGGCCACCTTTAAAGGAGCCGTCTGGCCAAAGCCCAAGCATGGAATTTGTGGCCTAAATGCATAGAAGAGTTTGTCTGGGCTACCATTGCTCAAGTTGTCCACTTGGCAGCAAACCCAAGGTAGCCGTGTTACACACTGCTGGGTAAGTTGGCTACCAAAGGATTAGAGAGAATGCTCCAGATGAACAATTATTTTCCATGTTCTGGGGGGACTCCGCATTGTCTCCTTCCCAAAGCATCTGCTTTTGGGCCCCTGCTTCTTCAGTAGGTATCTTAACTCAAGGATTTTTTGCTCCATTGCATGTAAACAAACATAACCTTATATGCTTCTTAATCTGAATCACCAAAAGTGCATTTAAGCAAAATGCAGGAAGCACAGGCTGGCTGGGAGACAGTTATATCATAGTTACCAATTAGCTGTGGCTGCTTTTCCATCCATAATGCAAAGGCCTTACCCAGGCCACTGAGCAACACAGGAGACATCATCACCTCGGAGTCATCTCAACTGACACCTCTAGGCAGCCTCTGTAAAGGCTTAGGCTGCCATGTGCATTCAGAATGATCCCCCTACTTTGTGGGAAAAAAAAATAGAAAGCAATAATTAAGACCAAGCAAAAATTAATGCGATTGTTATATGATTCACTTATATGATTGAAAATTGAGTTATGATATAATCCCCTTAATGTGAATCTTGATGTTTCCTATAAATACTTTTCTTTTTGCCTTTGGAAGCAAAAGATGCCGTTGCTTGGCATTTAGAAGCAGTCCCCTGCTTATGGGTGAGTTCCTGGGTTTGCAGATGAAAGAGGAGTTTGGAGAGAAGTCTGGGGTCCTGGGGTACCCCACAATTTCCATGAAGATTAGAATGGGCACAAATGCACCAAAGCAAAAGTAAAGTTCGTGAGGCATGGGGGGACCTCTAGATGGACAGGGATCACATCTCCATGTGTGAGAGAGTCTCTGCTCATGTTCCCTTCTGGCTGCAAATTGTCTCTGTTCATCACATTTTACATCTTATGTTGAATATTTGGAGTCTAACAAACCTCCCTGAATATATCTACTGCCCAGGATTGTCTGATCCATCTTTTAGATCACACTGAGCTGTTGAAAAAAAAAAAACAAACTAACTTCATGGGTTTTCAATGCATTCATGTCAATCACCCTTTTTTTTTTTAAAAAAAAAAAAAGGTGATTTTTTTTTAAGGCAAGAAGTTCACTATTTTAAATAAACAGCACTCTTTTTGTTATGGTGAAATACACTTAACAGAAAATGCATGGCTTTAACTACTTTTGGTGTATACAGTACTGTAACATTAAACACATTCACAATGTTGTCCAACCATCCATCTCTCAATATGCTTCTCATTTCCAAACTTCAAGTCTATACCACTAAACACTACCTATACCCAATGTCCAGAGCCACACTGGTGGCCCAGTACAGCAAGGTGGGACAGGGGTGTCACACAGCAGTAGGCAATAAAAGCAGCCTGGGTACACACAGGGAAGGCGCTGTCCTGAAAGAACTTAATACTATCACCACCGCAGAGGGGACAGCTGACGTGTGTCTGCCGTATCAAGAGAGATGAGCCCAGAATCTGTGCAGGACAGTGGATGTAGAGCCAGCCACAGGAGGCTGGGAAAGTTCAGTGGCCAAGGAGCAGGGTCCAGGAAGGCCATGCTTGTCTCTGTCTGCCTCTTAACATTTCTGAGAACTGACTCCTGAAAACACGATGTTTCTAGGTGTTTATAGGGGGTCACGTGGGGTTTGAACCTCACTTGTACTATGTGACATTTAATTTGAGCACATAGATCCAGCACCTAAGACATGCATTATTTTTTTGTGGTGACCACACTCAAATAGCCTTTCTTCTAGCCTTTGACTGTTTTTGAAGCGTCAAGAAGACTCTTGCTACAGAAGGCAACAGTCTGCTTTCTTATAAATGTCACCTCCTGATGAGTAGAGTGAAAGCAGCTCTTATGTTTTGCTTTGTTTTAGCTCCTTAGCTTAAGCTGTCATAGCCTTCTTCCTCTAAGACCAGTAAACTCGAGGATTGTAGGTCTTAGGGACACGATAAAGTCACAAACTCATAAAGTTATAAGGCGATAACTCATAACAGGGCAATCCAGCAACCACGCTGACAAAATCACTTCAGAGGGTTTCAACCAAGGAGTCCTTCCCATGTAAAAGCAAGATCACACATTAAATAACCATGCTGCCGAGGAGGACCACACATGCTACAAAATTCTTTCTCATTTGCTTCCATTCAAACGTTATTTCTTTTCTTCTTAGAAAGGAAAACATTTCATTGGGGGCTGGCTTACAGTTTTAGAGGTTTAGTCCATTATCATCATGGCGGGAAGCATGGTAGTGCACAGGCAGACAAACTGTATTTCTTAAGTAACCACAAAATAAGGTGATGCCTCTTGTTTTGTTTTGCTTTAATCATATTTAAACAAGTCTAAAAGAAGCAAGATCTCAGTGAAGATGCAAGACTGAGGGAAGTAACCCTGGGTCTCTCTAGATGGCCTGGGACTCTCTAGATGGCCCGGGACTGTCTCGATTGCCTCTTGCCTTCAGAACTTGATTCTGCCTTTTAAGACTCCCACGAGGTTTATCCACAACTCACTAAATGCAAAGGGTCTGCATTATTCCATGCCTCTTGTTGGTCACAGACGAAAGCCATCTCTTCTTACATGACCAAAGTTCTGCAAAATAATTCGGTATCCCGCTGCGCATCACTGCCTGGCATTGCCAGTCTTTACTGGAGTCAAAGGAAGACCCCTCCTTCTACGCCAGTGAGTTAAATAAGGTCCCTGAAAGGCCACACTACCCTTAGCAACTAAGCCCCGTAACATGTAACACCGTACATATCACAGAGTTGTCATGTCTCACCCAGGAAGCATGGTGCCACTCAGAAAGAAACAGAAATTGAGAAAATTTGCCCTTTTGGAAAACAGAAATACTAAAGTGGAAAAGGAGAAGGGGCAGGACAGCGTTACGAATGGGTGTTGCAGATTCCCTGGAAGTTTGAGGTGCACAGAACAGTGACTGCCAGTCTCTGTCTCTCTGTCTCCCTCCTCTCTGGATTTCTCTGTCTGTCTCTCCCTCCTCTCTCTTATATTCTCATTCTCTCTCTCTCTCTCTCTCTCTCTCTCTCTCTCTCTCTCTCTCTCTCTCTCTCTCTCTCTCACACACACACACACACACACACACACACACACACACACAGAGATTAAACCCAGGACCGTGCCCATGTTAGCTGAGTAAACTTCTACCACAGAGCCACTCCCAGCCTATTTTCTAGTTGTTTTCCTTTTTTTTTTAATGCAGTCTGAGCTTTTAGTCTCTGTCTTTGTTCTATAGGATTATGAGTATTTTCACCCAAACATTTCCCCTACGTTGTACATGTAGGGAGCCCACAGTTTCATAATTAAATAGTCTGTGAGTCACATACATTCTAGATTTGTTTTTGAGACAAGTCTCTGTATTCCTGGCTGTCCTGGGGAACTTGCTATGTAGATAAGGCTCGCTTTGAATTCACAGAGGTCCACATTTGGCCTGTAGATGGTTTTAAATCTGATTATATATATATATATATATATATATATATATATATATATATATATATGTTACATAGAAGGATGTTTCTTGATTTCCCAGTAGGTATGAATATCTCAGACATGTTACTCTGTTGTTGTATTTTATTTTTGGATTACACAAAATATTGTGTTTGGAAAAGCTCTGATTTCAAATATTTTGAACAAGTATTTTCGGTGTTGAAAAGTGTGATCCCGCTGCATACATTCAGGTAGGGAGGAACTCCTGCTTAGACACGCAGGCGTGCTGAGGGAGTCTGCACACAGGGATATACTCTCCAGGCTCCCATGGACCCCTTTCCTGCTGCACAGCATGACACAAAACACAGAATTTTTTGGAGTCTTGTAGTCCATATTTAGAAGGGAAGGAAGAGTAATAGTTACCTCTTCCCACTGTGAAGAGTATATCTAAGATTACGTGTGTAAAGATGCCCCCTAGCACTGTCCCCAGCCAGCAGTAAGCATACAGTAATATTACCAAAAAATATTACCAAAAAAAAAAAAAAAAAAAAAAAAAAGCTTTTAAAACCAGGCATGGTGGCACACCGTGTGAGTTTGAGGCCAGCCCAGCCGATACAGCAAGATTCCTAGAGGGCAGAGGAGGAAAGAGAAAGAGGAAAAAAGAGAAAGTAGGAAAAGATGCTGAAGACACAGTAGTGAGAAGGAATCTTAGCCTGGGCCTTGAGTTGGGGGCTGGCGGTGCCCTCTAGGAGCCGCTCCATCCTACCTGCCCTGAGCAGTGATCTCAGCTTCTGAGCTGCAGATGCTGTGGGTGGAGACTCCACATTTACGGAAGCCAGCTGACCAGAGCCTGGGACAAAGCCCATGCTCAGTGACTGTGACTTGCTACGTCACAGTCACTGAGCTTGCAGCCTAAGGTGGTTGACCTAAGGTGGTTGACTGTGTCCTTCAGGGATGGGCGCTCGCACAGCTCTGAGCACAGACCTTGCTGGACCACGGCTCTCCCACAGCAGGATAGGAATTCCACCCCCGACCCCCACCCCCACCCCTGCCCCGCCATTCCCAAGATGCAACAGTGCTCCAGTCACGCCCGGAGAGATGCACAGTCTTCTGATGACTGACATAAGGGTCAAAGGTCATGCTGGACCGCCCTTATGCTAAGATGAAGACTTGGAACTTCAAGTCGGTTGGTGTCAATCAAGGCCGTGGTCCTCCCCACGTGTGTGGGCCTCATGTGTGACTCCGGTCAGTCTTAACAGTGACAGCAGAGGCCCCTGAAGACAGAACCTGCTTCCGGTGCCTGGGGAGGCTCCGGGCGCCCTCTGTGCTTCTCTGGAACTCGGGCTTCTCCTCCTGCTCTGAAGACTTCATGCTTGCCAGATCAACCACCCGGGACCTTTTCTCTGATAATCTGTGTGTCTGTGCCCATATATGTGGGGACATGCGTGTTTGCATACATTTTGTACTTGCTTATGTATAGATATATGTGTGTGTGTATGTGCATATGTATGTAATGACAGTACATTTGTTTGTACATGTGTAGACACATACGTATGTTTGTATGTCTGTATGCATGCATATACACATATTGGTCTGTGTGAATACATACTAACATGTTTATATATATATATATGCATATATAACTGTAGATTCATGTTTGTGTATATGTGTATTTGTATGTACACATGTGTGGATGCATGTATTCTTGAACATATACATGTCTTTACATGTATGTGTGGATACATGTGGGCATATAAGTTTATGTTTGAATGCCTGTGCATATATACAAACATGTTCATATATGTGTACATGTGTGTTTGCATATGCATGTGTGGGTGTATATACTCTTGTGTGCATACATATATGTCTCTGCACACATATTTATATATGCACACCCATCAAAATGTTTGTTTACCCCCCCCCCATTGGTTCTAGTTCACAGGAAAACCCCAACTGGTATATTATGATTTCACCACCTTTGTTTCCAGATTTTTTTCATATGGATTCCTGAAGAAACATTCTTTTTTGGAACTCTGACCTTTGGTGTTTCCTTTTTAAAATGTAAGCTGGATGTGGGAAAGCTGAGTCTGAATTACCGTTTCACTGAATCCCAAATAAAGTTATTAGAAGTGCCCCCCTTCTATGACACCTGTGTGGAAACAGCTTTCTCTGTATGACGCTCTCTGCCCTGCCCGGCTGTGTCAGAGGCAGGGCTGTCTCCACTCTCTTCCAGATAGCAGCCCTCCTCCACCCACACGCTCCCTCCCTCCCTCCCTCCCTCCTCTTTGTGCTAACAGGTTTTGTACATTAGCTCTTACAAAAGAAAAAAGAAAAAAAACCCTCCTTTGAATGACGAATTGGCATGCACATTCTCTCACAGCCACGGAGGAAATGCTAGCTTACAACATCTACCGCAGGAACTGCAAGGGCCTCGGTTTGTTTCTTTGGAGAGAGACTTGAGACAGCCAGACATTTCCAGATTCTGTGCCAAGGGGCGTATGGTTAGATGGGGTGGGGAAGAGCGGGGTTGTCTGGGCGGGGAGGGGAATCCCTTTGTTCTGTTCCATTGGGAGGTTCCTAAGGATGTTAGGGAAACAGCCTGATGGCCAGCTGAGGTCCAGTACCTGAGCCAGGTCCGGATAATCCTCTGTCTGCCTTCAGGGCAGCCTCCCTGGTGTGCAGTGCACACCTCATGTGCACACAGGTGATGTGACAAGAGAGGATGCAGTGACCTCATTCAAAGAGTTAAATCAGACAGATGATTGCCACTGAGACACAGGTAAACCTGATTCTTTCCTCGACGCTCCCTGTGACTGTGACGCAGTCACTTTCTCTCACAGCAGAAGATGAAACAGAGCCTCTGAGTTGATACAGAGAAGCTGAGAAGAACCTTCACCCTGCCTTTGTGCCAAGCCCAAGGAAGGATTCCGCCCACACGGCAAGCCTCCGACTCCCTAAGCTGGCACAGGGCTGCATTGAAGGGAAAGCTCAATGGAAGTGCGTCACAGTGTGGGAAGAGACGTGTGGTGATCGGATAGTCAGGTGATGTTGACCTGTTGACATGGTATTACCGCATGATTTGGCCTTACACATAGCCAAGCACTCTTCTTCCCTTTAGGACAACAGATGATGTGGGTCTAGTCAGAGATGCAGAGAAAAAAGTCTGGGAAGTTGCTTTTTATGAATGCTCACCATCTTTTTGGTTACCATGGATACTACAGAGCCATTGCTGCTGAAGACTGTAGGGTATCTGTGGTGGATACTATTGAGTATCCATGATGAGTACTGTTGGGTGCTGTTGGGTTCCTGTGATGGCTACTACTGAGTACTGCTGTGTGCATGTGTTGGGTGTTGTTGAGTACTGTAGGGTACCCATGGTGGGTACTGTTGAGTACTGATGTCTATCTGTGGTTGTTTTTTTTTTTTTTTCTTAAGGAATATAGCATCAAATTAGGGAGGTATAAGAATACCTAAGCAAGGAATTTCATCTCTAAAATTTTGAAAGTAATATAGCCAAAAAGGATTTGAGGTCATATACAATATTTTACCAGTTCTAAAATTTAAACAAACTGTTGCCAAAAAAAAAAGCAAAAAAGATCAGCAGGAAATTATAGCAA
Organism: Peromyscus leucopus; assembly: GCF_004664715.2. Lineage (NCBI taxonomy): Eukaryota > Metazoa > Chordata > Mammalia > Rodentia > Cricetidae > Peromyscus > Peromyscus leucopus. The sequence continues at coordinate 53,670,871 of NC_051085.1, forward strand.
TTTCCACTGAGAATACAAAGGAAAATTACTCTCTCTACTTTCCCTGAAGGCAAATGTCCAGTCCAACATGGGGTGCTTTCTCCTGAGACAATCATTTTCTAGGGGGACAAAAAGAAAAAAATAATGGATTCTTATTTTCATAAATTGACCTTGAACTTGACTCACAATCTGCGGACAATTTCTACCACTGTGTAAAATATACACAAAAAAAAATGCTTCCTTCAAAAAGTCCTCATTACTTTCTGCCCAAGTACATCTATTTTCTCTGTATAGTTTAGGTGAACAACTTAGGGAAAATGCTTCCTTGTACTCACATCTTGACATTGCTATGGAACCTGTAATTCTGCAAGCTCCCAGACTACTTGGTAAACTGCATATTCCAAGGCCCTAGCTAGAATGCACAGTAGACTTTCCTACTGGCATATGGTAAGTCAACTTCAACTTCTGGCTCTCCTTGCACAGGTGTGTGTGTGTGTGTGTGTGTGTGTGTGTGTGTGTGTGTGTGTGTCTGTCTGTCTGTCTGTCTGTCTGTCTGCACTTTCTAGGATAGCTGTATGTAGAAGAATGAAAATAGATTCATACCTACCACCCTGAACAAAACTCAACTCCAAAAGGATCAAGACATTAACCTACGGCCAGATACACTGAACCTGATTGAAGAGAAAGTGGGGAATAGTCTTTTTGTTTGTTTGTTTTTGAGACAGGGTTTCTCTGTGCACTTTTGGTGCCTGTCCTGGATCTTGCTCTGTAGACCAGGCTGGCCTAGAACTCACAGAAATCCGTTTGGCTCTGCCTCCCAAGTGCTAGGATTAAAGGCATGCGCCACCACTGCCCGGCTGTGGGGAATAGTCTTGAACTCATTGTCATAAGGAAAGATTTTCTTGAACAGAACACTGATATCAGAGGCACTAAGGACAATAGCTAATAAGTCGAACTTCACGAAACTGAAAACCTCCTGTATGGCAAAGGACACCATTATTTAGACAAAGTGGCAGCCCATAGAATGGGGGAAAAAAAGACTTTACTAATTAATTATATATCTAATAGAGGGTTAGTATCTAGAATATATAAAGAACTTCAAATAACACTGGACATCAAGAAAAAAATAACTAAATAAAAATGGGCTACAGAACCCAGCAGAGAATTCTCAAAAAGATGAAATACAAATGGCTGAGGAACATTTAAATAAGTGTTTAACATCCTTAGCCATCAGGGAAATGCAAATCAAAACTGCTTTGAGATTTCATCTCACAGTGGCTATGATCAATAAAACAAACCACAGCACATGCTGGTGAGGCTGTGGGTACAGGGGACAGTTATTCATTGCTAGTGGGAGTGCAAAATTGTACAGCCCCTGTGGAAATCAGTGTGGTAGTCCTTCAGGAAGCTAGGAATAGATCTACCTCAGACCTATGGGTCTGTATCACACTTGGGCACGGACTCAACGGACTCTATATTCTACTGCAGAGACACTTGGTCATCCATATTCACTGCTGATCTAGTCATAGTAGCCAGAAATTGGAAACAGCCAAAAATGTTGGTCAACTGATGAATGAATCATGAAAATATGGTACATTTACACAATGGAATAATATTCAGCTGCTAAAAATGAAATTTGCAGATTAGTACCTCACTCAACCCTCATCAGAGAAGCTTCTTCTAGTAGGTGGGAAATACAGAGATCCACAATGTGACAACATGCAGAGAATGTGAGACTTTGGAGCAGTCAGGACTAAATGGGATGTCTTCATCAAACCCCTCCCTCAGGCTCAGGAATCTATGTGGATGAGGAGGTTAAAAAATTTTTTAAGAGACACAGGTGATGGATGACCCCAAGGAAACAGCATCTTCCAGACACTACAGGACCCATGCACATATGAACGCACAGACTGTGGCAGCCTGCACAGGATTCACACAGGTTTAAGCCAGAAGGGGTTCCAGCATGGAGGGGAGGAAGTGGATTTGGGGTCTCACCACTAACCAAGAAGTTATCTGCAATTGATAAATGCTGGCAAAGGGAAAATCTGTTTTCTCCAAAGGAGTCTCACTGGGTTTGAAGCACACTGCTGGGCAGGCCCCATGCCTAGGAGTACTTGGCCAACACAAAACAACTTCCATGGCTTCTTTGTGAGCTTTTTGTTTTATTTTGGCTTTTTTTGTCTTTTGTTGTTGTTTCGTATTTTGTGGTTTTCTTGTTTGTTTTAAGAGGGTGAGAACATTAAGTTGGGTGGGTAGAGAGGTAGAAACGATCTGGAAGGAGTTGGGCAAGGGAAAAACATAATAAAAATATTGTATTAAAGAAAATTTTTAAAGTTTCCCAGGATGTAATCCAACAGCTACAGTTAAAGAGACTGCCTCGAATACCAGTATTTGGGAGACAGAGCCCGGGGATCTCTTGAGCAAGCTGGCTCATCACGGTAGCTGAATTAGTGAGCTCTAGGTCCAGTGACAGAGACGCTTCAATGTGTAAAGTGGTGTACAATCAAGGGAAGGTAACAGACGCCAACCTGGCACACACACATACAAGTTCACACACTACACATGCATGCAACAAAAAGATACTTTTAAGGGAAAAGTATGAATTTACATTTTTTGGTATTAATCCCAATCTCAATAATTACTTAGAAAAACATGTTTTGTGTCTGTGTCTGTACACATTTTCCATTAAAACAATGGATCACAATCATTGGGAAGTTTGGTTTTTGCTTTGTTTTGTTTTTGTTTTTTGGTGTGTGTGTGTGTGTTTAGGTGCCTGAGGCCAGAGCTAGATCCCCTGGGACTGAAGTTACAGGAGGTTGTGAACCACTCAGTGTGGGTGCTAGGCACACAGTCTGGTTCCCTGTAACAGTAGTATGTGCGTTTAACCTTGAAGGCATTTCTTCTTCAGCTCCCTGCTTTTTTGTGGGTGCTGGGGATTAGAACTCAGGTCGTTATCCTGTGCAGCAGGCACATTACTGACTGAGCCATCTTCCATGCCCTGGAGGATTTCTTAAACATGGATTCCTCCCTCTGCAAGTTTGATTCAACGGGTCTGCCCAAGGTTCTGCATTTCAGCAGGCATCTAGAATGTTGTGAAGTCTACTGTCTACTTCCCTAGCATTTGTTCCTATCTGCAGAGTCCCCAGGACTGTACCCCAAAAGAGTGAGTTTATGCCCCCTCCCCCTGCTTCTCTGCTCATGGGTGAGCAGCTGGAGGTGGTGAGATGCTTGCAGAAGTTCACCGAGGTTCTAAACCAGCCACTTGTATTAATGGCAATGAGTTTAATTTTTCCAAAATCACTTACTATCCTCAAAGACAGGAATGAGAACAGTGTGTGAAATTACATATTTCATACAGCTGCAATGAAACCCCTCCGAGCTGTCCTTGATCTTGTTTTGACTGACTTTATACCAGTCTATAAAAGAAGCAAATGTCCGCACGGCTCCAGGTGAGCAATCACACCCACCCCACATTTGTATGCTGAAGTGCTGACCACGCATCTGATGGTTTGAGAAAGGGGTGCTTGGGAGATGACTAGGTCAAGGAAGCAGAGCCCCCGCGAATGGGACCCCGGTATCGGAGGTCTTAGGGGCTCCTGGCACCCTCTGCCGTGGGAGGACATGTTGAAAAGTTCTGTCACCAGCTGGTAGCTCTTGCCGGGCACTGGTCGGCTGGCACTTGAGCTAGGACATTGAAGGCTCCAGGTATGATAAATAAACCTTTTCAAAAGTCATCTGGCTTAGGGCATTTTGTCATGGCAGCTGGAATAAACTCAGTCATCCACACTCCATGTCTACAACAACTGTGAAAACAAAGATAAGCCACAGCGGCTTGGCATCGGGTTGCTCCAGCATGATGTGTTTGCCCTCCAGGTCCAGACTGGGTGTCCCTCCAATTTCCCCCTATGGATATCTGCTCCGTGATTCCCTAAAACTCCTATTCCCGGTGAGGAATCCCTAGACCAAGTTCTTAGCTTCTCCCCAGCCATTCACTGCACAGCCCCGCTTTCTCTGTGATTCACCAGCATGTGCTGCGCTGTCTCCACTTGCTAGGATCCCCAAGGGCAGTGGCATCTGTATTTCACTCTCTGATACATCCTAGTCACAGGATTTCCTGGCACACGCATATGAGCGCATACCTGACATGGGTAAGCATGACCTGAATCACAAAACAGAAGATCACAAAATCCCAGGCTTTGGTTCAAAATGGTGTCTTACACCAATTTTAAATATTGTCTAACCCATTTGACGTTCCCTCGTTCCTTTATCAGAAAGTAATTTTCCGGATGACTCTAAGAATTTGACATTTACTCAGGGAGCAGAGCAGAGAGGTTCTCTGGGCTCCTGTGACATCAGTGAAGGAGGCTGACCACTTTTTGCACATTCTCTGGTGAGCTGTCTGTGTGTGTTCCATGTGCCCAGGGTCTGTGGAAACACAGCCTTGGGTATGGAGGCAGAGGGTCTCCAAGAGGTTTGTTTCATAAATAAACACAATGTGGTGCTTACCCTTCGCCAGACATGGTTTTAAGTACTTGTAAAACATCTGCTCACTAACTCATCAGGCAGCCTTAGGAGACGGAGACCAGAGACAGGGGCCTGTCAAGGCTAAGGACTTGTTCCTGCTGCATTGGTGACAGGACCTGGTGATGGACTCCACAGCTTATATCTGGACCACTTCTCAGGCCAATATGCGAACACCACGTATTAGGGCAGACTGTGGGATACAGGGTCACCCTGGAAACTGAAAACAGTCCCCAGGGGCCACAGGCCACCAGATGTTCTCTTCTTGTCAAAGCTTTGAGAAACTAACTCTAATTCTGCATCTCTCTGTACTGATGCACTTTTATAGAAATAAAGGGCCTCCTCTTACCTGGCTGTGGAAGAAGGTCAGGGAAGGAGAACACACACAGAGGAAATCAGCAGCGCCTAAGTTTCCTGTCTCAAGAGGAAGGCTGGTGAGTTTCTTGCAAGCAGGGGCAGGAATGGGGTGGTAGTACCCCAACTTTCTTCTAACCGAAAAAGTGACATTCCCTGGACACAACGTGAAGCCAAGAAGGGCAGCTGAGAGGAGCCCTTAGCATTCTGTGTTCTCTGAGTTGGTGAATTCTAATCAATACATGCACTGGACAGCCATGCAGGGAGATGAATACATACATGTGTGTAGTGTGTGTGTGTGTGTGTGTGTGTGTGTGTGTGTGTGTGTGTGTGTGTATAGAGGCAGGCATGTACCATGGTGCACACCTGAGACAAGCCTGTGAGATGAGCTCGAAGGGATTCTGCCTCTGCCTCCCATCCTGCCACAAGAGCACAGGGATTGCAGACATGTACTCCTGTGCCTGATATCCTCCGTTTTCTGAGGCTTCTAACTCAGGGCCTCACACTGCACAGCAAGTGCTTTAACCACAGGGCTGCCCCAGCCCACCGATGATGGGGATGCTGACGGAGCTGCCCCAGCCCACCGATGATGGGGATGCTGACGGAGCTGCCCCAGCCCACCGATGATGGAGATGCTGACGGAGCTGCCCCAGCCCACCAATGGGGATGCTGAAGGAGCTGCCCCAGCCCACCTATGGGGATGCTGACGGAGCTGCCCCAGCCCACCGATGATGGGGATGCTGACGGAGCTGCCCCAGCCCACCGATGATGGGGATGCTGACGGAGCTGCCCCAGCCCACTGATGATGGGGATGCTGACGGAGCTGCCCCAGCCCACCGATGATGGGGATGCTGACGGAGCTGCCCCAGCCCACCGATGATGAGGATGCTGACGGGGCTGCCCCAGCCCACCGATGATGAGGATGCTGACGGAGCTGCCCCAGCCCACCGATGATGGGGATGCTGACCTGGAAAGATCTCCAGGGCATATTGTCAACTGAGGAAAGCAAGATGAAAATGGTGACCGGATGGTGTGAGCTTTGAAAAGAGGGGAACGTCGTCAGCCATGTTTGTGTGCAGCATGGAAGCAGCTTTGGGAAGACCCAGGAAACAAATGGAGCTTGCTCTCTGGCTCTCTCTCATCCTATCTTTCTGTGTGTGTGTGTGTGTGTGTGTGTGTGTGTGTGTGTGTGTGTGTGTGCATACATGCATCTGTGTGTGTCTCTCTCGTGTATGTGTGTATACATGCATCTGTGTATGTATGTGTGTGTGTCTCTCTCTCCTGTGTGTGTGTGTGTGTGTGTGTGTGTGTGTGTGTGTGAACAGATGGCTCTGTTGTGAAAGTGGTAGGTGTGGGAGTGAGACTTCTGAAAGTGTGCCTTTTTATATTGTTTTCATTTCAGATCATAAATTTTAAACATTTTTAAAATTCTTAAGTCATGTGTTAGATGAAAAACAGAAACAAAGACCAAAAAACAGAATCCACCGCTGGCACGGTTTCTGTAGGACCTGCCTTGGATGAATGTGCGTAGCACTGATCAAGGCCTCACAAAAACGTGTCGGTTTAGGCTGAATGTGGGTGTCAACCTCTTCCTGACTGTATCGCTTGGTCCAGTCACATAATTTGGTGGCTGGTTTAGCTTTAATACCTTTAAATTGATGGAATTCTCTCTCTCTCTCTCTCTCTCTCTCTCTCTCTCTCTCTCTCTCTCTCTCTCTGTGTGTGTTGTGTGTGTGGTATGTTATGTGTGTGTTGTGTGTGTGGTATGTCGTGTGTGTGTTGTGTGTGTGTTGTTGTGGTGGTGTGTGTGTGTTGTGGTGTGTGTGTGTTGTGGTGTGTGTGTGTGTTGTGTGTTGTGTGTGTGGTATGTTGTGTGTGTGGTATGTTGTGTGTGTCTGTTGTGTGTGTTGTGTGTTGTGGTGGTGGTGTGTGTGTGTTGTGGTGTGTGTGTGTGTTGTGGTGGTGGTGTGTGTGTGTGTTGTGGTGGTGGTGTGTGTATGTGTTTCTGACCTCCAGTGTTGTTTAAAGGGCTAAATGAGGTAACGTCTTCTAGTGTTCAGCCTGCGCTCAGTGCCTGGAGACTGAGTGGTGTCCTCCTTGCCTACAAGGATGTGTTCCCAGACCCTCAGTGGAAGCCACAGAGAGCCCTGGGCCTCCTTCCTACATCTTTGCATCCGCGGCAGCTTCATTCATCAAGCAGGCCCGGTTTCTTCCACCTTCCCCCGTCGGCAATGCCGGTGAAGCCAGGATTTGAATCCGAGGCTTTCCCATGCCAAAGCTTCCCCCTCTCCCCGTGTGCCACCACCTCCTACTTCACATCGCTGTTGAGCAGCTTTGGCCCAAACCCCAGTCAGACGTTCTGCTCGGATGACTAACTGCCCATGAAATGGCCTGCTTGCCTCTGCATGGTTTCCTTCCAATAGGCCATGGGCTGACTTCAATGTTGGGCTGCTCAGCCACCATTCTTGGGGCACATTTCCCTGAGATATCCACACACCCCTCTCGGGGACCTGCTGCTCTTCTCACTGGCCCTGTTTTCTCTCTGGGTTCTGTTTCATTGATGTCACTGGGCCCCCTATCCACAGTGACCCAGGGAGATGGATGCTCTGATCATACCACGCCCTTGCTGAAAATCCTGTGAAGCCCACTGTGCTCCCGGGCCAACTCCAAGCCCTTTGGCATGCCTCATGGGATCTTTGGGAAGCTTTCCAGCGTTGTCTCCCAACAGAGAGGACTCCCGAATATTCAGAACTGCTCTTGGTTCCCTGAGTGCCTCCAGGCAGTCCTCTCAAGCTCCCCCTAGGTCACTTCATTCTGCCTGCTCTCTCCTGCTTCTTAAGCTAGCATGATGGCTGACTTCATGGGTCAATGCAACTGGGCTGTGGGCTATCCAGACATATGGCCAAACTGAACTCTTGGGGTGTCTGTGGGGTTTCAAGATGGGGTTAACATCTGAGCCCTTGAGTCCATCCTAAGGGAAGCAGATGTCATCCCTAGCATCATTAGCTCTTCTCAGCCTTCACAATGGCATGAGTTCCCTCATCAGCTACCTCAGGTCTCCAGCTCTCACACTATAGATCTTAAGACTTCTCGGCCTTGACAGTTAAATAAAGGAAGCCTTGTCTCCCAACATGTACATGCGCGCGCGCGCGCATGCACACACACACACACACACACACAGTGCTCTCTATGCTACTAGATAATCCAGACTAAATACATCTGGCAGCTTCCTGCTCAGACCTCACTCAAGTGTCCCTAGTGGGCCTTCTCTGAGCCACCACTCCAGGCCACCCTCTGGAACCTGGACTCCCAGCCAAGTGGCCCAGCCACTTGTCTCCTCTTCCTCTAGTTTACCCGAGAGGGTAGAACTGCACAGGTCTTTTTTTTTTTTTTAAATCATTTTATCTATGCTTTTAAAGCAAGCACTGGGTACTTAGTGAATTAATGAATTTTAATTGTCTCCCTTATTCTTTCTGAATGCACGCTCAGTGAACGGATAAGCAGACAGCTTGTGTCGTCTCTTGAAGCCGTTAGAATGAATCATCTCCTGAATAGAAGCTTATGCTCAGGAACTTCAAAGGGGTTCATTTCAGAAGTGCCTCATTAATAACCCAAACCTCTAATAGTGATCTGGTCCCTGCATAGTTCGTTCAAGGGGGCAACTCTAAGGACAGCAGGGGAGGGGACATCGAGGCGAGAAGATATTGGCTCGGCCCTCAATTCAGCTTCACCCATCAGAAAGCTGTGGTGAGAGCACACAGGAGCCCAGTGGGCCGACAGAGCATGCTCAGACCTCACGTTCGGTGGTTCACTACCCCTCCAGACAGTGATGAAATGGGCAGCACGCTCAGCTCACAGCTGAGGGTAACGGGAGAAACAGCCGTCTCCAGCTCTTTCAGCATCCGGGAAGGATGGCACTACATGCCAGGCACTCTGGCAGGTGTCTCTACCACACTGACCTCAGCCTCTTGGTCACTGGTGCAGTGCCCATCTGGTGTTCACGGGTATCTGGTATCTGATGCTGCCAAAGCCAGCTTCTGGGCCTCTCTCCTGCATTGTTCTCTCTGCCTGTCTGTGTCCAAACCCCCAGGGGCTAAAGTCTATCAGCAGCAGCGGTTCTCCTCCAACCCTCAGCCAGAGGTCATTTTCCTGGCAATGACGTGTACTACGCAGAGCCAGCCCTGCCTGCTGTGGGCAACAGACGTACTAAGGAGGAATGTGGCAATGGGAAGTTCCCTAGGCATTTTGGGGGTCATATCCTATCCAGTCTTCTGCCAGCTTCTAATACAATAAAAACTCTCATGTGAAAGAAAAGTGCAGTGGAATTTTATGTGTGCGTTTTTATTTCCAGGTTTCAAACAAGTTCACAGCGGGTGTGGATTGGCCGCGGCTGCCTGTGGCGTTTGCCTTTAGCACAACGCTGCCCCGCCCCCACCTCTAAACACCACAGAGATGACACAACAGATCTGAGGAGCCGTCGGTGGTGTGCAAGATGTGTCGGTTTCTAGGTGTGGTGCTTAATTTTAAGAGCCATCATGTCCTCTTGTTTAAGTGGCAGGCAGTGGTGTGTCAGCTCAGCGGCTTCGTTGATGGGGTTTGTTCTTGACTTCTGTATGGGGCCTATAGACGTTGTTTAGGCGTTCACACTGGCTCTGGGGCTGTGAGAGGAAGTGACTTGGAGAAGTATTTGGGGTTGAAGACCGTCAAGAATAGACGCATCAGGCATGGTGGCACACACCTCCAATCCCAGCACTTGGGACGCAGAGGGAGGTGGATCTCTGAAAGTTCGAGGTCTTATACACAGTCTGTATTGTGAGTTCCAGGCCAGCCCGGGCTACACTGTGAATCCGTCTCAACGCCCGCCACTCCACCAGAAGAATATGAATCGCAAAGTGTATTTGCTAGTCCTCAAACCAGCCCGGGTCCTCTTGGCAGTATTATTTACTGTAGCTGTGGTTCAAGGAACTCTTAACATGTGGATATAGTAGCTTATTTACCTGAGTGATGCATGGACCTAAAGGACTGCCTTTCTCACATCTCAGTACAAACGACAGTCTCTGGGTGTTAACTCTTGGTACCAAGAGATCAGACCTCTTCAAGTTCATCCTCACATCTCAGTACAAACGACAGTCTTTGGGGGCTAACTCTTGGTACCAAGAGGTCAGACCTGTTCAAGCTCATCCTAATGAGTAAAATGAGTCTGTCAGGGGTTACTGACAAAGTGGCTCATAACTACAGACAATACATTCTCCTCAGTGTCACCAACCCCACCTACCAGGGCTCTACTCAGTATGGCTCTGTGTCTGCAGCAGGGTTCAGAGTGCTGCCTGTTGTCACAGTAGCAGAGGTGGCCAAAGACTCAGTGAACAAGGGACGAAGTCAAACCAGACTCCGACCTTGCCTTCCCCAGAGATCCTGTTGATCTCGGGCAACACTATCCCACTGTGGGAAGGATGTCTCGTTCTGTTACAATCTGTCATGTAGAACACCATAGCACAGCTTGCTACAAGATGGACTCACCATGGCTGAGAGGCAGACATCTTCCCATTCTTCCCATTAATGCTCTGGGCCATCTTTAAAGTCTTCCCCCCAGACATCTTGACTTCTAGATTCAAGTAAATACTTTACTTTTTATAGATAGAAATCAAAATGTTGCATGAAACCACAACATACTTGTGTACAAAAATGTTAGTAAATGTTAATTACTCAAGACACATTAAACATAACATAATTCAAAAAAGATGTGCTTCATCCTCTGAAGGCCGCCTTTTTTAGGGAATTAGCACTTAGGTCTGACTCATCGCAGGTTACTTAAAGACGAAGATGACTGTACCAATCACAGAAGGAGGGACTGCATTATCCTAACATCACCTCCCCACACCCGTCCAATACTTAAACCACGTGAACAGGAGTGAACTCAGCCCTCATCAATCAGGGAGGCTGGGAGGGAAGGGAGCAGCTTGAGGAACAGGAGCCATGTGCAGCAGAAATCCGCAGAGGTCGGCTCCAAATGTGCCAACAAACTTATTGTTGATATCAGTTCCGTCACTGTGACCAAACCGGACAAGAACTTAGAGGAAGGAATGATTTATTTGGGCACACAGTTCCCCAGGGCTCTTCTCCAGTCACTCAGCCCCCCTGCGCTCAGGCAGGACACCCCAGCGGTGGGAGCACAGGTGGGGGCCGCTTTTTCAATTGCGGGCTGACAGGAAGGGAGCAGGCAAGATACACCCTGACACCTTCGGCCGGTCACCGACATCTTCTAGCGAGGCTTCACCTCCTAAAGTTTCCACAGTCTCCCAAAATAGAACCACCAGCTGGGGACCAAATGTTCAAAACATGAATCTGTGGGGACATTCGGGATAGAAATTCTAATGCTGCCCTTCAGCTCTGAGTCCCAAAGTGACGCACAACAATGATCAAGAGGCCAGGGACCTGCTCCCTCTTTCCTGTACCTTACTGCTGAGCAATGATCAGGAAGCCCCTCCTCCATAGCCCTAATTTGCTCAGGCATACAACCATCCGAGACCACGCGTCTCAAACCCCGGAGTTCCTGTCTAGCTGTAGGCTTCCCGTGAGTCAAAAAATATTCATCCAGGGAAGTTTTCTTTTGTTTGAACTACCTGGGACAGACAACAAATGAGAACTTGGGTGGTAAAGAGAAGCAGCGGCATTAAAACAAAACCCAATAAAATAAGCGAACACCGACACAAACCAAATTACTCATTGAGAAACCCTCCAGTCGAAATCAGTCAGGCGGCTCCCTTGAAGTTTGCCGTGGCCTCCGCCACAGTCAGTGATGCCCACCCCCAGCCCCACCCCCCACTCTCATCTGCAAATGAAGTCAATGGAAAACCACGTTGGCTTTACAGCCACATTTCCGTAGCGCGTTTTCTGCTACACAGAGACACAAGTGGGACTTTTTTCCCTAAGACAAATCCATGCACAATGTGAAGAGTGAGTCACTTGCTGACTTCCTGCGTGACAGTGAATGGGACTCCTTGGCCACGTTCCGGAGTGGAACTGGTGAAACCTATTGAAAAAAAAAAAATCTCTGGAAACAGTCCTAGAAGCCAAGGAAGGAACATCTATTCAAGAAAATCCAGCGGAGTGTGGAGGAACGGCACCACTCTGTGAGACCGTCCTCTTCCTTTGTCTCAGTGAGGGGAAGACTCCCGGGCCATTGGCTGAAACCAAAGGCAAGGTCCCTTGCCCCAGACCAAGAACAAGCTCCTCCCTCAAGCCTAGAACGCAAGATCCCCCTCTCCAGCTTAAGAACTGCCCCTCAAAGTTCAAAAGACCTCCTCACCCTCAGACCAAGAATCCAGACCCGCCCTCCCCCAGACCTCTAAGAACAGCTACCCTCAGACCAAGGTCACAACCTTCCTCCTCTCTCTCAGACTAAAATCCGTCACTCCATGGGCTAAGGACACAAAACCACTAACTCCCAGAGGGCTCAGACGTTAGCCCTCTTCCTGGTAAATCAAGAACGCCCAGGTAAATGTCTTTTTTCTAGGACCAGTGTGAGTGACATCGGTGTCTCTCATCTTGCTCCAGCTGCCTGTAGCTTAGGCCAAGTCCGGGTGAGTCAAGTCAAGGGTTGGGGCTCTCTTCTCCTGCTCAGACCACGGACACAAGATGGAGGCTCCACCTTGAGAACGGCCCCCTGCCGACACTATGGCCCTCGTCAGTATTCCCAGCCGTGAGAAGGTGGTTCTGTATCAGGAGAGGCAAGCCAAGGGGGTGCCAGGAAGCTGCCTCAGCCAAGCGTGTGCCATGACGCAGCTGGCAGGAACAAACCCTCATGGGGGCTCAGAACGGATCAAACACAGACCTCGGAAACTCCTTCAGATGAGCCAAAATGTGATCCGGTAACTTGTGCTGCCAGGCCAGGGCATTGCTGAACCAATCCAGCAATCAGCCGGCAAGGCACTTAAAGAGGCTTACGGGGGAAAGAGGGTCCTACCACGCTACTGTCCCCAGAGCAGAGTGCCCACAGTAGTCCCTCCCCAAGGAGCAGCTTCAGAAGTGTGCAGAGAGGAGAACAGATGTCATTGAAATTAATACAGCCAGTCATTGGGCAAATAAATCAGTGAATAGCGATAATGCAGGCCATGGGAAGAGAGAGGACCAGTACTCGGGGTTGCTACATTAACCAAAATGTCCCGTTTCCAACAAAGAGTAATTAACATACAGGAAAGTATCATGTCCCCCAGGATGGATGGGTGAGGTGAAAAAGCCAGCAGACAGCAGAATCTGCTTGAGAGGGCTCCTGAAAGTCAGATTAGCATGGGATATGCCAAACAGGCAATTATCAACGTGTTGGCAGAACCGGCGGAAACCATGAATAGGAAGGAAGGGAAGGTTTCAAACAAAGAAAAGGGGCAGGGTAGGGAGATGGCTCGGTGGGTATGAAGCCTCGAATTTAAATCCTCGCAGCTCTGCAATTATGAGGGCCTGAGTTCAAATCCCCAGCACCCACATAAAAGCCTGTCCTGGCCGCATGTGCCCGTACCCCCAGCATGGTGACAGACAGCCGAGACAGGCTAATCTGGAGAGTTCACTGGCCTGCCTTCTGAACAGAGAGTTGGGCCCTCAGCTCAGTGAGAGACCTTGTCTCAGGGCAGCGAGGTGGAGAATGAGAGAAGGAGACAACTGACATCCTGCTCCAGCTTCCACACGGCATGTGCATGGTGCACACTCCTGCACACTCATGTAAGTGCAACACACACACACACACACACACACACACACACGTGCGTGCGCATACAGTACAAAAATTAAAAAGGTTGGATGACACTGTGACATCAAGTAGAAAATACCAATATAAAATAGAAGTTAGCAAAGGAGCCAAGTGAATTATGGAGATTAAAAATACAACAACTGAAATCATAAAGCTCAGCAGAAGCAAAAAGAATAATCAAGTTTGGCTGACAGAAATTAAACAGGTGGAAAACAGAAAAATAGAACAACTAAAAAGCCAGGCGGTGGTGGCGTACGCCTTTAACCCCAGCACTCAGGAGGCAGAGGCAGATGGATCTCTTAAGTTTGAGGCCAGCCTGGTCTACAGAGGGAGTTCCAGGACGGTCAGGGCTACACAGGAATCCTGTCTCAAAACCAAACCAACCAACCAACCAAACAAACAAACAAAAAACCCAAGCGAATAAATAAACACAGACAGGATAACTAAAACCAAGCAGAGTTTCAGAGAAAAATTCAAATAAAAATAATGACTAAAAGTCCCAAATTTATTTAAAAAAATAATAATAACTATCTAGAAACTTAGTGAACTCCAGAAAAGACGAAATGAGAGAGCTCGGGCAGACAGGTCAGCGATGTTGGTTAAACTCAGAGACCTGGAGAAAAATAGCAAGAGAGGAATGGAGGTGGAGGTGAGCAGGGGGAGCCCCATCAGTTGGCAGAGGAAGTAGGGGGCCACAGAGCATCTGGAGCACACAGCGTCAAGGGCGAAGAGCCTTAATCACATAGATCCAACGAAACTAAAGTGAAAAACAAAGGCAAAGCGAAGACTTTTCCAGATAAAGAAAAATAGAGATGCCTGATGCTGGCAAGTTCTTTCCCTGAGAATAATAAAGGAAGTTCTCCAGGCTGAAGGCAAGTTACCCCCGACTGCAATGTCAGTCATCACGAACAAATGCATCCTACACACGGGCATGAATCCTGAAGGCATTGTGCTAAGAGAAATAAGCTGGGCACTCAAGACAAATAAACATGGCTCCATTGATATAATCTTCAAAAACGTGGCTCATGGAGACAGACAGCAAGCAGACTGGTCGTCTCTAGGGTTGGAATGTGGGGGAGTGGGTATTGTCGGATGGGGCCAGAGGTTTACCAGGGAAGATGAAATACCCTGGAGTGGACGGTAACGGCTGTATAAAATCAATGGATATACCTCTATAGAGCTGTATGCTTAAAAACAGTGAAAATGACCAACTTTGTGTTATATATATTTTGTCACAGTAAACAAACAAAAAGTTGACACCACAAGGAAAAGGATAGGAAAGAAAACAAGTCACTAGTCTCACGCATCGTCGGCCACGTTGCTCTGACCACCCTGAGCTTGGTTTCTGTTAGCCCTTAGCAGGGGCACCTCAGAACACTTCCATTTCACTTCTCATGCATTGGCTTCATACCACAAAGTGAGCTCCTTCTTTATATGAGAACAAACAGAGGATGTTTTCTTAGGGGTGAACGAAACATTAAATGCCATGAATTCTTCCCCTAGACCCCGGGAGACTCTTCAATACTTAGGTGAGCAGCTCCTGGCAGCTGGGGTGCAGGCAATCACAGAAGCAGGGCTTCTGAGCTCTGGCTACGGTGCCCCCTGTCTCTGTAGAAGAACTATGTTACGTTAGAGTCTCATGCCTGTCCCAGTGGATGCTTACACACCCGAGCCCGCTAAAGGACAGTGTAAAGAGAAGGCAGGCACTTCTAAAGTTAGCCTTTAGCCCAGGCCAAAACCACACAGAGGAAGTGCTGTTGGTGATCCTCAATCTGAGATGTGGTTTGACGTCACAGCACCTGGGAGGTTGAAACCAGATAATGAGAAGAAGGCAGGAAACGGTTTGGGAAATGAAAAGGCTGCTTTGGAAGGCACCCTCTCTGCGCTGTAGAAATGAGTAAAGGAGAAACAGAAGCACAAAGAATGAGCTACACAGAAAGCAAAGGGCAGATGTAAACTACAAGACTCCGGCAACACTCTCTCTAAACGGGCTACTGATCCGATCAAACAGCAGAGAATGTTGGACTGGATAAAAACTGTGACCACACCGCATGCAGTGTTTTAGGTTTAAGACACAGACACCGTAAAGTCAGGGGGAAAGGACGGTCACCGTGTAAACAGCAGCTCTAGGAGGACGTGAGTGAATAGATGTCAGCAGAGGGTGTCTGAGAGACGGAGAGAGGCATTTTATAACGAAGGGGTTGATCCACCCAGAGGATATAATAAATAAACACATGTGCATCTAACAACAACAAAAAAAAAAAACTATAAAAATGCAGGAAGAAACCCCGACAGTCACAAAAGGACAGGATGGGCCCCATGGACGCTGGATTGAGCTTCAACACCCTGGTTCCAATGAGGAGCCCTAGAACCTTCTGGAAGAGATGCTATCACTTTGCCCCTGTGTGACGTTTTCTCTAGGATGTAGGAGGAAATGGATAAGCTGATGGCTTGGGAGATACAGATGAGAAGAGGTCAGACAGTGAGGTGACTGTTGCCTGGGCCCGGGCTGCTGGCAGAGCCGGTTGGGAATTTGCTGAATGACCAGCTTTCCATGCCAGAGATCCTCTGCACGATAGAGCTGCCTTCCATTACCTGTGGGTTTGCTTTGAAAGTTTCAGTTAGCTGAGGTCAGCTGAGGTCTGAAAATGTTAAGTGGAAAATTCCATAAATAAATAATCCATAAGGGTTAAGCCGTGTGCCATTCTGAGCAATATAATTAAATTTGGTGGCATCACCCTCCATCTCACCCTAGACAGGAGCATCCCCTCATGGAGATGATCTGCACCGTGCTTACTGCTTACCTGTTAGTCATTTAACGGCTGGCTTGGTTATCAGATTGACTTGAGGTGGCATCAGACCACTGGGGTGGTGTTCAGGGGACCCCTATTTTGAGTAACAACCTCGGGGTGGAAGAAGAGCATGTTGGTGATTCAGATATGTGAAAGGAAGATAGGAAGCTGGAGAGGAGAGGGACGAAAGGGAGGCCTAAAGATCTGTCCTTACGTTAAAAAGTGAAAGCTCTTCATGTAGAAAGAGAAACAACCACATCCTGGGGTTGCCGTGATCCTTAGTAAGAACGAACCTTCTGCCAGAGAAACTGATAAAAAGTGAAAGCTCTTCATATAGAAACAGAAACAACCACATCCTGGGGTTGCCATGATCCTTAGTAAGAACGAACCTTCTGCCAGAGAAACTGAGCAAGAATATAAACAAATGAAGGAACTAAAATCCTACTAGCTCTTTTGCCACACTTCAGAATGTAAACATGGCGGCCACGACGCATGGCAAGTGCTTAGCCAAGACGGAAAGCACCAGGCCGCAGGGTTCACGACGGTTTTACACATCCACGGGGCCCTTCAAACAAACGCACTGCACCATGGACGCAAGGGGAGGCCCTTATGCCGCGTAGGCTACAGAAGCTCGGTGAAATGCCTTATATGCCTTTAAACTATGAAGCCGTTTGCTGTTGTATGCCGAAATGGAAGGACATTATTTGAGAGGCCTGGCCACAATTCCTCACAGGAAAAAGAAACTTGCCAAACACCAGGTGCCCAGGATCAGAGGACAGATGCTAGCCCATCATCTGGAGACTCTTTAATTCCCTACAGGTTTCCTGATTATGTTCAGAACCAAAAGAATCCCTGACATGGCTAGGCATGGCATCTTCTCTTCATATTTCTTCAGGAGAAGTCAGTGCATGCTAGACACTAGGCGCTACCAATCTGGAGCAGGCCATATTCTTTCTGATATGGTGTTGGGTCCTTTCTGAGTCTAAAGATGTCAAGGAAGTGGCTTTACTACCAGGAAAGTCCTCACATAGCAAAGGAGAGGGGTGGACAGCAGCAGATGTAAGAATGGAACACCCTGGCATCATAAAGGGGTGGGTAGTAAAGTCCATGTGTGTCCATGTGTATGCACATATGTGGGTGTGCATGTGTACATGAATGTGATGCATGTCTGTGGGTCTGCATGTATGAGTGCACATACGTGTGAGTGTATGCATGTATGCAAGTGTGTGTGTGTTTGGGACATAGATGATCGAAGG